>NC_137077.1:107906333-108208333 GCF_951640355.1 Cnephaeus nilssonii
ACTTGTTGATAGATATGTATTTGTTGTTCATAATTTTTATCTTTACTTTTTTCTTCTTTTTCCTCTTTTTAAAGAATACCTTTCAGCATTTCATATAATATTGGTTTGGTGGTGATGAACTCCTTTAGCTTTTTCTTATCTGTGAAGCTCTTTATCTGCCCTTCAATTCTGAATGATAACTTTGCTGGGTAGAGTAATCTTGGTTGTTCATTCTTGCTATTCATCACTTTGAATATTTCTTGCCATTCCCGTCTGGCCTGCATAGTTTCTGTTGAGAAATCAGCTGATAATCATATAGGTGCTCTCTTGTAGGTAACTGTTTTTCTCTTGCTACTTGTAAGATTCTGTCTTTGTCTTTTGCCCTTGGCATTTTAATTATGATGTGTCTTGGTGTGGTCCTCTTTGGATTCCTTTTGTTTGGGGTTCTATGCGCTTCCTGGACTTGTATTTCTTTTACCAGGTGGGGCAAGTTTTCAGTCATTATTTCTTCAAATAGGTTTTCAGTGTCTTGCTCTCTCTCTTCTGGCATCCCCATAATTCTGATGTTGGTATGCTTGAAGTTGTCCCAGAGGCGTCTTACACTATCTTCAACTTTCTGAATTCTCTTCTCTTCTTGCTTCTCTGGAGGCATGTCCTTTGCCTCTTTGTATTCCAAATCTTTGACTTGATTCTTGCGTTCCTCTAGTCTGCTGTTGGGTTTCTGTATAATATTTTTTATTTCAGTCAGTGTATGTTTAATTTCTAGTTGGTGCTTTTTCATATCCTCGAGGGTCTCATTAAATTTATCGGCCTTTTTCAGGAAATTCTTGAAAAACCTTATAACCGTTGTTTTTAACTCTATGTCCAGTCGTTTGTTCTCCTCCATTTCTTTAGTTTGTGATCTGTTTCCTTGTCTCCTCATTTTCGCTGCTTCCCTGAGTTGGTAAGGGTAGCTTTGTGTACTAGGTGTCCTATTGGTTCAATGGGTCAGCCTCCCAGTTACCTGAGGTGGACACTCTTGGTGCACCCCTTTGTGGCCTGTGTACACAGCCTTGTTGTAGTTAAGTCTTGATTGTTGTTGGTGTCACTGGGACGAATTGACCTTCAGGCCAATTGGCTGTGAGGACCCGTTGTGTCTATAATGGAAGAATTGCTGTGCTGGAGACACGTTTATGGGCAGGACTTGTTCCAGTAGGGCTTTGGTGCTCACTGAGTCTGCCTCTTGAATGTGTCCCTTATGAGAGTAGTTGAAATCTGTTGTCGTCTCACCCTGATCACTAGATACACTAATTTCTGGATCTCCAATGGGGTGCAGGTCAGCTACTGTCTGAGGAGCTACAGCAAGAACTACAGTTTTCTCCTGTTTGCTTGGGGTTTGGTTGTTTTGGAGCAGTCTGACTGGAGCTGCAGTTTATTTGGATTCACTTCCACAGGGCAGGCCATTTATATGCAAAAGCCGCTGTGTGGAGCCTGGGTGGGTTTGTAGAATGTGCGGGGCGGGGTCTCAGGGCAGGGCGGGATCTGAGGATGTCACTAGGCTAGGGCGTGGCAAACGGCGATGGCTGCTGTCAGCTGTCTCTGCCTTTCCGCATCTCCAAGTCCTCACTTCCCGCGCTGCAGCGCAGCAAACAAAGATTGCTGGGTGCACCTCTGCAAGAAAGTCACTCTCACTTTCCGAACCGATGGCCGACAGCCCAGCTTCTCCTCGTAGGCGTCTGGGTTCCCCACGTGTCCCCAGAAACTGGACCTCAGAGCGATCGGGAACCTGTCTCCCTTCGAGTTGAAAAAAAAGCCGCCCACCCAATCGCCCGCCACCAGCCCGATTCGCGTGCCTCCACACCTCAGCTTGTCAGCGTTTGTGCTCCTTTCTCTTTCCCCCTCAGCTGTAAAACTTCCAGTCAGCCAGCTTTCCTGTGGTCCTGGGTGGTAGACGTTTTGTCTTTTAGTTGTAGTTTTGAAATTGTTGTGCGAGGCGGCAGCTTAGTTGTTTACCTTTGCCGCCATCTTGGTTTCTCCCGAGAAACATCATTGATGAGAGAGAAACATCCATAGGCTGCCTCTGGAAGCCCATAGTGGGTATGAGGTCTGCAACCCAGGCATGTGTCCTTGATGAGAATCCAACTCGGGATCCTTCAGTCCACAATCCAAAACTCTGTCCACTGAGACAAACCAGCCACGGCTGGTATGAGAACTATAGGATGAAGCTTAAACCTTTGGCTTTGTCTTGGAGGCATGATCTGGGAGACTGCAATAGTATTGCTTGGCAGGAAGGCTGGGGCCCTGCAGGCGTGGCCCAGCGCTTAGATGGTGGTTCTCTGCTGTCCCTTTTCCCAACCCATGTGTTGTGCTGAGGGCAATAAATTTGACTAATGGGACTGTGGTAACAGAGCAGCCAGCACAGGCATTAGGACCTGGTGTCCACACCAAACTGAGGAGCCCTGGAGGAGGTTGAGGGTGAGGAAGATGTGTAAGGAGTAGGATTGCTAGTTCTCAAAATTTCAACTGGTTTCAATTATCTCAATTCTGACAGGTTGGCGTGACCTTTGAGGACATTGCCCTGTACTTTTCTGGAAGGAATGGAGCCTCCTTGATGAGGATCAGAGACAGCTGTACCTGAATGTAATGCTGGAGAACTTTGAACTTGTATCTCCCTGGGTAAGACCCTCACTCTGGCTGGTTCCTGGGAATTGGCTTTGCATTTCTTATGCCCCCTCACTTCCAGGGATGCTCTGTCCTCACCTGTGGACTGTACACATTGCTTGATTTGTCCAGTTTTCTAGGTTTTTGCTGTGGTTGGCAGGGTTGGTTTGATTGCACTGCTCCATTCTATCCTTTAATCACAACACCTGCTGTACCAAACTGGTGGGAGGGTTTGTGGTTGATTGTGTGGCAGGGAGTCTAATGGATTCCAATTGAGTAGTGAGTAAAAACATATTCTTTATTCCTGTTAGTCACTTGTACGTATTTTTTTAAGTAGTGTCTACATCCTTAGTCCTATATTTTTTCAAATAGTTTTTAATTGATTACAGGGAAGAAGGGAGAGAGAGAGGAGAGAGAGAGAGAGAGAGAGAGAGAGAGAGAGAGAGAGAGAGAGAGATCATGAGAGAGAATTATAGATTGGGTATCTCCTGCATGCCTCCTTCTGGGGATCCAGTCCACAACCGGGCATGTACCCTAACCATGAACCTAACCGTGACCTACTGGGTTCACAGATGGATGCTCAACCCCTGAGCCAAACCAGCCAGGGCTTTCTTCCAATTTTTAACCATATTTATTTGCTATTGTGTGTTTTGAATACTTTTTCTAGTTTATAGTAAAATAGATCTCCTTTTGCATATGTTGAATTGTGCTTTCCAAATATTAAATTCTTGTTTTATTTACAAACTAGTGGTCCACTGCTCGGATTCCAGCACATTGAAAGGAATTAATTAGAAGAAACATCTTAATATCACTACTGGCCCCTTCTCTATAACTGAAGTGTCAGAGATGAAAGAAAATTAGTAAAATGTATATGAAAATAGTATATAAATTGATTAATAAATAGAAAATTACAGCATGATATAACAACAAAGACTTACAAAAACATGATATAGATAAAATATTGATGAAAGCAATGACTGATAATTGATTAAACTTATTCTAATATCTCCCTGTTTACCACATTAAGAGTAAAACCCTTTTCAGAGTGCTTGACTAATTTCCTTTGTGATAAAATATTTACAACTTTAATGTCACAGGCTCCTGGAACTCGAGAGGAAGCAAAATATAACTGACCATGTCTGAAAAGGGATTTAGGTAGGAATATTCCTACTCTGTCTGGAGTTTGTCCTTGTGATTTATTAACAGGTACATTTTGTCATTGACACTGCTTTCTTTCAGCTTCAGAATGTCAACAGAAATGACCAAATTCATGATCCACAATGACAGATTGAACCACACGTACGCGATTGGCACCAGCTAGCACTTTATATGTATTTGCATTGTGAAAGTCAACTTTTTTTTTTATTATTGATTACAGAGAGAAAGGGAGGGGAAGAGAGAGAGAGAAATATCAGTGGTAAGAGAGACACATCAATTGGTTGCCTCCTGCATCTGCCCAACTAGGGTTGATCAAGGCTGCAACTGAGGTACGTGCCCTTGACTGGAATTCAATCCAGAACCTATTTGTCCTCAGGTTGATGTTCTATCCAATGAGCCAAACCGGTCAGGGCATCAAGGTTTAGTTTTAAATTGCCAATGCGCGTCCCGTGTACGGGATGGTTGGTCGACGGACTTACCGTCAGTCACTTATTCTTTTATATATACAGAAGATTCCATGTTTTTGGCAACTCTGCATTCAGGAAGTCTAGTGTGGCTATTTTTCCATTAGGCTCAATGTCTACCAGTGTTTACCCATAAAGTGATTTTAATGAATTGATGCAGAACAGTGTTCGGCAAACTGTGGCTCTCAAGCCACATGCGGCTCTTTGGCCCCTTGAGTTTTTAGCAAAGGCCAGCTTAGGAGTACCCTAATTAAGTTAATAACAATGAACCTATCTATATAGTTTATGTTTAAAAATTTTGGCTCTCAAAAGAAATTTCAATCGTTGTACTGTTGATATTTGGCTCTGTTGACTAATGAGTTTGCTGACCGCTGATGTAGAATGTTTTCAGCAACACTGTTGTCTTCTTCATGGCCTTTATTATTGTGTTACATAACATGACTTTCTCTCTGTATCACAATATTTGCTTTATTTGGTTGATCTGATCCGAATGCACATATCTTCAATATATTCCTATGATTTCCAAGTATGGTCTCCCACCCTCCAGTTGATTTCCTTTTCATTTAATTTTGTTATTGCTTTTGTGCTGGGAAAAAGCACTTTGATTTGTTTTAGCTCTGACTGTTGATTTTCTCTTTTTTTGCCCGGTGGTTGGTGCCACATCCCAGAAATCATGTCCAAAACAAGTCTCCAATCGGTTTCCCTGGGTCGTCTTGAAGAACTTCAAAGTTTTAACATGGACATTTAATATTTTCATGCAATCTGAATAAATGTTTATCGGTGCTTTTGTTGTTTTCCATATGAGTACCTGTTTTTTCAATAACCCTCATTGAAGAAACTGTCCTTTTTTTTTCTTTTTTTAAAATATATTTTACTGATTTTTTACAGAGAGGAAGAGAGAGGGATAGAGAGTTAGAAACATGGATGAGAGAGAAACATCGATCAGCTGCCTCCTGCACACTCCCCACTGGGGATGTGCCCACAACCAAGGTACATGCCCTTGACCGAAATCGAACGTGGGACCCTTAAGTCCACAGTCTGATGCTCTATCCACTGAGCCAAACTGGTCCGGACAAAACTGTCCTTTTTTAAGATTTCTTGTGGTTTTGTCAAAGATTACCTGAACCTATGGGCCTGGGTTTATTTCTGTGTTTTTTGCCTTTGTTTTTGGTTGTATTTCAATACCAAACTGTTTGGTTGCTTTGGCTTTGTAATAGATTGAAAACAGCAAGTGTGATGCCACCTCGCTTGTTCTTGCTTAAGATTAAGTTTGCTATTTGAGATCATTTGAGGTTTCTGAGATTGGAGTTATCATCCAGATTGCATTTGATTTGGAGATTGCTTTGGGCAGAACAGGATTTTAAGGATATTAATTTTTCAAATGCAAGTACACCGGATATCTTTTCACTTTTTGTGGTTTCTCCCATTCTTTCACCACTGTGTTCTAGCGTTAGGTGTACAGATGTTACATCTTTATGGTAAAATTTATTCCTGAGTATTTTATTCTTTTTATTGCTATTTTAAACTTGACTATTTCCTTCATTTTTTTTAATGAGTTGTTGATTTTTTAGAAGGAGAGGAATGGAGAGAGAGAGAGTGAAACATCCAGCTGAGAAACAGCGATCAGCTGCCTCCTGCACGCTCCCTACCTGGGTTCTTGCCCACAACCTGGGCATGTGCTCTGACCAGCAATAGAACTGGTGGCCTGTCAGTTCATGGGAAAATGATCAATCAACTGAGCAACACCATTGAGGGTCCTTTCTTCCTTTCTTTATCAAAAAATCTACTGTTAGTATTTAGAAATGGAACTGATATTTGTATGTTGATATTTTATCCTGGAACTTTTTTAAAAATTTCTTTTTTATTTAATACTGGTGGCCAGGTGCACAGATTCTTGCACCCACCATGTTCCCCAGGGACACCAACCCTGCTGCCCCGCCTCTGCCCCCAGCCTCTTGGTCTCAGCCAAGTGGACACCCACAACTTGGATGCGCACTTTCATCAGGGCAGTGGCTGTGCAGAGCCAAGCTGGCTCCAGGCCTAGGTTGGGTGCACCCTTCCCCCACCCCAAAGTCCTCTCCTTCGCAGACTCTGGCGCCCCAAGTCCACTGGTGCACAGGTGTTGACAGAGCCGGCAGGGGTGCTGGAAAGTGTTGCACATGGAGGCTGAGAGCCCAACCTGCCAGATCCGCAGTCCTGGGCTTGTGGCCACCCAGCTGCTCTCTCTGGAGTCAGAAGGAGATGACGCCCGAGGCGGGGCATGGACAGGGAACACGGGACAGGGGGCCTGGAGTGGAGCCTGTGTGAAGGGGCTTGTTTTTCTCGCTCCGACTCAAAGTTGTTTGGGATCCTGGTCTCAGCTGCACGAGCGCAGGGCTTCACATTTTGACAGGATATCCTGGAGCTCTCCAGAAGTGGCCTTGTGAATCAGTCTACAGCTGTCCCACGTCTATATTTATTTGGGCCTTATCTTAATCAGGGATTGGTGCCTTCTTTACTTCTCTCCAATCCTCTTTAGGGCAGTAGGCTGGACGATGGGGGGGTCCCCCACCCACTCACACCCCCCCACACACACCTGTCTTGGCTGTCGGCCTGCGTCCTCTTGCCAGCTCCCACAGGGGTGGGGGGTGGGAGGTGGGGATGAGGAAGAGCAGCTGCTGCGTTGAGCGTTTGTTCCCTGGTGGTCAGTGCTTGTCATAGCGACTGGGCATTCGGCCTTTTGGGTGATTTGCATATTATATTTTAGTATATAAGGTAGGATTTGTTTATTGCTTTTAAAGTGAGTGAGACACAGACATTGTTCTCTTCTACCCATATTTTTATTCATTGGCTGCCCGCTGCATGTACCCTGATGGAAAATCAAACCCACTACCTTGGCCCATCGGATCCACACTCTCACAAACCAAGCCACCTCGCTAGCGCTCTGAATTTTTTAAATTAATTTTGGAAGTTTATAGTGAGTTTGATAGAGCTAAACTAGGTTGACTCCATGAAGTTTTTTTTGTTACTTTTATAATGCTTCTTTTGTTCTGTACCCGCCGTTCTGCAACTCTTCTTGCTGCCCTTCCCTGTAAACCGCGAGAATGTAACAGTTGCACAAACCTGCCAATAGGAATGCAGAGAAGTGGACTCAGTCCAAATTAGGCAAACTGCACAGTACCCCTGTGTAACCAGACCCCTGATCCTGCCCCCTGACCAATCAACGGGGGCCACGAACGTTCCCCCTGCCCACTGCTTTGGACCCCCTATAAAGCCTTTGTTCTCCCAAGATTCTCTCTCTCTCCCGCTGCTGCGCCGGTGACTGTTGGAGATGGGAGCTCGTGCTAGCACGAATAAAGGTTCTTTTGCTTTTGCATCGGTCTCAGCTGTTCCCTGGTGGTCTCTGGGGATCATGAAATCTGGGCATAACATTTGGGGGCCCACCCGGGATCCCCAAGACCCCGGAGGGACCTCAGACCTGGAGAACCTGACTGGCCATGGTAGGTGTCTGTTTGTCTTTTGTCTCTTGTGTGAGCTCGAATCTGAATTTCTAGCAGTGCCTGAAGCGGTCTAGGTGGACGCACTGGAAGACCACGGGTGGGAGGAATCGGGAGATGTTCCGATTCTCCTTCAGGAGGGACGTGTATTCCCCTCACAATCTGAGACGAGGCGGGTCGCTCCTGCCGGTCGGCGTGAGGCTGTCGTCTAGCTTTTGGTTTTGCTTCCACGGAGTTGGAAGACTGTTCTCTGGGGCCCTTTGTTTGTCTGTGTTTGTGTTTCTCTGTTTTATTCTGTGAACTTACTGGATGGACATTATGGGACAGACTCAGCCCACTCAAAGTGAGTGGAAGGGGGGGCTTGATAGCCCCCCCACCCCTGGAGGCCATAGAGCTTCCTCAGACAAATTAATTAGGAGTCAGGAATCAGGTGACTGTTGAAACTCTGGTAAATATATGGTAGGAGCCAAAAACTCAGACTGTTTGGTATATAAATGTAAGTGTAAGAGTCTATGTAAAATAAAAACTACTCTGTGCTATCTGGCTGTACACATGAGAGTATTTGTTATCTCTTTCTATTGTTTAATTTGTTTAAAGATAAAACCTGCTGTGATAGTCTGCAAACGTCTTAAGCAGCGCTGCTGAGTAATTTTTTTCTCAGAGATGTTTGCTCTCTACCATGGTGGGAGGGAATCATCCCATTTAGTTAATAGAAATTTCTCTCTCTGTTTGTATGTTTGTATAAGTAAGAGTTTCAGTTTTCTCTGATTTGTGAGTTTGCTACATTTCAAAGAACAAAGAACTTTTATTTATGGCTTTCTTATCTCTTTTGGTGCTGGGAGACTTCCAAGGACAGGGCTCACAGCTCCGCAGGGCAGAGATTTACAGGCCCTGTCCCTGCTGGTGACATCATAGTCCAACATGGAACTAAGGCTGAAGTTATTATTAACTCTCTATAGACCCCGTTAACTGTTTGTTTAACTTACTGTTTTCAGTTATTAGGATCCTCATAGAGGACATAACCTGGACTTTCCCTTCCTCTCTCATCCTGATTCTGATAGCATATGTAACTGGATTAAAGATCTTTTCTTTCAGGAGGCCATCCAAGCTTTCAGCTTGCAAGAAATCTCCCTCCTGAGGGAGAGGAGAGGGACCCCCCAGAAGGGGCTGGAGGCTCTCCCTCCTGACAGGTGTTTGTTTTGTGTTTTTTCGTGTTGGTGTCAGGACTGTTTGTTTTGTCTTGTTGTCTTGGTTTGTCTGTCATATTTAGGCCCTATGTGTGTATTATTTGTTGAGTTTTGATTTGTCAAGGTTTTGTCAGTTTGTTGTCAGTTAGTTGAAATCCTCTTAGAGGACATTGAGTGGTTCTTCCCTTCCTGTTTAACCTTTGACTGTATGATTAAATTACTGTGCTTTTTACCAAGGTTCCTTGCAAGGTTTTGCCTCTCCTGGAATAACCCTCTATGTATAACCTGTCCCTCCCCGAGCCAGACTGCAGGATGACTTTTCCTTCACAGTCTCTGGCGGACTCCAGGAGTGTTTTAACTTTTTTTCCTTTAACACACTGGTCCTGCCCAGTGGCCTGCGGTGGTGGTGTCAGCGGAGCCAGAAAAAGCGGTGGCTGTGGCGGGGCCGCGGAGTTTGCGAGTCTATTAATCTTGTTTCCTTTGTCCAACATGAGTGCCATTTCTATTTTGCTGAAACATGGGTCAAGAATCCTGTCCTGGGATATGGGAAAGGGAGGCCCCCATCAGGGGACTTAGAGGCAGTGTTCCTGTTATCTGCTCAGGTCCCAAGACTATAAGAATACTTGTTTACTAAAATGGTATAAGTACAGATGTTTATTTAATATTTTGTTTGTCTGCCTGGTTGTAATTATTTGTTCATATGTAGAAGTCTGTAAGAAGGAGGAGGGAAAAAAAAAGTCACCCAGCCTTCAGCACCCCTCTACTCTGTCTTACAGGGGGGAACCGAAGAAGAATTAATTTTTCCTCCCCTGTATTAGCCCCCAGGATGCCGAGAGATGCAATCCTCCCCCTCCTGGGGAAGCAGACCCTGTTCCAAGAGCAGGGGGCAGAGGTGCTCCAGTGGGAAGCCCGCCCATTACCAGACAAAGGTCTCAAAGGGAGCAGACTGCCTCCACCGCTGACTCCACCATTCTATCCCTGCAAGCCACCGGTTCCCCAAACGCGGGGGGAAATCAGCCCTATCACTACTGGCCTTTTGCCACTAGTGTCCTTTACAATTGGAAAGCTCAGAATCCTAAGTTTTCTGAGAAGCCGGCAGGGCTTATTGATTTACTAGACTCTGTCCTTTTCACCCATTAGCTGACTTGGGATGACTGTCAGCAGCTTTTGCAGGTCCTATTCACCACCAAGGAGAGGGAGAGGATACTCAATGAGGCCCAAAAGTTAGTTCCGGGCGCAGACAGGAATTCTACCACCAACCAGGCTCAGATAGATACCTCTTTTTCTCTAACTAGGCCTGAATGGGATTTCAACATGGCAGAAGGTAAAGAGAGGCTCTGGGTCTACCACCAGACTCTAATGGGGGGTCTCCGCATGGCTGCTAGGAAGCCAACTAATCTGGCCAAGGTAGGGAATGTTCAACAGGAAAAAGATGAGTCTCCAGCGGCCTTCCTAGAGCGAGTCATAGAGGCATTCCGTACCTATACCCCCATGGACCCAGAGGCTCCCGAAAGCAAGGCGGCTGTTGTCATGGCCTTTGTAAACCAATCGGCTGCAGACATTAGGAGAAAATTGCAGAAGGTAGATAGATTAGGAGAGAAAAATCTGCAGGACTTGCTGATAGTAGCCGAGAAGGTGTACAACAATCAGGAGCTGCCTGGAGATAAACAGGCTCACGCTGTGGCGGCTGCCAGCAGTAAGCAAACCCGAGACCTAGCTAAGATCCTGCTCGCCACCACCACGAACTCTTCCGAGGAACAGAACCGCCGTCTCCGCTGACTCGCCAGCAACCAGGAGGACGGTAAGGGGACCTCCCGGGGCGGGAGGCGGAAGCTGCAGAAAGATCAGTGTGCTTACTGTAGGGAGATTGGGCACTGGAATCAAGAGTGTCTGAAAAGGGCCAGCAAAAAGGGAGGCGAAGCAAATCGAGTGAAGGTCCTGGAGCTAGATGAACTGAGTGATTAGGGGAGTTGGGGTTCAGACCCCCTCCCCGAGCCCAGGGTAACTCTTAGAGTGGAGGGGACCCCTATTGGCTTCCTTGTCGACACTGGAGCGCAACACTCGGTCCTCCGTACGCCTCAAGGAAAATTAGCAAATAAGAAGTCTTGGGTGCAAGGGGCAACTGGTATGAGCCAGTATTCATGGACTACCCGAAGAACGGTGGATTTAGGGATGGGACGGGTATCCCACTCTTTTATGGTAATTCTGGAATGCCCCTACCCACTGTTAGGACGAGACTTGCTCACTAAGATCGGAGCTCAAATAACTTTCAGACAAGGGGGGCCTCAGGTTACTGATGGCGAGGGCCACCCCATTCAGGTCCTGACCATGAGGCTGGAGGATGAGTACCAGCTTCACCAAAAAGCCTCTCCAGTAGAGGACAGCATGGACGAATGGCTGCAGAAGTTCCCCACGGCTTGGGCGGAGACAGGGGGAGTGGGGCTCGCCGCCCACAGGGCCCTAGTCCTGGGAGATTTAAAACCAGGGGAAGGCCCGGTGAGAGTCAAATAGTACTCCATGCCTCAGGAAGCCCGGAAGGGAATTCAGCCAAACATTCGGAGACTGAGGGGCATAGGGGTGCTGGTCCCCTGCCAGTCTGCCTGGAACACCCCCCTCCTGCTAGTCAAGGAGCCCCACATGAATGACTACCAGCCAGTACAGGACCTCCGGGAAGTAAATAAAAGAGTTATGGACATACATCCAATGGTCCCCAACCCATACACTCTCCTAAGCTCTCTGGCGCCCTCCCATGTCTGGTATACTGTGTTAGATTTGAAGGATGCCTTTTTCAGTTTGCCGCTGGCACCCCACAGTCAACCCCTGTTCGCCTTCGAGTGGCATGACCTCGAAGAGGGCTACAGCGGACAACTGACATGGACCCGGCTGCCTCAGGGGTTCAAGAACTCGCCCACCATCTTCGACGAGGCCCTGCACGAGGACCTGGGTGAGTACTGGAGAACACACCCCAACCTCACTCTCCTTCAGTATGTGGACGATATCCTGATTGCAGCAGACACGGCTGAAGACTGCAAGCAGGGGACAAGGGACCTGCTGGCCTCCCTGGGGGCCCTTGGGTACCGGGCTTCTGCGAAGAAGGCCCAGATATGCAGAGAAAGGGTTAGTTACCTGGGATACATCCTGGAGGGTGGACAGCGGCGGCTGTCAGATGCCAGAAAAGAGACTATGCTGAAAATCCCAACCCCCACCTCCCGAAGGGAAGTAAGGGAATTCCTAGGATCTGCTGGCTACTGCCGCCTCTGGATACCGGGTTTTGCAGAGATTGCCAGGCCTCTATACGAGGCAACCAAGGAGGGAAAGGCATTTGAATGGACTGAGAGAGAGGAGACAGCCTTTAAGCAGTTAAAGAAAGCCCTCCTAAATGCTCCAGCCCTGGGCCTGCCAGACATCGAAGCCCTTCCATCTCTTCGTAGATGAACACAAAGGAATAGAGAAAGGGGTCCTGACTCAAACCCTAGGCCCCTGGAGCCGCCCAGTGGCTTATTTGTCCAAGAAGTTAGACCCTGTAGCTGCCGGCTGGCCGCCATGCCTAAGAATTATTGTGGCGACAGCGCTCTTAGTCAAGGACGCCGATAAACTGACCCTGGGGCAGGAAGTCTGGATCACAACCCCACATGCAATAGAGGGAGTCCTGAAACAGCCTCCTGATAGATGGATGAGCAACACACGTATGACCCATTATCAGAGCCTCCTGCTCAACCCTCCCAGAGTGCGGTTCCACCCCAGTGCGGCCCTCAATCCTGCAACCCTACTGCCTGACCCCAACCTAGATGCCCCCCTACATGACTGTGCAGGAATCCTAGAGCAAGTGCATGGGCTCCGGAAGGACTAGACCAACCAGCCCCTTCCTGATGCAGATGTCACCTGGTTTACGGACTGAAGCAGCTTCGTACAGGACGGAAGCAGGTATGAGGGTGCAGCTGTAGTCACTGAAACGGACACTATATGGGCAGAGGCCCTGCCCTCTGGGACATCAGCCCAGAGAGCAGAGCTTGTGGCCCTCACCAAGGCCCTGACACTGGGAGTTGGAAGGCAGCTCAACATCAACACAGACAGCCGTTATGCGTTTACCACCGCTCATGTTCATGGGGCAATCTACCATGAAAGAGGGTTACTAATAGCAGAGGGGCAGACTATAAAGAATAAACAGGAGATACTCGACTTGCTCTCGGCCTATGGCTCCCCGCCAAATTGGCCATCATACACTGCCAAGGGCACCAGAAGGCTGACGACCCAGTGGCAAGAGGAAACCGCAGGGCTGGCCAGGTGGCCAAGGCAGTAGCCCTTTCTCCAATCCCCACTATGGCCCTACAGCTCCCAGACCCAGGGGACCAAGTACTGCCAGTTCAGCCAGGATATTCCCTGGAGGAGTTACAGCGCATTAGGAAGCTTCCCCAAGCACAGGAGGAGAAGGGGTGGTGGTATACACCACAAGGGGAGCTCATACTGCCAGACCAGCTTGGAGTCTCCATGATAAATCACATGCACCGGTGCACTCACCTGGGGGCACGAAAATTAAAGGACTTAATCCGACACGAAAGAATTAAGATCCACCAGCAGGACATTAAAATAGAGTAGGTTGTATCTGCCTGCAAGACCTGTCAACTCACAAATGCAAGAACCAGGCCGAGTGAAAAAGGAACCAGGCTCAGAGGAACCAAGCCTGGAGCACAACGGGAGGTCAACTTCACTGAGGTTAAACCAGGAAAGTATGGCTATAAATATCTTTTAGTATTTGTAGATACCTTCTCCAGACGGGTAGAAGCATACCCAACTAAGCATGAAACAGCTCAGACGGTAGCTAAGAAGCTGCTGGAAGACATCTTGCCCAGGTACAGTTTTCCCACTGAGATAGGGTCGAACAATGGACCAGCGTTTGTCTCGCAGGTAACACAGGCAGTGGCCAAGGCCATTGGGGCAAATTGGAAATTGCATTGCGCTTATAGGCCCCAAAGCTCAGGGCAGGTAGAGAGAATAAATAGAACTCTAAAAGAGACCCTTACCAAATTGACCATGGAGACTGGCGGGGACTGTGGCTCTCCTTCCATATGCCCTTTACCGGGTTAGGAACTCCCCCTACACCCTGGGTTTTACTCCTTATGAGATCATGTTCGGCCGGCCACCCCCTATTATCTCTAACCTTAAAGCTGAATTTCTTGCAGAATTTGAAAGTCAAGAACTGTTTCTTTCCTTGGGAGGGCTCCAGAGGGCGCACGAGGACATTTGGCCACGCCTCCGCGCTATCTATGAGATTGGCTCAGCCCCGACTCCTCATTAGCATAAGCCCGGGGTCTGGGTCTACGTCAAGAGACACCGCCAGGAGACCCTTGAGCCACCTTGGAAGGGTCCCTATGTCTTGGTGCTGATGACCCCCACCGCTCTCAAAGTAGACGGTGTCGCGACCTGGGTCCATCACACCCACGTTCGGCCAGCAGACCCCTCGGGTTTGGAAGGGCCCCGACAAGGCCCAGCTGTGAAGCAAGGAAGGCTAGTGCTGGTGCCAGGTCTTGGGCTTTATTGATAGTTTTGGAACTTCTTGACCCAACTGCAACTTGTTTGACAGATTTTAGCCTGAGCAAGGACAGGCCATTCGTATACAAAAGCTGTAGCACACAGCTTGGGTGGCTTGTAAAGTGGGTTTGGTGTGGTCTCAGGGAATCACCAGGGCGAAGCAAACAGAAATGGCTGCCAGTCAGCCCTGGGACCCAGAATGTCCCAGCATAGGTGTAATGACTGCTGTTACCACCTCCATCTGGTAGAAAGCCGCCCTCAAGTTCCATCCCCGATGCCAGTCCATTTTCACTTCATAATTGTCTGGGTCCCCCGCCTTCCCCCCTTCTGAGGTTTGTCCAACAGTGTAATTCAGAGGAAGCGGGAGCTTGTAAATTCAGTTTGTGGTGCTGGCATTGTAAGAGGAGCAACTGGGGTCACCTGCAGCCTCTGTGTCACTGAGCCCCAATATGCAATGGTTTTTACAGCCCGTAGTTCTTACTGCCAGTAGGGTGTTCTCCCCAGCTCTGAGGCCCTGGGCTGGGCATCTTCTGTGGGATTGGGACTCCTTGCTCCTCCAGGTGACCTCTGCAGAGACGACCTCGCTCCCAATTTAAAAAGTGGCCCACATGGGTACAGGACCTGCACCTTCTGTGCCTCCGCACCTCCTACCAGTCTCCGTGTGCTGTCTTCTTTACTTCTCTAGTCATAACACTTCTTTCAGCCAGCTTTCCAGAGGTTCTGGCTGATGGTTGTTCTGTATTTTAGTTTTAATTTTGATGGGGTTGTGGGAGGCAGCGAGTACAGGCCTTTGCCTATACCGCCATCTTGGATGTCCTCTCCCGTAACTTTTCTGAATTTCATTCCTTATTCTTCTTTTATCTTCACCCGAAGAGTGAGAATATTTTTTCCACTGATTTTTTTTCTTAGGGATAGAGAGGAGAGACGAGAGAAAGAGAGAGAGAGAAACATCATTTAGTTGCCTCCCTCATGTGCTGCCACCAAGAGGGGGGATCAGACCTGAAATCCACGTCCCTGCACTTTACTAGGAATCGAACCCGTGACCTTCCAGTGTACAGGCAGGCACTCTCAGCACTGAGCGACATGGGCCAGGGCTCTTTATTTATTCTTTAAATTCTTTATTTTTAAAATATATTTTTATTGATTTCAGAGAGGAAGAGAAGGAGAGAGACATAGAAACATGAATAATGAAATAGAGTCATTGATCAGCTACCTCCTGTATGCCCCCCACTGGAGAGTGAACCCAAAACCTGTGCATGTGCCCTGACAAGGAATAGAATTGTAATGTCCTAGGTTATGGGCCGATGCTCAATCACTGACCTGTACTGGGCAGCCTTTATTTATTGATTTTAGAGACAGGAAGGGAGACAGAGAAAGAGAGGGAAACATTGATGTGCTGTTCTACCCATCTATGCATTCATTGATTCTCCCCTACATGTGCCCTGATGGGGGATGGAACCCACAACTGTGGTGCATCGGGACCACATACTCAACAACTGAGCCACCTGGACAGGGCTCTGAATTTGTTTATTAATTTCAGAAGCTCAAATAGGATCTTGACAAATTTCGCTATGGAGGGTCATTTCATTTCCTAACATCAACATCTCTTATGATGTTTTGTGGTTCATAATGTGAGGTGCATTGTCTTAACTTTAATTTCTTTTTTCATTTCTTTGAAGCTTGTTTTCTTGTTTGTTTTTTGCTTTAGTCTAGCTCCAGGTTTGCCAACTTTTGTTTTTGTTTTTTTTAAATACCCATCAGGTATCCTTTTATTTTATCTTATCTACCTTTTATTGATGCTTGTTCAAATATTTGTTGTTTCCTTCCTTTGCAAACTTTGGGTTTACGTTCTTGTTGTGTTTCTAGATTCCTGAGATGGTAGGTTAGGTTTTTTTGAGATCTGTTTTCATAATGTAAGCATTTATCCCTATTAAAATTCCTCTTAGAATTGCATTTTCTGAATTTTGTACATGAATTTTGGTAAGTGGTCTTTTTATTTACTTTGTCTCAACTTTTTTGAGTTCTATTTTGTGTTTGGGTACTTGAAAATACATATATATATATATATATATATATATATATATATATACATATATATATACATATATATATATAATTGATTTCAGAGAGGAAGGCAGAGGGAGAGAGAGATAGAAACATCAATGATGATAGAAAATCATTGATTGGCTGCTTCCTGCAAGGTCCCGCCCCCCCACCCCCACCACCGCCCCCACCCCGGGATCGAGTCCACAACCTGGGCATGTGCCCTTGACTGGGAAAGAACCTGGGACCTTTTAGTTTGCAGTCTGATGCTCTATCCACTGAGCCAAACCGGCTATGGCTACCTTGAAGTTCTTATTTCTTTGTTTAATATTGGTTTCAGATAAAGAGGAAGAGAGGGGGGGGAGAAAGAGAGAGGGAGAAAGAGAGAGAAGGAGGGAAACATCAGTGTGAGGGGAAAACATCAATCAGCTGCCTTCTGCACACAAACTAACTTGAAATGGAACCCGCATACTGATATGTGCCTTGCCTGGAAATTGAATACTAGACGCTTTGTTATACAACCAACTGAGCAATACTGGCCAAGGCAGTCTGTGGTTTTTAAACACAATGATTTCCAGTATTTTTTGAAGAATCCACTATGGCCAATGATAGCAGAAGCACAGAGGCTGCTGGAGGACCCTTGTTTTTGACTGTGGGTATCTTCACGTATGTTTGTTCACCCAATCTTTCCAGTCATCCTTTCTGTACAGTTCTCCTTTATTTGTGTCTGTAATGCTATTTGTCTTCATGGTACCCTGATTCCCATTTCCTATGGGCTTCTTTGTTTATGCATAGCTGTCTATTTACACTGGGATGGGGGGAGATGCTCATATTTCTGCTCCTGCCAATTTTCTGATGTCACTCACATAGGTCTTTTGCCTTTGATCTCATTTGTCCTTTGTTGTCTACCACAGCATTGATCATCCATATTTTCTGTTTTTCTTTGAAGATTCGCATCATTTATCCCATGCAATGGCTCAAATGGGCTTTAAGGGGAAGAATCATTTGTGCATCACAGAAGAAACGTGACTTTATGAATGACACAGTAGACCCACAGGCGGTCTTGCCTTGGTGAAGCGTCGTTGGGGAAGCTTTCACGCCTGGCCTTTGTTACATTCATAACTAGAAACTCATTTTATTCATCAGTGTTTTCTTACTGTTGCCCAGTCCTTACCCAGTTATGCTTGTTTTGGGTTATTATTGATATTTTGCTAACGACACAGGTTGAATAGTGATCATTTCTACTCCGATTCCCAGCCCACGGATAACCTTAACCTCTCTGGACTTTGCACCTTTGCCTCTTTCACAGGTCTCTCTTTACTGTAAACCAACGTTGGACCATGCCTGCACTACCTTGGAGTGCACAAGTATTATTATATTGACGTTGAACATCGTGTGCTCTAATACAATTAATGTTTATGGGATGAGCACCTTCAAATGATTCTATACGGACTCACATGGCCAGCAGGTAAGGTCCTCAGAAAAGCCTTTGTGCAGGAACAATGAGTAGAGAATTCTTCTCCTCTTTGTATCCCATCCTGTGCTTCTGTCCTTCCAGTGGTGATATTTTCATTGTTGACTGACCACGTTATGTACTTTAAGAGTGATTTCCTCAGAGTCTACTTCACTTGTCTAGAAAATCTCTCTAGTCATAACCGATAAATATTTATGGTAAAGATACTGTGATTTCATAATATCAACATGTACTTCACCAGATTTTCCTTTTGTTCAGGTTGCTGCTGTGGAGCAGAGAAAGTTGAGACCCCGACTGAACAGAAGGTTTCTGTAAGAGTGTCACAGGCAAGGAATCCCAAGGTAGCCTTGTCTTCCCAGAAGAGCCATCCCTGTGAGAGTTGTGGGCTCGTCTTGAGAAACATTTTCCACTTGACTGATCTGCAAAGAACACAACACGGACAGATACTGTTGAGGTATGGCGCATGTGCAAAACCATTTTAAAACCGTGTAAAATTTCACCAACAGCACGTGAGACACTTTCAACACAGGTGCGGACAGAATCTCATTTGCAAACAGCTGCAATTTCAATGTATCACAGAATCGTTTCACATGTGGGGAGGTTGGGCATGGTGTCTTTAACTGGTCAGGACATCTCCACCTAAAGGGTACTCAGACCAGGGACAGTCCAACTGCAATTTTGACGTGTGGAATGACGTTTCAAAGGCAAAAAAAAATGATTACACCAGAAAAGAATGTAAGGAAGACATTAGTTTTACCCACATGTTTATTCTGGAAAAAGGTGTCTATGTTGGAAGTCAGTGTTTTGATAGCTGTGAATGTGGAAAAAATGTTACCAAATATTCTAGCTTTCATTATCAACAGCGAGGTCACAATGGAGAAAGGCCTTCTCAGTGTAGTGAATTTGCAAAAGCTTTTAGCAGTAGTAACAGCCTAGGTAATCACAAAGCTTTGCACACTGGAGAAAGGCCTTATGAGCTCAGTGAATGTGGAAAAACTTTTACCGGTAGCAGTGTCCTCCATTATGAGCATAGAGTTCACACAGGAGAAAGGCCTCATGAGTACAATGAGTGTGGGAAATCTTTTACCAGTAACAGTATTCGTCATTGTCATCGGAGAGTTCACACTGGAGAAAAGCCTTATAAATGCAGTGAATGTGGGAAAGCTTACAGCACTAGCAGTCATCTTTATTGTCATCAGAGACTTTATACAGGAGAAAAGCCTTATACATGCAGTGAATGTGGAAAATGTTTTCCCTCTAAACGCATCCTTCATCAACATCAAAGAGTTCATATGGGAGAAAAGCCTTATAAATGTAGAGAATATGGGAAATCTTTTACCCAGAATACTAGCCTTCATAGTCATCAGAGAGTTCATACAGGAGAGAAGCCTTATAAATGCAGTGAATGTGGAAAATGTTTTACTCAGAGCACTACCCTTCATTATCATCAGAGAATTCACACTGGAGAAAAACCTTATCAATGCAGTGAATGTGGGAAATCCTTTACCCATCGCATCGCCCTTCATAATCATCAGACACTTCATACAGGGGAAACGCCTTATAAATGCAGTGAATGTGGAAAATCTTTTAAAGGGTGCAATGCTCTCCAATATCATCAGAGAGTTCACACTGGAAAAAAAGCCTTATCACTGCAGTGAATGTGGAAAATCTTTCAGAAGTAGCATTGGTCTCCAATATCATCAGAGAGTTCACACTGGAGAAAAAAAGCCTTATCACTGCAGTGAATGTGGAAAATGTTTTACAAATAGCAGTGGTCTCCAATATCATCAGAGAGTTCACAATGGAGAAAAGCCTTATCACTGCAGTGAATGTGGAAAATGTTTTACAAATAGCAGTGGTCTCCAATATCATCAGAGAGTTCACACTGGAGAAAAGCCTTATCAATGCAGTGAATGTGGGAAATTTTTTACCCATGGCACTGCCCTTCATAAACATCAGAGACTTCATACAGGGGAAAACATGGTGACAAAGGCTATCTTTAGTCCAGGGATGTGGCTTTTTTGGGTTTGGGTGAAAGTTCTTCATTGTTTGTTACATTTTCTGTCATTGAGATGAGACTCTCAACCAGAGGGCATAAGTAGGGGGAATGAATATAGAGTTACCAAACCTGTTCTTCCAGAATAGCTGAACTTATATTTGTTTTCTCTTGGACCATTGATAAAAACTGTAATGAGTAAATTACATGTGTTGACTATAGTGTTTCATAAATCTTGACATGTGCATGAAACTGAAGCCATCATTACAAATTCATAATGCTGACCATATCTGTCTGCGTAATTGGTTCATGACCTCTTTTAATCTGTCCATGTTCGTCGCAGATTTCCTAGTTTCCATGGATTTACATTCCATTTTCATAGAGAACTTTATTTTTCTAAGTATTTTTGTGCTTTAATTTATGTTTCAGAAATACTTGGAGATTAAGTAAAGTTACATTAATAATGCATCTTTATGGTGGGGGTTGATGACAAATATGTGATACCTTAATCAATAAAGTAATTAAAAAAATAATGCAACTTTTTTTCTGATAGATATTCTTTTAAAATATATATATATCCTACCTAATAATAGAGTAAAATGCAAATTGACCGCACCTTCGCTATGCCTAAGCCACGCCCACCAACCAATCAGGGTGAGTATGCAAATTAACCCAACAAATATGGCGGTTAATTTGCATATCAAGACAGCGTAGAAAGAAGCGAAGCTATGAAGAAGCAAACAGGCAGGGCAGTGGAGAAGGGAGGCAAGCCGGTGCTGCCTGACTTAGCCCGATTGGTCCAGGCCGCCATGGACCCAGTAGGCTGGTGGGCAGCACCTGATGTCACCCACAAGGTCCAGGCCATGATAGTGACCGGGCAGACTCGGCAGGCAGCACCTGACGCTGTCCGCGGGGTCCAGGCAGTAATCGGGACAAGGCAGGCCCAGCTGAGAGTGCCCGACATCACCCACGGGACCGGGAAGCCATTGGGACTAAGCATAGCAGCTGTCTGCGGGGTCCAGGGGGCAATCCGGTAGGGCAGGCGGCATGGACAGCGCCTGATGTCACCCGTGGGGTCCAGGCGGCAATCAGGACTGGGCTGGCCCGGCAGATGGCGCCTGACATCGCCCGCGGAGTCCAGTCTTCAAACGGGACCAGGACTTTCAGCAGGCAGCACCTGACGCTGCTCGCGGGGTCCAGCGGGAGATCAGGACCTGGCAAGTGGCATGGATAGCGCCTGACACTGCCCGTGGGGTCCAGGGTGCTATCGGGACCAGGCATGCAGCATGGACAGCACCTGACGCCACCCACAGGGTCCAGGGGGAGATCGGGACCAGGCAGGCGGCATGGACAGTGACTGATACTACCCACGGGGTCCAGGCAGTGATCGGGACTGGGCAGGTGGCATGGACACCGCCTGACGCTGCCCGTGGGGTTCCCGCAGCGATCGGGACCTGGCTGGTGGCATGGACACCACCTGACGCTGTCTGTGGGTTCCAGGGGACTATCGGGACCTGGCAGGCAGCATGGATAGCGCCTGACATCACCCACAGGGTGCAGGCGGTGATCGGGACTAGGCAGTTCTAGCAGGCAGCGCCTGATGCTGTCTGTGGGATCCAGGGAGCTATCGGGACCAGGCAGGCAGCATGGACAGCACCTGATGTCACCCGCGGGGTCCAGGCAGCAATCCGGACCAGGCAGGCAGCATAGATAGCACCTGATGTCACCCGCAGGGTCCAGGGTGCAATCGGGACTGGGCAGGTAGCGTGGTCAGTGCCTGACTTTGCCTGCGGGCTCCGTAGGCGGAGGTGGCCAGGGTCTCTGGGATCACTGTCTGCCCTGGGCCACCTGAGGACACCAGTGGAGCAGGCCAGGGTTGAACATTTTAATGAAAATCCGATGCCTGTGCCCTGCCCCACCGCGCCCTGTCCCTGGAGAGGAGAGGGAAGTGGGCAGTTAGGAGGCACCGGGGTTCTGAAGTGGCTGGGAACAACCTGCAGGTGAGCTACCAGGAAGAGGTGCTGAACCATGAGGATGCAGAGGGCTGGCTGATGGAGGTGAGCAAAGATGCAGATGAGGCGGCTCTTGCCAGCACTGAGCTGGAAAAGTGCATCGAAAGCCTGATGGACAAAATCGCCTTTCTGAAGAAGGTGCATGTCCAGTATGCTCAGATCTCCGTGGAAATGGACGTGTTCTCCAAGTCCGACCTCTCCACTATGCTCAAGGACATCCGCACCCAGTATGAGAAGCTGGCTGCCAAGAACATGCAGAATGCCGAAGAATGGTACAAGAGCCGTTTCACCATGCTGACAGAGAGCACTGCCAAGAGCACCTACATGGTGCGGGCCAGCAACTGCTCAAGGCCAAAACCCTGGAGATTGAAGCAAGCTGGGGCATGAACAAAGCGCTGGGAAAGCAGCTGCAAGAGCTGGAGGATAAGCAGAACACTGATGTTAGTGCTATGCAGGACACAATCAACAAATTAGAAAATGAGTTGAGAACCGCAAAGAGTGAAATGGCAGGATACTTAAAAGAATACCAGGACCTCTTCAATGTGAAGATAGTTTTGGATATTGACATTGCAGCTTACAGGAAACTCTTGGAAGGTGAGGAGACCGGCTCAGTTTCACCAGCATGGGAAGCATAGCCAGCAGCTACTACCAGAGTTCCCAGGTCTTTGGTCGATCTGCCTACGGTGGTTTACAGACTAGCTCCTACTTGATGTCTGCTCACTCCTTCCCTTCTTAATACACCAGCCACATCCAGGAGGAGCAGATCTAGGTGAAGGAGACCATTGAGGCTGCAAAAGCCGAGGAAGCTAAGGATGAATCCGCTTCTGAAGGAGAAGCTGAAGAGAAGGAAAAGGAGAAGGAAGAGGCTGAGGAAGAGGAAGGAGAGAAAGAGGAAGAAGGTGCCAAGGAAGAATTTGAGGATGCAAAGGAGGAAGAAGGAGGTGAATGTGAAGGAGAAGATGCCCAAGAAGCTGAGGACAAGAAGAAAGATGAAGGTGCTGGGGAGGAGCAAGCAACCAAGAAGAAAGATTGAGCCCTCCTTTCCTTAATTATTTCAGGAATAATCCTCCCAAAACCAGGTCAACCCCGCCACCAACCAAGCAGTTGAGTTCCCAATACTATATGAATTAAGAAGTCAATATATATAACATTCTGAGGTGACTCAGGTTGGACATTAAATGTTATGCTATGACTTTTCTCATTATGCAAAGTATCTGTTTGCTTGCAGAGTGGCCTTCCTGGCTTGCTGCCAGCCTGTGCATGGTCCACGCTTATGAGTTCAGGATCTATGACAATGTGAATAATTCAGATGTTTACAATAAAAACACATGAATACAGGAATTCACTAATGTTAATGTTAAATTTCATGGAAAAAATAATCCTTTGAATATTTGGTGGTTAGAAATTAAAGACCTCAAATCATGTGCAATAAACAGTAAATAAAGTTACACTGAATGACAAAAAAAAATACATTAGGGGCCAGGAAATGTCTAAAGAAGTGGGGAACCATTCATTCCCAGATCAGGAAGGGAAGTCACAGGGTATATATTATTGCTACAAATACAGTATTTCCTACTACTTACAACATATACAATGTAATGTATTAGATGCCTTCCTATTGGATGAAGTATGTATTCTCATAGAGTAATACTGGTAGATATGTTATAGTTATGGCGGTATGTCATATCCTATCTATATTAATAAAAGGGTTATATGCTAATTATACCATGAGACCTTCCAGATGTCCTTCTGGACAAAGCCATGGTGGCGGGGATGAGGCAGAAGCGGTTATGGGTGATCAGACCAGGAGGGGAGGGCAGTTGGAGGTGAGCAGGCTGGCGGGGGGGTGTAGTTGGGGGCAAGCAGGCCAGCAGGCATAGTGGTTAGGGGAGATCAAGCAGGCAGGCAGGTGAGCGATTAGGAGCCAGTAGTCCCACATTGTGAGGGGTTTGTCCAACTGCAGGTTTAGGCCCGATCCCACAGGGGTCCCAGATTGGAGAGGATGCAGGCCAGGCTGAGGGACCACCCCCTCCCCGTGCATGAATTTCGTGCACCGGGCCACTAGTATATATATATATATATATATATATTATTTATTGTAAAGAGCGGAAGTGAGGTGTAGAGAGTTACAAACATCAATCAGCTGTCTCCTGCACAACTCCTACTTGCAGTGTGCCCGCAACCAAGCTACATGCCCTTGACCAGAATTGAACCTGGGACCCTTTAGTCTGCAGACCGTCTCTGTATCCACTGAGCCAAACCAGTAAGGGCTCTGATACATATTCTTATCATTGATATATCACCCTCAGTGTGACCATTTTAATAAATATTTGGTTATTTCTAACAAAGGTGGCACAAATTGTTCTGTATAATTCCTTGTCCTACCTAATAATAGACAAACATGTAAATTGACCATACCTTCACTATGCCCATAGCCAATCAGAATGAGTATGCAAATTAACCCAAAAAGAGGCAAGGCAAGGCAAGTCAAGGCAAGGCAAGGCAAGGCAAGGCAAAAGGCAAGGCAAGGCAAAAGGCAAGGCGCAAGGCAAGGCAAAAGGCAAGGCAAGGCAAAAGGCAAGGCGCAAGGCAAGGCAAGGAAAAAGGCAAGGAAAGGCAAGGAAAAAGGCAAGGCAAGGCAAGGCAAGGCAAAAGGCAAGGCAAGGCAAGGCAAGGCACTGAGTTCTCTGTGAGATCTGACATTCTTTGTTCTTCTCCAGAATACCTCAAGGACAAATACATCACTTATTTATCCATGCATTCTTAATACCTAGCACAATTTGGGAATATGGTAGCAGTTCCTTAAGTACATCTGTGAACATCTGGGTGTCCCTACTATGGGGGTACAAGGGAAAAGCTCTGCCCAAGTCTCCCCATCCAAAATGGTGCCTCCACTCACTCTCCCTGCCCTTTCCATGCTTCTGTTCCCATCGATGCACTCATCAATGCTTGGCATAATTATATTTGTATTTGTTTTTCAGCTTTATTGTTCATCTTTCCCACTAAAGTAGCAGACCATGAAGGCAGAGACTGTTCCTAGATGTACTCACCTAGAACAGGATCAGGCCCCTAAAAGATGGTCAGTCACTGATTTCACTCCACAAAGAAGCGAACAAAGTGATTCAGGATGGTGGAGCAGAGAGGATAAGGGAGAGCTTCCAAACATCAGTCCTGGCGGCCCACCCCGACCCAGTCTCTTCCTATTATTTTCACCTGACACCCTGAACTCTCTGCCTGGGCCATTTGGACCCACTGCATCCTCCTTCCGCTTTCCCTCTACTTATGATCCCACCCGAGGCTTCTGTTGGAGGCCTCCTGGCCAAGGTGGCCCTCTGCCTCCTTCGCAGGTACTGACAGAGGCGAGGCAGGTCTGTGAGAAATCAAGGCTAACGTCTTGGCCTCAGCCAACCTACCCAGGGCCAAGCCCTCAGCCAGCCAGCAGCCAGGCCTTTGCTGCTACTGGCTCCAGGTTAGCGTACAGAGGGTTTCTCTGTCTCAGGCCCAGCCTCTGCCTTCCAGCTTCTCTCCAGGTTTTCCTTGTTTCCAGCTTTTCTGTGTTCCTTTGCTCATCCTCGGCTTTTTTGCCAACCTAGGGTCGTGGTCGGAAAACTGTGGCTCGCGAGCCACATGCGGCTCTTTGGCCCCTTGAATGTGGTTCTTCCACAAAATACCACGGCCTGGGCGAGTCTATTTTGAAGAAGTGGCATTAGAAGAAGTTTAAGTTTAAAACATTTGGCTCTCAAAAGAAATTTCAATCATTGTACTGTTGATATTTGGCTCTGTTGACTCATGAGTTTGCCAACCACTGACCTAGGGGGACTTGCAGTAAATGTGCATGGAGAGAATAGTGAGAGATGCGGGAAGCATGCAAAATGGCATTAAACATTTTGAGGAGCCTCGGAAAGTCGTTGCCCTGTAATTTCTCAGCAGCTTGGAAACGGTGTGCTATCCTGGTGACTTCTTGGGGTTTTCCCTACCCAGGCAGCATGTAGCAGACACATGGCCAGTTCTGCCTTCTCTCCCTTTTCGTGTGGCACAGATGTGGGGTTTATCACTTCTGCCATCTTCTCCAGGGACCTGTGAAGGTCTTTGCCAAGTCACAGTCATTAGAAGCAGGAACCCCCCAGCCCACCTGGCCAAGAAAAGGGAGGGAAGATTGTGGCGGGCTGGCACGGCCATGGCATACTCAGCCCCAAGGCGCCTTCTGTGCCGCACCAGCTCAGCCAGGTCCAGTGACCCTGAGTGGGGGTGGCTGAAAGGCTTAGAAAAGACAGACAAGAGAATGAAAGCTGGGTCTCGGTGGGACGCTGCTCCCTCATGGAGAGACAGCGCCACGGACTACAAGCCATGTCTTTATTTTATAGCAGTTGCCATGAGGCAAAGGAAGGGCATGGTCGAGATGTTTACAACATTCTCCTGGGTTTGGATCCTACTCAGTTACATGTACCCCATCAAGCTGTGTTAACTGGCAGCCTATATCACTTAGGCACGTGGGGCCACGTGTTCGGACCATAGCTTCAAGCTTACAACTATAGCTGTTGGCTATAATTGTGCTGGGAGGGCTCTGCCCTCCACGCTGGAACTTGCATGGGGCCATGAGAGGACTGTGCCTTCTCATCAGTCCAAGGCTTGAACCGGTCCAAACACTGTAGCTGCGCCCCACAGAAGATGTAGTCCGAGGCTGCAGTCCTTATGGGAGCAGAACTCCAGCAGGTTTGCTGCTTTCTCTGGCAGTTCACATAGGGGCCTCCTGCATCGCGGCATCCACTTGTGACCGTGTCCCACATACACCCTACATGTCCTAGGTGATTTCTGGCTGCAAAAAAAAATAAAATAAAATACAACTTTGACATCTTCCCTGGCCTTAGAATCATGAACACTGGAGCTGAAAGGAATATTACAGAGCATCTGAGCCTGTCACTCCCGGCACCAGTTCACACACATATGACCTCAAAATTGTTTGGGACACGTGAAAAACACAGATGCCTCATTGGTGCCACCCAGATTCGGACCCAGTAGGTCTGAGTGGACCCAGGAATCTGTATTTTCACAGGCAAAGCACAGTGGCTTTTCAGGGGAGTGAAACTAAGCTGTATGAAATTATATAGGCGAATCCACTTGTCCAGAAGCAAAGAGTGAACCCTAATGGAAACGGTGGACTTGGGGTGGTGATGACATGTCAATGTTGTCAGTTACAACTAGTAGCTGTTGGCTATAATTGTGCTGATGTTGATACTGGGGGAGGCTGTACATGTGGGTGTGGGGGGAACCTCTGTACCCTCCTGTCAATTTTGCTGTGAACCTAAAAGAGCATTTAAAGAGTCTCGCTGCCCTCACTCTTGTCTACAACTTGCCTGGAATTGAACCTAGGACCCTACAGTCTCCAGGCCCCAAGCTGATGCTCTATCCACTTAGCCAAAATCAGCTCAGGCTGCTTTCCCTTCTTCCCAAGGCAGTTTATAGGTTTCTAGGCATCACCTGTGGGCCAGAGCTGGGCTCAGTGCAGAGCCACAGAGATGAGAAACCTAGTCTCTGCCCTCAGATTTTTAGAAAGTGAGGAAAGTAGAGAGAGAGAGAGAGAGAGAGAGAGAGAGAGAGAGAGAGGAAGGAAGAGGGAGAGAGAAACATCTATGTGAAAGCAAACATCAATTGGCTGCCTCCTGCACATCTCTTACCAGGGATGGAGCCCACAACCCAGGCATGTGCCATGACTGGGAATCAAACTGATTACCTCTTGGTTCATGGTTGTCACTCAAACACTGAGCCACACCAGCTCGGGCTACATTCACTTCTTCCCAAGGCAGTTTATAGATTTCTAGGCATCACCTGTGTGCCAGAGCTGGGCTCAGTGCAGAGCCACAGAGATGAGAAACCTAGTCTCTGCCTTCAGGTTTTTAGAAAGAGAGGAAAGTGAAGAGAGAGAGGGGAGGGAGGGAGAGGGAGAGAGAGGGAGAGGGGGAGAGAGGGAGAGGGGGAGAGAGGGAGAGAGAGAGAGAGAGAGAGAGAGAGAGAGAGAGAGAGAGGAAGGAAGAGGGAGAAAGAAACATCTATGTGAAAGCAAACATCAATTGGCTGCCTCCTGCACATCTCTTACCAGGGATGGAGCCCACAACCCAGGCATGTCCCATGACTGGGAATCAAACTGATAACCTCTGGGTTTATGGTTGTCACTCAGACACTTAGCCACACCAGCTGGGCTATTCTGTCTTTCAATGTTACTCTAAATAAACATGAAGATGCTACAATGTTAGCTCCATGAAGCAGAGAGATTTCTGTCATTTCTATCCTTTTCTGTTCAATAACATAGTCCAAATACCCAAAATAGTGCTGAGCATGGAGTAGGCCCTTAAATATTTGTTGAATTAATGATAAGGATCAAATAAAATCTCTACTGACTCATTCCAACAATATCAGCTTCAAACAGCCCCAAGTTCTCTGTCAGAGCCACTGGCCTCTAGTCCCAATTTTGCCTCCCCAAGATCAAATGTCAGCCCGGTGCTCCATTTTCCTGATCTGTACAGGGGGAGCAGCATACCCTAGCCTGCTTGCCTGATAGGGCCTTTCTAGGGAACTCAAAGAGAGGCCCGTGGGAGTGCAGACCCTGAGTAGTGCAGGCCCTCTAAGACCTAAATTCATGCACGTGCTGCGGAGCTCTTGTTCAGAGGCAGGCTCTGACTCAGATCTGGTGGGCCCACGACTCTGCCTTTCAAACAAGCTCCCAGGTGATGCTCTGCTCCTGGTCCTCAGGCCACACTTGGAGTAATCCGAGGTCAGTTCCGAAGCTAAAGTGATGCTTGGTCCCTGGAGTCGTGGGAGTTCTTACTTCTCTGACATGGCAAACAGAGATGGTTTGTGGGCTCATTGGCCCCTCACTTCCGGCTGTAACTGCAGATATTCAGTGCTGCTGATTTAGCGATCCTGCTCTCATTTTATTAGCTCGTCCCTGGCGAACATTAGCCAGGACTCCCTGGCTAAACACCAACTGGAGTTTGAAGCTTCGTGATCCTCTATTGGTATTTTGGCTGCTAACATGGGCCTGTTCAGTATTCATCAGTCCCCTTGATTTCCTTCTTTATTTGTTTTGGGTGTGACTAATCCCACACTGCTCTTGGGCCTGCAGCATTTTCCTGAGTAATTTGTAAACTGATATGTTTTCCAGGAGACATATAATCAGCGAATTATTGCTCGGCCTCAAATGGTTTATTGTGTAAGAGGCACAGGGATGCGGCCAGGGAAGAGGTTCTGGTGAAGAAACGGCATCCAAGGACAGCGGAAGGAGGCCTCTCCTCCCACCTCCTCCTCTCTCACCCCCCACCCCCAGTTCACTGCTCAGCAGTCCCATGACAACAGATGTGCTGATTTCTGCATAACAGAAATATCAGTTCATGACATAGCTTTAGGGATTGTCCCATGCAGTTTGAGAGTGAGTGACAGTTTTAAGGTTTTAACAGTCAGTGGAGGGTTTGTGTGGCTGCTGAGAGATGGGATGAGGAGGAGGCAGGGCTGGCATCAGAATGTAGGGATGGTTTACGATCTCATTTGCTCAGGTTGACATAGTAATGTTTTTTTAAATTTCTTTATTGATTAAGGTGTCACATATTTGTCCTCATGCCCCCATTCCCATCCCACACCCCTCCCCACGGATGCCCCCACCCCCCTGTTGAACTTAACCATTGGTTAGGCTCGTATGCATGCACACAAGTCCTTTGGTTGATCTCTCCCCCCTACCCCCACACTCCCCTACCCACCCTCTGAGGCCCGACAGTCCGATCAATGCCTCCTTGTTTCTGGGTCTGTTCTTGTTCATCAGTCTATGTTGTTCATCATTTCCCCTAGATGAGTGAGATCATGTGTTACTAGAAATATACTTATAAGAACCGAATGTGAGACGAGCAATAATAGTTATGCTGACAGGCAAATGAATCAGTCTGTAATGAGTTTCTTTCTGGACCAACAGTTCTTTTGAGACCCAATTTCAATGTCCACCAGTTCCTTATGTGTACATATCAGCACTGACTTTTCAGCTCTGGATGGTGGACAAATGGTGGTAATGCAGGTCCGACTCCCTCTGGTTTGGTCTCGCCCAAACCCTGGGGCGCGGCCTTACCCTGACTCAGGGGCGCGCGGCCTCACCCGGACCTGGAACCCAGCATCACCCAGGACCTGGGGCGCGTGGCCTCACCCTGACCCAGGGGCACATGGCCTCACCCGGACCCGGGGGCATGTGGCTTCACCCGGGCCTGGGACTCAGCCTCATCTGAACCCAGGGGCGGGTGGCCTCTCCCGGACCCAGGGGCGCGGCCTCACCCAGACCCGGGACCCAGCCTCACCCGGATCCAGGGGCGCGTGGCCTCTCCCGGACCCGGGATCCAGCATCACCCGGGCCCCGGGGTGCGCGGCCTCACCCGGACCCGGGGGCGTGCGGCCTCACCCGGGCCCGGGACCCAGCCTCATCTGGACCCAGGGGCGGGTGGCCTCACCCGGACCCAGGGGCGTGTGGCCTCACCCGGACCAGGGACCCAGCGGGGCTTCATCTTCTTGATCCCAATTCCTGTCAGTCAATTCCCTCTCAGCAATTCCTTTGGCCATTTTCTCAAAGCTCTGGGGCGGCTGCCATGGAACTCGCTGGGTGGCAGGCTCGGCGAAGCTCCAGTGCGCCCGGTGCATGGCGGCGGGCTGGTCCGAGGTCACTGTGGCGGCACTCGGGTCTGCAGCGGTGGCTGGTCGCCGGGCATGCGCACCTGGCCACTTCCGGGGCACAGAGATTCTCGAATGACTCGGAGGTCAGCAAGCGCGGAGTCTCCCACCCCATGACCCCCAGGGGCTCGTCTGTCCATGCTCGGCAGCGAGTGGAGCCATCCCCTCAGCCAGAGACCGCCAGGGGAACCGCGCCTAGCACGTTCCAGGCCACCATTGTGTCGCCAGAGCCGTAGTTCTTAAAGTGTGATCTTTGGCTCATCGGCATCAGCATCATCCCGCGTCCCCCTCTCTTTTATTCTAGTTGTAGAGCATCCGCTCAGCCAGCCCTCCGGTGGTTCTGGATGGTGTCTGCTCTGTTTTCCAGTTGTAGTTTCAAAATTGTTGTGGTAGGCAACAATCAGGCGTCTGCCCTATGCCGCCATCTTGGTCCTCCAAAAGATTCTTAAGTAACCTTATAAATGTGGTTCTGAACACTGTGTCGTCCATTAGTTTACTTTCCTTCATCCCTTCTATTCGTGACCTGCTTTGGTGTCTCCACATTTTGGCTGCCTCCCTATGTTGATGGAGTGGCTTTGTGTGGTCAGTGACCTATAGGGGCTGGTAGCTCAGCTTCCCCAATCTCCCTAGGTGGTCGCTCTTGGTACCCCCCTTTGTGGGCTGAGTGCAAAGTCTTGGTGTTGTTAAGCCTTGGTACACTGGGAGGATTTGACCTCCAGTCCAATTGGCTGTGAGGATCAGCTGTGTCTACGCCGGGAGACAGCCTTATTCAACTAGACTTGCAAAATTGTAAAAGCCTCTGTGCTCAGCTTGGATGGGGCGGAGTTTCAGGGTGGAGCCTACAGCCTTGGCTTCCCGTCAGCCCCGCCCTATGAGGTTCCTGTGTCTCAGTGTCCCTCTGTACTCCCTGCAAACACCTCTGAGAGAAAGGCGCCCTGGAATTTTGCCCGCTGCCAAACAGTCTAGTCTCTCCCCCAATGAATCTGGATTCCCAGATTCTCGCCCGGAACTGGGTTTCAGTGTAGTCGGAACTGGGGCTCAGCGCAGTCTGGAGCTTTTGTCTCCTTCCCACTAGGGCAATTCAGCGGCACAGTCAACAGACCATCCTCTGCGCGCATTCCCGTGCGCGCCTCCGGAGCTCTGCCTTTCGCCACTCCTCTGCGTTTCCGCCTTACAACCCAGATTCCCCCAGTATGAGCCTGGCTTCCCAGGGTCTCGCCCGGAACTGGGGTTCAGTGCAGTCAGAGCTGGGGTTCAGCGCAATCTGGAGCTTTTATCTCCTTCCCGCTAGAGAACGCCGGCCAGGCACTCAGCAGTCCCGTCCTCTCAGGCTCCGTCCTCCCCACACGTGTGCGCGCCCCTGTCTCTGCCCATGTCTCCATACCTCAGGTTTTTACGGCTCCTCTGATTTTCCTTGTGGTTTTCTCTTTCCTTCTAGTTGTGGGCATTTCAGTCAGCCAGCTTTCCTGTGGTTCTTGATGATGTCCGTTTTGACTTTTAGTTGTATTTTTGAAATTGTTGTTCCAGGTTGTAGGTTAGGTGTTTAACCTATGCCGCCATCTTGGTTTTTTCCCATAGTCAGTAATGTTGAAATCCATGTTATGACCTTTAACCTCATGCTTTTGGTTGCTGGCACATAGACCTAACAAGTTAAAGTGCTGGAGTAACTAACCATCCCAGTTTACCTAGCACTTACCCAGTTTTCACATCAAAAGTCTCACATCCCCGTTTTAACATGGAAATGGTCTCCCAGATGGGACCAAGATTTGAATCCAGGACTATCCTACCTATTGCAGAGCCCTCCTTTTGCTGTGCCAGTGCTCCTCACACTGTAATGACAACCACTTGCTTAAAAGATAGAGTCTAGTTCAGCGGGTCCAGGGCAGGACCTGAGGCTTTGCATTTCTAACAAGCTCTGGGTGATGCCAGCGATGCTGTGGGCCAGGACCACACTTTGAGTAGCAGAGCTCTAGGCATTGCTTCCATGGCAGCCCTGAAGCTCAGCCCCCACATGGGCTCCCACCATGTGGGGCCTGGTATGGCCATCAGCCCAGAGAGCCCACCAGAACCATGAGTGATGGTCCTGCCAGTTGATCGGTGGGGATTCTAGGGACTTCTGGTGTAGCCCCTCCCCTCTCCACTGACCCCTCTGACCTCAGACAAGCCCTCTCTCTCCCCTGTGGGAGCCTCACCCAGCTGCCCTATTCCCCTGACATTTATTGAGGGACCTCAATGCCAAGTTTATGTCTCTCAGGTGCAGGCCTAGGAAAGCCCTCTAAAGGCTGCCTGCATGGGTGCTTCAGACCTGCAGGTCTGTCCCCTTGAGATCTGAGTGAGAAGAGCTTACTGCAGGCAAAACACAAATTGTTTGTCTTAAGGACCTTGAATTTTGGGGACTGATCCAATTACTATGGTTAGGGATGCTTCTGCCTGCCATCAAATATATGTCTAGTTATAATGTGAAATTCTGGGATCCTCTGCCGTTTACAGCACCATTGAATAGGAACCATGTAGGTTAAACTTCAGAAGACTGGAGATAATATTGGCACTGAAGTACATCCAGGATCTGTCTGGCACTGTCCCTCTGATCTGGCCCTGCCTGAGTATACATCAACAAGACTGCAACATGTCGAACATCAAAAGTTATGCAGGTCTCATATAAAGTGTGATCTTGTAAGTGGCTTGAGTTCAGACTCTGCCACTTACAAGCTGAGCAACCTTGTATTAGTTGCTTCCTGAGCCTCAGTTTTCCTATTTATGAAATGGGTTTATTATTACCTGTCTCACCACACCACGGTGAGAATGGAGGAAGATCATAGGAAGCACTCAGTAAATACTACCATCACCACTATCAATTACTGTTATTCTTCCCTCAGGAGAAGATTCAGTTCCTCCCTTGCTCACTGCAAGGTGCTGAGAGCAGAGTCAGTGACTCCTGGGCTCCTGGTTGCGGGCTGAGAGGAGAGTATGATGCCTCCCAGGCTCCCAGCAGGGTGCTGAGAGCAGAGTCAGTGCCTCCCAGGCTCCCGTTTGGGTGCTTAGAGCAGAGTCAGGGCCTCACGGGCTCCTGGCTGTTTGCTGAGAGAAGAGCACGGTATCTCCCAGGCTCCTGTCAGGGAGCTGAGAACAGAGTCACTGCCTCATGGGTTCATGGTAGGGTGCTGAGAGCAGAGCACAGTGCTTCCTGAGCTCCTGGCAGGGTGTTGAGAGCAGAGTCAATGACTCCTGGGTTCCCGGCAGGGTGCTGAGGGCAGAGCATGGTGCATCCTGAGTTGGCAGGGTGCAGTGACTTCCGGGCTCACAGTTGGGTGCTGAAAGCAGAGCACAATGCCTCCTGGGCTCTCGGCTGGGTGCTGAGAGAAGATTCAGTGCCTCCTGAGCACCAAGTTGGGTGCTGAGATTAGAGCACAGAGGCTCCCGGGATCCTGGCATGGTGCTGAGAGCAGAATGAATGCCTCCCAGGCTCCCAGGTGGGTGCTGAGAGCAGAGCCATTGCCTCCCGGGCACCTGGCAGGGTGTTGAGTACAGAGCACAGTGCCTCTTGGGCTCCTGGCAGGGTGCTGGGAGCATAGCTAGTGCCTCCCGGGCACCTGGTTGGGTGCTGAAAGCAGAGCACAGTGCCTCCCGGGCTCCTGGGAGGGTGCTGAGAGCAGTGCCAGTGCCTTTCAGGCTCCTGGTTGGGAGCTGAGAGCAGAGCACAGTGCCTCCCGGGCTCCTGGGAGGGTGCTGAGAGCAGAGTCAGACCCTACCGGGCTCACGATAGGGTACTGAGAGCATAGTCAGTGCCTCACGGGTTCCCGGTAGGGTGCTGAGAGCAGAGCATTGTGCCTCCCAAGCTCTCGGCATGGTGCTGAGAGCCGAGACAGTACTTCCCGAGCTCCCGACAGGGTGCTGGGAGAAGAGTCAGTACATCCTGGGCTTCCGGTTGGGTGCTGAGAGCAGAGCACAGTGCTACTGGGCTCATGAAACGGTAGTGAGAACAGAGTCAGTGCCTCCCTGGCTCCCAGTAGGGTGCTGAGAGGAGAGCAGGGTGTCTTCTGGGCTGCCGTCAGGGTGCTGAGAGCATGATCACTGCCGCACGGGTTCCTGGTAGGGTATTGAGAGCAGAGCACGGGGGCTCCCGAGCTCCCAGCACGGTGGTGATAGTAGAGCATGGTGCCTGCTGGGATACGGACAGGGTGCTTCGAGCAGAATCAGTGCTTTCCAAGCTCCCAACATGTTGCTGAGAGCAGAGTCAGTGACTCACGGGCTCCATTCAGGGTGCTGAAAGAAGAGACAGGGTCTCCCGAGCTCTGGGCAGGGTGCTGAGAGCAGAGTCAGTGCCTTCCAGCTCCCAGAAGGGTGCTGAGAGTAGAGCATAGTGCCTCCAGTTCTCCCAGCATGTTGCTGAGATCAGAGCATGGTGCCTCACGAGCTCCCAGCATGGTGCTGAGATCAGAGCACATTGGATACCAGCCTCCCGTCAGGGTGATGAGAGCAGAGTCAGTAACTCCAGGGCACCTAGTTGGGTGCTGAGAGCAGAGCACAATGCCTCCTGTGGTCCCGGCAGTGTGCTGAAAGCAGAGTCAATAACTCTCGGGCTCCTGGTTGGGTGCTGACAGCAGATCACGGTGCCGAGAGCAGAGTCAGTGCCTCACGGGCTCTCGGTAGGTTGCTGAGAGCAGAGCACAGTGCCTATGGGGCTCCCGACTGGGTGCTGAAAGCAGAACACAGTGCCTCCCCAGGTCCCAGTTGGGTGCTGAGGGCAGAGTCAGTGCCTCACGGGCTCTCGGTTTCAGGCGAAGAGAAGAGCAAGGTGCTTCCTAGGTGCCCGACAGGGTGCTGAGAGTAGAGCACAGTGCTTGCCTGGCTCCGGGAAGGGTGCTCAGAGCAGAGTCAGTGTGTCCCAAGCTCCCAGCAGGGTGCTGAGAGCAGAGTCAGTGATTACTGGCTTCCCGGCAATGTGCTGAGAGTAAAGTACAGTGCCTCCTTAGCTCCTGGCAGGGTACTGAGAGCAGAGTAAGTTCCTCCCAGGCTCCCGATTGGGAGCTGAGAGAAGAGCACGGTGCCTACAGGGGTCCTGGCAGCGTGCTGAGAGCAAAGCACAGTGCCTCCCGGTCAACAGAAGGTTGCTGAGAGCAGAGCACAGAGCCTCCCGGGCTCCAGGCAGGGTGTTGAGGCCAGAGTCAGTGCCTCCCGTGCTCCCGGCAGGGTGCTGAGAGCAAAGTCAGTGTCTCCCTGTCTTCAAATTGGGTGCTGAAAGCAGAATCAGTGCCTACCATGTTCCTGGCAGAGTGCTGAGAGCAGTCAGTGCCTCCTGGACTCCTGGCAGGGTGCTAAGAGCAGAGCACGGTGCTACCCAGGTTCCCAGCAGGGTGCTGAGAGCATAGTCAGTGCCACCTAGGCTCCCGGTTGGGTGCCGAGGGCAGAGCATGCTGCCCCTCAGGCTCCCAGCAGGGTGCATAGAGCAGAGCACAGTGCCTCCTGGGTTCCCAGCAGGGTGCTGAGAGCAGAGCCAGTGCCTCCCAGGCTCCCAGTTGGATGCTGAGAGCAGAGCAAAGTGCCTTCTGGGCTCGCGGCATGGTGATGAGAGCAGAGTCAGTGCTTCCCGGGCTCCCGGCAGGGTGCTGAGAAGAGTCAGTGGCTCCCTGTCTCCAAATAGGGTGCTGAGAGTAAAGTCACTGCCTCCCCTGATCCCCAAAGGGTGCTGAGAGCAGAGTCAGTGCTTGCCAGGCTCCCGGCAGGGTGCTGAGAGCAGAGTCAGTGGCTCCCTGTCTCCAAATTGGGTGCTGAGAGCAGAGTCAGTGCCTCCCGGGCTCCAGTTTTGGTGCTGAGGGCAGAGTCAGTGCCTCCTGTGCTCCTGGCAGGGTGCTGAGAGTAGAGCACAGTGCCTTCCGGGCTCCTGGCAGGGTGCTCAAGCAGAGTCAGTGTGTCCCAAGCTTCCGGAAGGGTGCTGAGAGCAGAGTCAGTGATTACTGGCCTCCTAGCAATGTGCTGAGTGCAGAGTACAGTGCCTCCCGTGCTCCTTGCAGGGTACTGAGAGCAGAGTCAGTGCTTCCCGGGCTCCCGGCAGAGTGCTGAGAAGAGTCAGTGGCTCCCTGTCTCCAAACTGGGTGCTGAGAGCAGAGTCAGTGCTTCCCGGGGTCCCGGCAGTATGCTGAGAACAGAGTCAGTGGCTCCTTGTCTCCAAATTGGGTGCTGTGAGTAGTGAGTGCCTCCTGTATTCCCGGTAGGGTGCTGAGAGCAGAGTCAGTGCCTCCCAGGTTCCCGTTTGGGTGCTGAGAGCAGCATCAGTGCCTCCCAGGCTCATGGCAGAGTGCAGAGAGCAGAGCAAGGTGCCTTCTGAACTCCTGGCACGGTCCTGAGAGCAAAGTCAGTGCTTGCCAGGCTCCCAGCAGGACGTTGAGAGCAGAATAAGTGCCTCCCAGGCACCATGTTGGGTGCTGAGAGCCGAATCAGTGCCTCCAGGGCTCCCATCAGAGTGCTGAGAACAGAGTCAGTGCCTCCCGGGCTCCTGGCAGGCTGCTGAGAGCAGAGCACAGCTTCTCCCGGGATCCCGGCATGGTGCTGAATGCAGAGAAAGTGCCTCTCGGGCTCCCAGCAGGGTTCTGAAAGCAGTGTCAATACCTCCAGGGCTCCTGGTTGGGTGCTGAGAGCAGAACACGTTGCCTTCTGTGCTCCCGGCGGAGAGCTGAGAACAGAGTCAGTGCGTCCTGGGCACCAGGTTGGGTGCTGAGAGCAGAGCACAGTGCCTCCCTGGCTCTCGGCATGGTGCTAAGAGCAGATTCAGTGACTTCCAGGCTCCTGATTGGGTGCTGAGAGCAGAGACAGTGCCTCTCGGGTTCCCGCCAGGGTGCTGAGAGTAGAGCATGGTGAGTCCAGGACTCCCAGAAGTGTGCTGAGAGCAGAGTCAGTGCCTCCCGGGCTCCCGTTTCGGTGCTGAGGGCAGAGTCAGTGCCTCCTGTGCTCCAGGAAGGGGTCTGAGAGTACAGCACTGTGCCTTCCGGGCTCCCGGCAAGGTGCTCAGAGCAGAGTCAGTGTGTCCCAAGCTCCCGGCAGGGTGCTGAGAGCAGAGTCAGTGATTACTGGCCTCCCGGCTATGTGCTGAGAGCAGAGTACAGTGCCTCCCGATCTCCTGGCAGGGTACTGAGAGCAGAGTCAGTTCCTCCAAGTCTCCCAATTGGGTGCTGAGAGCAGAACACGGTGCCTCCCTGGCTCTTGGCAGGTTGCTAAGAGCAGATTCAGTGACTTCCAGGCTCCTGGTTGGGTGCTGAGAACAGAGACAGTGCCTCTCGGGTTCCCGGCAGGGTGCTGAGAGTAGAGCACGGTGCGTCCAGGACTCCTAGCAGTGTGCTGAGAGAATAGTTAGTGCCTCAAAGGCTTCGGGTTGGGTGCTGAGAGAAGAGCACGGTGCCTATAGGGGTCCTGGCAGCGTGCTGAGAGCAAAGGACAGTGCCTCCCAGTCAACGGAAGGGTGCTGAGAGCAGAGCACAGCGCCTCCCGGGCTCCAGGCAGGGTGCTGAGACCAGAGTCAGTGCCTCCCGTGCTCTCGGCAGGGTGCTGAGAGCAAAGTCAGTGGCTCCCTGTCTCCAAATTGGGTTCCCGAGAGCAGAGTCAGTGCCTCCCGGGCTCCCGGCAGTGTGCTGAGAGTAGAGCACGGTGCCTCCCGGGGTTCTGGCAGGGTGCTCAAGCAGAGTCAGTGTGTCCCAAGCTCCCAGCAGGGTGGTGAGAGCAGAGTCAGTGATTACTGGCCTCCCAGCAATGTGCTGAGAGCAGAGAACAGTGCCTCCCGAGGTCCTTGCAGGGTACTGAGAGCAGAGTAAGTTCCTCCAAGGCTCCCAATTGGGTGCTGAGAGCAGAGCACGGTGCCTCCTGGGTTCCCAGCAGGGTGCTGAGAGCAGAGTCAGTGTCTCCCAGGCTCCCAGTTGGGTGCTGAAAGCAGAGCATGGTGCATCCCGGGCTCACGGAAGGTTGCTGAGAGCAGAGTCAGTGTATCCCGGCCTCGCAGCAGGGTGCTGAAAGCAGAGACAGTGGCTCCCTGTCTCCAAATTGGGTGCTGAGAGTAGAGTCAGTGCCTCCCTTTGTTCCCAGCAAGGTGCTGAGAGCAGAGTCAGTGCCTCCTGGGCTCCGGGCAGGGTGCTGAGAGCAGAGTCAGTGTCTCCCAGGCTCCCAGTTGGGTACTGAAAGCAGAGCAGGGTGCATCCCGGGCTCACGGCATGTTTCTGAGGGCAGAGTCAGTGCCTCACGGGTTCTCTGTTTCAGGCGGAGAGCAGAGCAAGATGTTTCCTAGGCACCCGACAGGGTGCTGAGAGTAGAGGACAGTCCTGCCTGGCTACAGGCATGGTGCTCAGAGCAGAGTCAGTGTGTCCCGAGCTCCCGGCAGGGTTCTGAGAGCAGAGTCAGTGATTACTGGCCTTCCAGCAATGTGCTGAGAGTAGAGTACAGTGCCTCCCGAGCTCCTGGCAGGGTACTGAGAGCAGAGTCATATCCTCCCAGGCTCCCAATTGGGTGCCGAGAGAAGAGCATGGTGCCTATAGGGGTCCTGGCAGCGTGCTGAGAGCAAAGCACAGTTTCTCCCAGTCAACGGAAGGGTGCTGAGAGCAGAGCACAGTGCCTCCCCAGCTCCAGGCAGGGTTCTGAGACCCGAGTCAGTGCCTCACGTGCTCCCGGCAGGGTGCTGAGAGCAAAGTCAGTGGCTCCCTGTCTTCAAATTGGGTGCTGAAAGCAGAATCAGTGCCTCCCGTGTTCCCGGCAGAGTGCTGAGAGCAGAGCACAGTGCCTCCCGGGCTTGCAGCATGGTGATGAGAGCAGAGTCAGTGCTTCCCGGGCTCCCGGCAGGGTGCTTAGAAGAGTCAGTGGCTCCCTGTCTCCAAATTGGGTGCTGAGAGTAAAGTCAGTGCCTCCCCTGTTCCCTGCAGGGTGCTGAGAGCAGAGTAAGTGCTTCCCGGGCTCCCGGGAGGGTGCTGAGAACAGAGTCAGTGGCTCCCTTTCTCCAAATTGGGTGCTGAGAGTAGTGAGTGCCTCCCATATTCCCGGCAGGGTGATGAGAGCAGAGTCATTGCCTCCCGGTTGGGTGCTTAAGGCAGAGTCAGTGCCTCCTGTGCTCCCGGCAGGGTGCTGAGAGTCAAGCAGGGTGCCTCCCGGGCTCCTGGCAGGGTGCTCAAGCAGAGTCAGTGCCTCCCGTGCTCCAGGCAGGGTGCTGAGAGCAGAGTCAGTGATTACTGGCCTCCCAGCAATGTGCTGAGAGCAGAGAACAGTGCCTCCTGAGGTCTTTGCAGGGTACTGAGAGCAGAGTCAGTTCCTCCAAGGCTCCCGACTGGGTGCTGAGAGCAGAGCACGGTGCCATCGAGTTCCCAGCAGGGTGCTGAGAGCCAACTCAGTGCCTCCCAGGCTCCCAGTTGGGTGCTGAGAGCAGGGTAAGTGCTTCCCGGGCTCCCGGGAGGGTGCTGAGAACAGAGTCAGTGGCTCCCTTTCTCCAAATTGGGTGCTGAGAGTAGTGAGTGCCTCCCATATTCCCGGCAGGGTGATGAGAGCAGAGTCAGTGCCTCCCGGTTGGGTGCTTAAGGCAGAGTCAGTGCCTCCTGTGCTCCCGGCAAGGTGCTGAGAGTCAAGCAGGGTGCCTCCCGGGCTCCTGGCAGGGTGCTCAAGCAGAGTCAGTGCCTCCCGTGCTCCAGGCAGGGTGCTGAGAGCAGAGTCAGTGATTACTGGCCTCCCAGCAATGTGCTGAGAGCAGAGAACAGTGCCTCCCGAGGTCTTTGCAGGGTACTGAGAGCAGAGTCAGTTCCTCCAAGGCTCCCGACTGGGTGCTGAGAGCAGAGCACGGTGCCATCGAGTTCCCAGCAGGGTGCTGAGAGCCAACTCAGTGCCTCCCAGGCTCCCAGTTGGGTGCTGAGAGCAGAGCACAGTGCCTCCCGGGCTCGCGGCATGGTGCTGAGAGCAGAGTCAGTGCTTCCCAGGCTCCCAGAAGGGTGCTGAGAAGAGTCAGTGGCTCCCTGTCTCCAAATTGGGTGCTGAGAGCAGAGTCAGTGCCTCCTGGGCTCCCGGTTGGGTGCTGAGAGCAGAGCTCGGTGCCTCCCAGGCTCACGGGAGGGTGCTGAGAGCAAAGTCAGTGCCTGCCGGGCTCCCGGCAGCATGATGAGAGCAGAATAAGTGCCTCCTGGGCACCTGGTTAGGTGCTGAGAGCAGAGTCAGTGCTTCCCGGGTTCCCATTTGTGTGCTGAGAGGCGCATCAGTGCCTCCCAGGCTCATGGAAGGGTGCAAAGAGCAGAGTCAGTGACTCCCTGTCTCCAAATTGGGTGCTGAAAGTCAGTGCCTCCCCTATTCCCTGCAGGGTGCTGAGAGCAGAGTCAGTGCTTCTCGGGCTCCCAACAGGGTGCTGTGAACAGAGTCAGTGGCTCCCTGTCTCCAAATTTGGTGCTGAGAGTAGTGAGTGCCTCCCATATTCCCGGCAGGGTGCTGAGAGCAGAGTCAGTGGATCCCTGTCTCCAAATTGGGTGCTGAGGGCAGAGTCAGTGCCTCCTGTGCTCTCAACAGGGTGCTGAGAGTAGAGCACGGTGCCTCCCGGGCTCCTGGCAGGGTGCTCAAGCAGAGTCAGTGTGTCCCAAGCTTCCGGCAGGGTGCTGAGAGCAGAGTCAGTGATTACTGGCCTCCCAGAAATGATCTGAGAGCAGAGTACAGTGCCTCCTGAAGTCCTTGCAGGGTACTGAGAGCAGAGTCAGTTCCTCCTAGGCTCCCGATTGGGTGCTGAGAGCAGAGCACGGTGCCTCCCGGGTTCCCAGCAGGGTGCTGAGAGCCAAGTCAGTGCCTCCCAGGCTCCTAGTTGGGTGCTGAGAGCAGAGCACGATGCCTCCCGGGCTCCCAGTAGGGTGCTGAGAAAAGAGTCAGTGGCTCCCTGTCTCCACATTGGGTGCTGAGAGTAGTGAGTGCCACCCGTATTCCTGGCAGGGTGCTGAGAGCAGAGTCTATGCCTCCCGGGCTGCCAGCAGGGTGCTGAGTGCAGAGTCAGTGCCTCCAGGGCTCCCGTTTCGGTGCTGAGGGCAGAGTCAGTGCCTCCCCTATTCCCTGCAGGGTGCTGAGAGCAGAGCACAGTGCCTCCCGTGCTCCCAGAAGGGTGCTGAGAGCAAAGTCAGTGGCTCCCTGTCTCCAAATTGGGTGCTAAGAGTGGAGTCAGTGCCTCCCTTTGTTCCCGGCAGGGTGCTGAGAGCAGTCAGTGCCTCCTGGACTCCTGGCAGGGTGCTGAGAGCAGAGCACGGTGCTTCCCAGGCTCCCAGCAGGGGGCTGAGAGCACAGTCAGTGCCTCCCAAGCTCCCGATTGGGTGCCGAGGGCAGAGCATGGCGCCTCTCAGGCTCCCAGCAGGGTGCTGAGAGCAGAGTACAGTGCCTCCCGACCTACCTGCAGGGTGCTGAGAGCAGAGTCAGTGTCTCCCAGGCTCCCAGTTGGGTGCTGAAAGCAGAGCACGGTGCATCCTGGGCTCAGGGCAGGTTGCTGAGAGCAGATTCACTGCCTCCCGGCCTCCCGGCAGGGTGCTGAGAACAGTGTCAGTGGCTCCCTGTCTCCAAATTGGGTGCTGAGAGTAGTAAGTGCCTCCCGTATTCCCGGAAGGGTGCTGAGGGCAGAGTCAATGGCTCCCTGTCTCCAAATTGGGTGCTGAGAGCAGAGTAAGTGCCTCCCGGGCTTGCGGTTGGGTGCTGAGGGCAGAGTCAATGCCTCCTGTGCTCCCGGCAGGGTGCTGAGAGTAGAGCATGGTGCCTCCCGGGCTCCTAGCAGGGTCCTCAAGTAGAGTCAGTGTGTCCCAAGCTCCCAGCAGGGTGCTGAGAGCAGAGTCAGTGATTAGTGGCCTCCCAGCAATGTGCTGAGAACTGAGTATGGTGCCTCCCGATCTCCTTGCAGGGTACTGAGAGCAGAGTCAGTTCCTCCAAGGCTCCCGAGTGGGTGCTGAGAGCAGAGCACGGTGCCTCCTGGGTTCCCACCAGGTTTCTGAGAGCAGAGTCAGTGCCTTCCAGGCTCCCAGTTGGGTGCTGAGAGCAGAGCACAGTGCCTCCCCGGCTCGCGGCATGGTGCTGAGAGCAGAGTCAGTGATTCCCAGGCTCCCGGCAGGTTGCTGAGAAGAGTCAGTGGCTCCCTGTCTCCAAACAGGGTGCTGAGAACAGAGTCAGTGGCTCCCTGTCTCCAAATTGGGTGCTGAGAGTAGTGAGTGCCTCCCGTATTCCCGGCAGGGTGCTGAGGGCAGAGTCAGTGCCTCACGGGCTCTCAATTTCAGGCGGAGAGCAGAGCAAGGTGCTTCCTAGGCGCCCGACAGGGTGCTGAGAGTAGAGCACAGTGCCTGCTTGGAGCCCGGGAGTCGCTGTGCTCTGCTCTCAGCACCCTTCCATTGACTGGGAGGCACTGTCCTTTGCTCTCAGCATGCTGCTACGACCCCTATAGGCACCGTGCTCTTCTCTCAGCACCCAATCGGGAGCCTGGGAGGAACTGAATCTGCTCTCAGTACCCTGCCAGAAGCTTGGGAGGCACTGTACTCTACTCTCAGCACACAAGCATGGTGCCTCTCAGGCTCCCAGTTGGGTGCTGAGAGTAGAGCACAGTGCCTCCCTGGCTCGCAGCATGGTGATGAGAGCAGAGTCAGTGCTTCCCAGGCTCCTGGCAGGGTGCTGAGAAGAGTCAGTGGCTCCCTGTCTCCAAATTGGGTGCTGAGAGTAAAGTCACTGCCTCCCCTTTTCCCCGCAGGATGCTGAGAGCAGAGTCAGTGCTTGCCGGGCTCCCGGCAGGGTGCTGAGAGCAGAGTCAGTGGCTCCCTGTCTCCAAATTGGGTGCTGAGAGCAGAGTCAGTGCCTCCCGGGCTCTTGATTGTGTGCTGAGAGAAGAGCTCGGTGCCTCTAGGTGTCTGGGCAGCGTGCTGAGAGCAGAGGAGAGTGCCTCCTGGTCAATGGAAGGGTGCTGAGAGCAGAGCACAGCGCCTTCCGGGCTCGCGGCAGGGTGCTGAGAGCAGAGTCAGTGCCTCCCGTGCTCCCTGCAGGGTTCTGAGAGCAGAGTCAGTGCCTTCCCGGCTCCAGGCAGGGTGCCGAGAGCAGAGTCAGTGCCTCCTGGACTCCTGGCAGGGTGCTGAGAGCAGAGCACGGTGCTTCCCAGGTTCCCAGCAGGGTGCTAAGAGCATAGTCAGTGCCTCCCAGGCTTCCGGTTGGGTGCCGAGGGCAGGGCACGGTGCCTCTCAGGCTCCTGGCAGGGTGCTGAGAGCAGTGTCAGGTTACCCAGGCTCCTGGCAGGGTACAGAGAGCACAGCACAGTGCCTCCTGGGCTTCCGGCAGGGTGCTGAGAGCCGAGCTCAGTGCCTACCCATCTCCTGGCAGGGTGCTGAGAGCAGAGTCAGTGCCGCCCCGGCTCCTGGCAGGGTGCTGAGAGCTGAGTCGGTGCCTCCCAACCTTCAGGTTGGGTGCTGAAAGCACAGCACGGTGCCTCTCGCGCTCTGGGCATGGTGCTGATAGCAGAGTCAGTGCTTCCCCGGCTCATGGCAGGGTGCTGAAGGAAGAGCACAGTGCCTACTGGGATCCGGGTTGGTTTCTGAGAGGAGAGCACGGTGCATCCCGTGCTCCTGGTAGAGTGCTGACAACAGAGTCAGTGCCTCCCGGACTCCCAGTTGGGTGCTGAGAGCAGAGTCAGTGCCTCCCGGGCTCCCAGCAGGATGCTGACAGCAGAGTTATTGCTTCCCAGGCTCCCCGCAGGCTGCTTAGAGCAGAGCACAGTGCCTACTGGGCTCCCGGCAGGGTGCTGAGAGCAGAGTCAGTTACTCCCGGGCTCCTGTCAGGGTGCAGAGAGAAGAATCAGTTACACCCTGGCTCCCAGCAGGGTGCTGGGAACAGAGTCAGTGCCTCCCGTGCTCCCGGTTGGGTGCACAGCGAGTCAGGTTACCCAGGCTTCAGCAGGGTGCAGAGAGCACAGCACAGTGCCTACCGGGCTCCTGGCAGGGTGCTGAGAGCAGAGTCAGTGCCTCCCGGGCTCCCACAGGCTGCTTAGAGAACACAGTGCCTCCCTTGCTCCCAGCAGGGTGCTAAGTGCAGATTCAGGGCTCCCTGGGCTACCCGTTGGGTGCTGATAGCAGAGTCAGTGCCTCCCCGGCTCCCAGCAGGGTGCTGAGAGCAGAGTCAGTGCCTCCTGGGCTCTCAGCATGGTGCTGAGAGCAGAGTCAGTGCTACCCGAACTCCTGGTTGGGTGTTGAGAGCAGAGTCAGGTTACCCAGGCTCCAGGCAGGATGCAAAGAGAACAGCACAGTGCCTCCTGGGCTTCTGGCAGAGTGCTGAGAGCTGAGTACAGTGCCTCGGTGCTCCCGGCATGGTGCTGAGAGCAGAGTCAGTGCCTCCCGGGCTCCCATTAGGGTGCTCAGAGCAGAGCACAGTGCCTCCCAGGCTCCCAGCAGTTGCTGAGATCAGAGTCAGTGCCTACTGGGCTCCTGGCAGGGTGGTGAGAGCAGAGTCAGTGACTCCCGGGATCCTGGTGGGTGCTGAGAGCAGAGTCAGTGCCTTCTGGGCTCCTGCAGGCTGCTGAGAGCATAGCACAGTGCATCCAGGGCTCCCGGCAGATGCTGAGAGAAGAGCACAGTGCCTCCCGGGCTCCTGGCATGGTGCTGAGGGCAGAGTCAGTGTCTCCCAGGCTCCCAGCAGGCAGCTGAGGGCAGAGCACGGTTCCTCCCGGACTCCCAGAAGGGTGCTGAGAGCAGAGTCAGTGCTTCCTGGACTCCCAGTAGGGTCCTAAGAGCAGACTCAGGGATACCCGGGCTTCCAGTTGGGTGCTGAAAGCACAGCACGGTGCCTCTCGCACTCCCGGCAGGGTGCTGATAGCACAGTCAGTGCTTCCCGGGCTTGCGGCAGGGTACTGAGAGCAGAGCACGGTGCCTCCCAGGCTCCGGGTTGGGTGCTGAGAGCAGAGCACAGTGCATCCCGCGCTCCCGGTAAAGTGCTGACAACAGAGTCAGTGCCTCCTGGACTCCCAGTTGCATTCTGAGAGCACAGTCAGTGCCTCCCGGGCTCCCCTCAGGATGCTGAGAGCACAGTCAGTGCCTCCCGGGCTCCCCGCAGGGTGCTGAGAGCACAGTCAGTGCCTCCCGGGCTCCCCGCAGGCTGCTTAGAGCAGAACACAGTGCCTCCCGGGCTCCCGGTTGGGTGCTGAGAGCAAAATCAGGGCTACCCGAGCTCCCGGTTGGGTACTGAGAGCAGAGTCAGGTTACCCGGGCTCCTGGCAGGGTGCAGAGAGCACAGCACAGTGCCTCCTGGGCTTCCGGCAGGTTGCTGAGAGCCGAGGACAGTGCCTACCGGGCTCCCGGCAGGGTGGTGAGAGCAGAGTCAGTGCCTCCAGGACTCCCAGCAGATGCTGAGAGAAGAGCACAGTGCCTCCCAGGCTCCCGGCAGGCAGCTGAGGGCAGAGCACAGTTCCTCCCGGGATCTCAGAAGGGTGTTGAGAGCAGAGTGAGTGCTTCCTGGGATCGCGGCAGTGTGCTGAGAGCAGAGTAATTGCCTCCCGGACTCCCAGTTGGGTGCTGAGAGCAGAGTCAGTGCCTACCAGGCTCCTGGCAGGGTGCTGAGAGCAGAGTCAGTGCCTCCCAGCCTCCAGGTTGGGTGCTGAGAGCAGAGCACGGTGCCTCCAGGCTCCGGGCAGGGTGGTGAGATCAAAGCACAGTGTCTCCAGGCTCCTGGCATGGTGCTGAGAGCAGAGTCAGTGCCTCACGGGCTCCATTCAGGGTGCTGAGAGCAGAGCACTATGCCTCCCGGGCTCGCGGCACAGTGCTCAGAGCAGAGCACAGTGCCTCTCAGGCTCCCCGCAGGGTGCTGCGAGTAGAGTCAGGGCTACCCAGGCTCCTGGTTGGGTGCTGAGAGCAGAGCATGGCAAAAAAATGTCAAATTTAGTGCCAAAAAAGAGCCTTTGCGGGAAGTTTTAATTAATTACTGGTAACTCCATCTCTGGCCGTGGTCTGCAAACTGTGGATCGGTTTGCTCGCTCTGTTGACTGATGAGTTTGCCCACCACTGACCTAGACCAGTGGTCGGAAAACTCATCAGTCAACAGGGCCAAATATCAACAGTACAACGACTGAAATTTCTTTTGAGAGCCAAATTTTTTAAACTTCAACTATATAGGTAGGTACATTGAATTAGGGAACTCCTAAGCTGGCCTTTGCTAAAAACTCGAGGGGCCAAAGAGCCGCACATGGCTCGCGAGCCGCAGTTTTCCGACCACTGACCTAGACTCTGGATTCCAATAATTACAGGCTGTTGTTGTTCCTTGTGACTTGTGATGAAGTCCCTATGCATTATTAACCCATACACCCTGTAAAACCAGTTTTGTGGTCTGAGCACGCTGCCTTGTGGACATGTCTGGAATTGCGTTGTCTGTTTAAACTTTTATTTCAGCCATCACCCAGCAAAACTACAGTTTAATGACTAGCACAGAGAACTCTCTTCATGAGCAATCTTAAATTACCCGTATGATACCCCGTGACCCCCCAAATATTTTAATTTTTTCTCCCAAATACTTCAGGGGCAATTTCCTATAAACCAGGGCTTTCTCCTGCACGACCATCAGAATCAGGAAGTTCACGCTGATGCGTCTCTTCCGCCCAGTCCTCTGGTGGGATTCAAATGTTGTCCGTTGTCCCAGGAATGCCCTTCGCAGGTGGCCAGAGACCCTACCCCCACCCCCGCTTACACCCCCTTCCCGTGAGAGGCGCACTTTGTATTGAGTCCTCATCTCTCGCCAGTCCCCCTCTTTGAACCTTTTAAAGACTTGAGTGCTTTAATGCTTTGCTGAACCAGAACATACAAATGTCCGGAATCAGGGACCCTCCAGGCTCCAGAGACACCTCCGGAAAATAACCAGAACCGGGGACATAGCCAAGGCCCCCAGGACCTCCAAACCGCAAGAGATCGGGAGCTGGGGTGACCCCTCCGCAGGGGTGGATCAAACCCAGGACACCCTCAGAGCAAATGCGGTGTTAACCCTCAGTTAATACGGTATTAACCCTAAGTTAACAAAGTTAACAGCCCACAGCCAAGGAGTCTTTCTTTCCTGGGCACAGAGATTACACGTGGGTGCACCCGGCAAGTGAGGCTCAGTGGTTGAGCTTTGACCTAGGAACCAGAAGGTCACGGGTCCGATTCCTGGTTTGAAGCTCCATCCCCGGTGTAGGGGTGCAGGAGGCAGCCGGTCAGTGATTCTCATCATGGAAGTTTCTCTTTCTATCCCTCTCCCTCCCTTAAATCAACTAAAAAAAATTTTTTTTTGGTAAAGGTAAACGCAGTGGCAGCTGTGCCAGCTTGCAGGGCTGAGGGTGGGGACGGCCTGTAGGGTGAGGGGGCATCAGCAGGAGGCACTTCAGGAGGCAGAGAAATTGCTGTCTTGGGAGGACCCTGCCCTGGGGCCGCCTGACCGTGGCTGCAGGTTCACAGGCTGAGGGCGAGGGTTGGAGCACAGAGTCCCTCCCGGAGGCCCTGGAGCCTCAAGTGCCTGGTACGTTCACCTCCGATTTTCAAGCAAAATCTCCTTTTGTCTCTGTTCTTTGGAGCTTTGACTGCAAGGAGACCATTACAACCACCGCATGCCCTCTGGCCGGTGTTGCTCAGTGGTTGAGCTTCGACCTATGAACCAGGAGGTCGTGCTGTTCCATTCCCTGACTGGGCACAGGCCTGGGTTGTGGGCTCGATCCCCAGTCTGAGGCGTGCAGGAGGTAGCCGATTGATGGTTCTCTCATCTTTGGTGTTTCTCTCTGCTCCTCTCCCTTCCCCTCTGCGATCAATAACATATTAAAAAAAACAAAAACACACAACAAAAAACACAAAACCTTTTTTAAAGTCCAGCAAGTGAAATGGCAAGTACCAGGACACATTTTTTTTTTATTTTTATTTTGTTGTTGTTGTTGTTAAATATATTTCTTTATTGATTTCAGAGAGGAAGGGAGAAGGAGAGAGAGATAGAAACATCAATGATGCGAGAGAATCATTGATGGGCTGCCTCCTGCACACCCCCCACTGGGGATCAATCCCAAAACCCAGACATGTGCCCTCGGGTGTAATCGAACCTCTGTCCCTATAGTCCGCAGGTTGATGCTCTATCCACTGAGTCAAGCCGGCTAGGGCACATATGTTGATATGTATGTGAGTTTATATATATGCTATTTTGAATTAACAAGCTTCAAAACTTCATGTCAAATCTTCTGAAGGTGTTAACATCATAGATATTTTTTCGCCTAAAAATGTCGAATTTAGTGCCAAAAAAGAGCCTTTGCGGGAAGTTTTAATTCATTACTGTTAACTCCATCTCTGGCGAGCCGCGGTTTGCCTGCTCTGTTGACTGATGAGTCAACAGGGCCAAATATCAACGATTGAAATTTCTTTTGAGAGCCAAATTTTTTAAACTTTAACTATATAGGTAGGTACATTGAATTAGGGAACTCCTAAGCTGGCCTTTGCTAAAAACTCGAGGGGCCAAAGAGCCGCATGTGGCTCGCGAGCCGCAGTTTTCCGATCACTGACCTAGACTCTGGATTCCAATAATTACAGGATGTTGTTGTTCCTTGTGATTTGAGATGAAGCCCCTATAGAAAACAATCCGCATTATTAACCCATACACCCTGTAAAACCAGTTTTGTGGTCTGAGCGCGCTGCCTTGTGGACATGTCTGGAATTGCGTTGTCTGTTTAAACTTTTATTTCAGCCATCACCCAGCAAAACTACAGTTAAATGACTAGCACAGAGAACTCTCTTCATGAGCAATCTGAAATTACCTGTATGATACCCCGTGACCCCCCAAATAGTTTAATTTTTTCTTCCAAATACTTCAGGGGCAATTTCCTATAAACCAGGGCCTTCTCCTGCACAACCATCAGAATCGGGAAGTTCACGCTGATGTGTCTCTTCAGCCCAGTCCTCTGGTGGGATTCAAATGTTGCCCATTGTCCCAGGAATGCCCTTCGCAGGTGGCCAGAGACCCTCCTTACACCCCCTTCCCATGAGAGGCATACTTTGCATTGAGTCTTCATCTCTCGCCAGTCCTCCTCCTTGAACCTTTTACAGACTCGAGCGCTTTAACACTTTGCTTAACCAGCAGATACAAATATCCGGAATCAGGGACCCTCCAGGCTCCAGAGACACCTCCGGAAAGTAACCAGAACCGGGGACGTAGCCAAGGCCCCCAGGACCTCCGAACCGCAAGAGATCGGGAGCCGGGGTGACTCCTCCGCAGGGGTGGATCAAACCCAGGACACCCTCAGAGCAAATGCGGTGTTAACCCTCAGTTAACAGATTTAACAGCCCACAGCCAAGGAGTCTTTCTTTCCTGGGCACAGCGATTACACGTGGGTGCGCCAGGCCAGTGAGGCTCAGTGGTTGAGCTTTGACCTAGGAACCGGAAGGTCACGGGTCCGATTCCTGGTTTGAAGCTCCATCCCCGGTGTAGGGGTGCAGGAGGCAGCCGGTCAGTGATTCTCATCATGGAAGTTTCTCTTTCTATCCCTCTCCCTCCCTTAAATCAATTTTTTAAAATGTTTTTTAAAAGTAAACGCAGTGGCAGCTTTGCCAGCTTGCAGGGCTGAGGGTGGGGACGCCTGTAGGGTGAGGGGGCAGCGGCAGGAGGCACTTCAGGAGGCAGAGAAATTGCTGTCTTGGGAGGACCCTGCCCTGGGGCCGCCTGACCTTGGTTGCAGGTTCACAGGCTGACGTAGATGGTTTGAGCACAGAGTCCCTCCTGGAGGCCCTGGAGCCTGGATTGCCAGCTCCTAATCTCTTGTGGTTCGGAGGTCCTGGGAGCCTTGGCTACGTCCCCGGTTCTGGTTACTTTCCAGCATGATTAACCCGCTCTGGCCGCACCTAGCTGGTGTGGGAGGGAAGCCTTTATGTGCAGCGCCTGGGCAGTGAGATCTCCATGCTCTTTGTCCCTTCAATGCAACTGAATGCACTTGGAATCAAACCTGCAGGGAGCCGCTGGGGGCATGGAGAAGGTGGGATTTCTCGGGGAGCGACAGGATGGAGCACCAATCTCAGGCCTGCTCCACTGAGTTGCTTGCTTTAAGACCCTGGCAGGTGCCTAATGGCTCTGCAAGTGGCAGATCCTGTGCTAGCAGGTGGTAGGGGCTGGTTGCAGTGCTCAGTTCAGGTTTCCGGTGAAGTAGGTCGTGGACTTCCATCATGAGGAGAAGGTGCGGGCTGTGGGGGAGTTGGGGATGCAAGAGGGGGGACGCCCGTCCCAGGTGCGGGACCTGTGGGGCTTCCAGAGGCCCCTCTGGGCCCTGAGCGAGGGTGTCACACTTCATTTACTAGCCTGTGACTTGAGACAGGATGGGAATGTGGCTTCTCGCCTTTAAGATAAAAGTTACACGCCCTTGCAGGTTTGGCTTGGCAGATAGAGCATTGGCCTGGGGACTGGTCCTGGGTTCAATTCTGACCAAGGGCACATGCCCGGGTTGCAGGCTCCATCCCCAGTGTGGAGCATGCAGGAGGCAGCCGATGAATGATTGTCTCTCTTCATTGATGTTTCTCTCTCCCTCTCCCTTCCTCTCTGAAATTATATATGCACTAGAGGCCCGGTGCACGAAATTCGTGCACTGGGGAGGGTGTCCCTCAGCCCAGCTTGCACCCTCTCTAATATGGGACATCCCTCTCACAATCCGGGACCGCTGGCTCCTAACCGCTCACCTCCCTGCCTGATTGCCCCCTAACTGCTCCTCTGCGGGCCTGATTGCCCCCAAATACCCTCCCCTGCTGGCCTGATCACCCCCAAGGCTTTTATTAGTATAGATATGACCCTGCACAGAAAATTTTACTAACCCTGCTTTACAATAAGGGCTTGACGATTGAATCATTAGTACCAGACACCAAGATTTCCTTTCTTTGAATAGTGGAGGGAATACTTATCTTGTCTTTAAGTTGCCCAGAAATTAAAATGAGATAATGACTTAGAAAAGTATAAAAGCACCATATAAAGACAACTGTCTTTTTAATGAAGTGGCAAAATGAAAAACACTTTATTCTCCCCTTCCTTCCTTTACAGCTTTTATTTAAACTTTGAAATTTATAAAAATTTCACTCCAATTTTCATTTCTTTACATTCAACATCATTTTGTATTGGTTTCAGGTTTTATATTAGTTACAGAATAGTGGTTAGACAATCATATACTTTACAAAGTGTTCCCCGATATTTCTAGTACCCACCTGGCATCATACCATCATTACAACACTATTGACTATATTCCCTATTTAAGTGACAATGGGTTTATAGGTTCCTTTCAGTCTTTCTTTTGTGTTGCTTGTCCTTCCTTTTCTTTCTCACTTCTTCCCTCATTTTCTTTATATAGTATCTCAATTGGCCATCAAAGCTCAGTGAAGGCACTGGGACACGCTTAATCCATTTTACAGACCAGGAAACTGAGGCCAATTCCAGTTGGCTGTGGAACTTGACTCAGCACACAGGAAGCCCTCAGAGCCATGCTCTTTGCGCTTTCTAAGGGGCAGCGGCCCAGCAAACAGAACAAACCTTCCAGTCAGGCTTCCGAGCCTCTTTCTCAAGCACCTCTTCATTGCGGATGCTCCACATTCTTTCCTCTCCCCCCATTCTTTACTGCCCCCCCTTCTCCGAAGCAGGTGGAAGGCTTCCCACTCACTGCCTAGGCATGCACTGCTATGGGGCAGGGTATAGCGAGCTTGCTTTTGGGTCAAGGCAGGAGCAGGAGTCACTGCCTCTGAAGTGTGAAGGCCACCTGAGCAAGGCCCATTAGCACTGGGAGCTTCTCTGAATCACATCAGTCAGTCCAGTACCCTGCAGTGCAGCACCCCTCCACTGAGGTGGCACCACCCCTCAACCCCCGCCTCAGGGGTGAGGGTCCTGGCCCTCTGCCAGGAGTCCTTCCTTGCCCCTTGATCCCTCCCTGGGCCCACCCACGTCTTGGGGGCACTGCAGAACCTCTGTCTCTCTGCAGATGAGGCAGATCCCTGCCCTAGGTCTCCGCAAAGCTATGAATCTGTGGCCAGAGGCCTGGTCTGGGTCTCAGCAACCACATGCCTGCAATGTTCCCAGGGACCCTGGGCGAGTCCCGCCTCACCTCCCCGGGGTGCCGATCTCCCCAGGGACCCCTGGGAGAGGCTGGATGGGCCGGCTACACCACCCGGGTTGCCGATCTCCGGGACACGTCCCCCTAGGTTGCCGATCTCCCCAGGGACCCCCCTGAGAGTCTGGATGGGCCCGGCCACGCCCCCCTAGGTTGCCCATCTCCCCAGGGACCCCCGGGAGGGGCGGGATGGGCCGGGCCACGCCCCCCCAGGCGGCCGATCGCCCCCGGGACCCCCGGCAGTGGCCCCCCAGGTGGCCGACCGCCCCCCCGGGACCCTGGCAGCAGCAGGATGGGCCTGGCCTCGCCCCCCCAGGTGGCCGATCTCCCCGATACCCTCTTGAGTGTCTGGGCAGCCAGGTCTCACCTCCCTGGGGCAGCGATCTCCCCAGGAACCCCCGAACTAAGAGGACTGGGCGCCGCCATCTTGATCTTCTCAACGGCCGATAGGCCACCCGGAGTCCCGCCCCCCAGCCTCCCACCGGCCCAATCGTGGGCGTAGCGGAGGTGTGGTCAATTTGCATGTTTCTCTATTATAAGGTAGGATAAGGCTAATTTAAAAAGGTGTACTTTAAATATATATAAATAAATGAAATGAAAGCTACATGATAATTTTGTGTTAATGTAAGAAGGTCCTCTCTTTGGGGCTCCAAGCCTGATGTTCTGGGCACTGGCTCGGCTCTAAGGAGATGTCCCCTGGCCAGGCCTCAGCGCCCAGCCCCACAAGTCACTCAGGGCACAGCCTGGCTACACTGGAGGGCTCCCCTAGCCTTGAAGGGGCCAGAGCCCCATCTCGCTCTGACGAGCAGTCCCGTCCATTGCCCACACCTGACCTGCGGCAGCAGCAGGTATGGCCAATGGATGGACTGCTTGGCCCCAGGATGCCCCAAACTACCTGTGTCTCACCAGGTGCGGCTCACACCCTCTTTTCTTCCTTCCCTGCCTCCCTAGCCCTTGCACTAGGCTGGGCAGCCCCGTAAGGGGCACAGGAAGGCAGGTAGGAGGGGTTTGAGCCCCCTACCCTGCCTGCTTCCATTGTAGGCCTCAAGTTTCCCCTTTTCTCACATGGGGCGCTACTCACAAGGACCTAGCCTTGCCCACTCCCACCCCCTGCTCCTCCCCAGATAGGTACGGGATCCTGTACAAATCTCCATCCTTTCCCATTTCAGTGTTTTTGTTTTTTACTGGAAGGATAGGAGAATTACAGGCCACACCCAGACCAGGGCCAGGGATCCAGTCTTCAACCAAGGTATATACTAGCTGTACCGGTTAATCATGCAGATTTTGTAATCAAAGAAAACAGGATATTTTCAAGAGAAACATCAAAAGTGCTTTATTGAAAGTAATGTCCATCGCTAGCTACACATTTCGCCCATCTTTCACGTAATTTGTGGATACCGTTCCAATAGAACTTTTCTTGTTTTGAGGAAGGCCATTCAGAGACCCAATTTTCCACTTCTTCATATGTTTTGAAGTGCTTCTCAGAAAGTGCATTTGCCATTGATTGGAACAAGTGGTAATCTGAAGGAGCAAGGTCTGGTGAATATAGTGAGTTGGTTAATACTTCACAGGCAAGATCTTTTCATGTGTCTTTAACTAGTGTTGAAGTGTGTGATGGTGTGTCACCATGAAGCTTAATTACTATGCCATGTCTTCTGGCCCATTCTGGTTGTTTTATGATCAAAACATAGTTCAAATTGATTTATTTGTTGTTTGGAGGGATCAGAATTAACGGTTTCACCTGGTTTTAGAAGCTCATAATACACCACACTTTCCTGATCCCACCAAACGCAGAGCATTGTCTTCTTTCCAAAGTGATTTGGCCTGGCATTCAATGTTGATGGTTGACCTGGATCAACCCATGATTTTGTGCATTTGGGATTCTCAAAATAAATCCACATTTCATTGCCAGTCACAAATTGATGCAAAGTAGACTTTCGTGCTGTTGAAGCAACATTTTACTGATGACTTTTCGGTTTTCCATTTGTCTTTTGTTCAGTTGATGTGGCACCCATTTTCTTTAAAAACTTTCCCATTGCTTGTAAACGATCGGAAATTGTTTGTGGAGCAATGGTTAATCTTTTTGCAATTTTTTTTTGGAGTTTGGCATGCACCTTTATCCAATAATGCTTGTAATGGTTGGTCTTCAAACTTTTTCGGTTGACCTGGACATTCTTTGTTTTTCACATTGAAATCATCATTTTTAAAGCGTTTAAACCAGCGTTCACAAGTATCTTGAGATGGAGCATGTTCACCATAAGCTTCCGGAAATATTCAGCAGAACTTTTCTTCAAAATAAAGTAATGAATTAAAACTTCCCGCAAATGCTCTTTATTTTTGGCACAAAATTTGAGATTTTTAAGTGTAAAAATATCTATGATGTTAACACCTTCAGAAAATGTGACATATGAAGCTTTGAAGCTTGTTGTCAATACAACAAAATAGCATACATATCAAATCACATATATATCAACATATGTGTAATTCCATCTATTGAAAAAAATCCGCATTATTAATGATGACACCTAGTGTCCTTGACTGGGAATAAAAGAGAATTGAACCCGAGGCTCTTTGGTCTGTGGTGCAATGCTCTAACCACTGACCTAACCATCCAGGGCTATAAATACTTCTCTTAGTGTGTCAGAGGCAGTGGCTCATGCAGCTGATTTCTCTTTTGCTTCCCAGTGAGGTGATTGCGGAGGACTCCACATTCTATCTCCAAAAAGCCCTGAGTCACCTTCGGGAAATATGGAAATTGATTGGGATTCCTGAGGACCAGCGGTTACTATGCCTTTCCCTGTACACACGAGTCTGCTCTGGCCCCAGGGAGACAGGCTACTTGTCTGCTGGAATGCACCTCTCTCTAGCTGTCTCCTTCCCGCGCCTCGCGCCCCCGTCAGCCCACCATGGAAAGTTGTACCAACCACCCTCTTTAGAGTAGGCTCTCTGCCCACCCCACCCCCACCCCCAAGCGAGAGCTAGGCACTTGTTCTCTTTGTGCTCCCTCACAGGCACTCTCCTCTTTCCACAGGCACTCACCTCTTAGTGCAGCAGCTCCTGTTTGCTACAGGGGGTGCTGTGCTTCAGCCTCCTCTGCAGATTGGTTTCCAGGGAAGCCATCGGCTGTCCACCTCAGAAATGTCTTTCTTTTTCCGGTGATGTCCACTTTTGAAAAAAAAAAGGCACCATTACCCATGCGTATTGGCAATGATTGATTTTTCAGGTCCACCTACTTGCAGCAGAGTAATGAGTATCTGCACTAGCCTTTCCCCGATGTGCAGCTGCTGTGATCCCGGTCTTACATTTTCCAGATTTTGTCTTCCCATTTCCCATCACATCGTTAGGGTTAGTAGAACAGACGTAGAGGATGTATGAGCTTAGGTGGAGTGGGAGAAAGCAGAAGCAATCTCGGACAGTAGAGAGTGCACTTGGGGAGCACCAAGTGGAGTCTTTTAACTTACGTGTTTCCGAAGCCTTCTGTCGTTTTTACACACCCATGGATATTTTTGTTCTTCCACAGGACTCAGTTATTTTCTGATGAACGTGAGTTTCCATTTCCTTAGGTTTATTGTCGTCTTTGCTTCTTTTGGCGTGCACAAGACATGATTTTCTGTTCCTCAAAGAATCCCTACTTTTCACATTGTACGCTGAGGTGGGGTCATGGATGCTTTGGCTTTGCCCTGCTGTGGTTTTACGGGTGACTGCTGTGGTTGTGGGTCCTCAGGCATCAAGGCCGAGGCAATGTTAAATGTGTTTCACATTTCCTTATTATTATTACTTTTTGGAGTGGGTCACTGGAGTACGTCCTGATTTCCTAGGGATGTATGGTATCGTTTCCAGATTGTGGTGCTTCAGGGCTGAGGTCCGTGAGGGTAGCGCCCCTCATGTTGGAATTCAGCTCTGTTACGTGCATTGATTCCTCACTCAACTGTCTGAAAGAGGCACACTGTCTGGCGGAGCTGGCTTGCTAGGCCTTATGGGAACTCCCCATGTCGACAAACTCACTTATGCCGCCTGACTGAATTACCTATGGGCAAGCAGGTCCCTCCTCAGCTGTGCCCCCTCACTCCTTCACCAGAGCTTGTAAGTCGCCTAAGGGCACCCAGGAGTCGCGCGGGAGGGAGCATCTCCCCCTTCTCCTCTGAGCCGACCTTGTTCAGCTCAAATTTCTTAGTCCCTGATTCCCTGCCCTCACTCTGTGAACTTCATGTGCATTGATCAGCCAAAATCAGCCACAGCCACCCACTTGTCCCCTCCAGAATTGCCTCACTCTGGGTTCCCCTGCTCCTTGATGTCAGTTGCGCCCCGTCCTATCATCTCATAGTGAGGCTGACTTAATTGAATTCCTGCATTCTACAGAAAGAAGGGAATGTGGTGCCTCCAAGAGATAACTCACCCAGGTTCACCGCATGCGGCGCCGGGCAAACGGCGGGGCGCAATGGGCCCCTTGCTGGATCCGAGCACCGAGACCCAGTCCGCATGGTGCTCCCGGGTGAGCTGCTTTGGAATCCTCCCGCTGCTGTGATGAGTGAGGTGAACGTAAGGTCTTTGCTGCTGCTCCTCCTGTAGTTTACTGAGTGAGTGCTTTGCAGTGGCTCTTTGAACATCTGCAGGGAAGGTGAATTACTGATTTGTGCCTAGGGGAGAGGAAGGGGAGTTCGCACTGCTTACTTATCTTTTCTCCTCAAAAGTAAACTGCATCACTGGCCCACATGGAATTCATTGGATGCCAGATTCTGGGTGTGGGGCAGGGCTCCACGCGGAAAGGGCAGAGGTTGGGTCAACAGTGGGATGATGGGCATTCCCTTATCTTGCAGGGAGGGGCGCTGAGTGCTTGCCCTACCTGATGTTGGGCCATTACCTTGATAGTCATGACAAAGGGCGAGTGCCCTGACGCCTTTGGTTCTGCCCTCGGGGCTCCGGAAAGAGGGAAGTCACCACTTGCCCAGACATCTTTGAGTTAGGTAGACTCTGCTGCCAGAAGACAATTGCTCAGCTCAGTCCTGAGGTTCAGATGCAAAAGTCACAAGGCAGGCCCCTGTCCTGAATACAGGCATGTGATCCGCACCGTTTCACCCCTCTTCATTCCTTCCGGGAGCAGTGACCTGTTCTCCCCCTGTCACTGGCCTGACTTCTTGGTACAGCGCCTGAAGAGATGGGCCCTGCCTGTGGGATTGCCATGTTCCCTTAAGCCCACGGTCCTGCCTGCTTCCTGAGGTGAGTTGCACAGGGAACCTGTGTAGGACGGTCCATTGTGGGGTGTGATTTGCAATGTGTGCCCCGTGTTGAGTGCCTTGGACAAAGTTTGCGCGCCTTTGCCTGTGCTTACTTTTGTTGCTGCGACTTTTGCGTGCCGGGGTCTGTCCCCCAATTTCGCCGAGCTTGTTTGTCAGCCTGCGCGGCCGTCCGCCCCTTCTGGGGTCCCGAGTGCCTTATGCTCAGCGTAGTCCTTTTCCGCCTGTGGTTTCCCTTTACATGCACCTTCCTTCAGAGATAAAGCCTGTCTTTTCTTTCCTTTGCAGCATGTGCATTTGATTTTTTTATCCTCTGCTGCCACCTTTTGGCTGCTGTTAAAATTGATGCTCCTGTCTTTTCTCCCTTGCATAGTGCGCATGTGATCCTCTGCTGCCACCTTGTGGCTATTCTTGGAATGGCATGCCATTTCACTAAAGGTTTGTGCCTGCATGGTCTAGGACTAGGTGTTATTTCTGGTTGTAGTGACCTTTCTCTCTATGTTTCAGACCTTGGAGAAGTCATGCGAGGTGCGGCGATTTGGGAAGCTCCTTTACTGTGATGGATCTCTGCTGCCGACCGGTGAGTGATTATGGGAGAGCAGTTTTCTTTCTTTCAATTTGGAGGCTTTGCCGGGTACTTTGTAGGCAAACAATGTGTAGGAGTGCAGTTTGGCAGTACTGTGACGTCTGTTTAGCGCTCATTTTTCTTTCCTTGTGCCACATGGTCTTCGCCAGATGCAGTGTTTCTTATTGCTTTCCTGTGTTCCTGCATGCAGGGGCACTTTCCGCCTTCTTGTGCCATTGGCTTCTTGAACCCTCAGTTACCTTCTGCTATATGGCTGCCACTGTTATTGTTGGGTGGCTTTTGGCTTACATGACAGTTTGCTCTGCAGCTAATTTATTCCAGGTTACTTTTGCCTATAACTGTTTTTGTTGGCATTGTCTGGAGACGTTCAGTGTTTGCTCCACATTCCTTATGTGTCACACTTTCAGGCTTACTTTTCCCGTGTTCTCTATCACGTTCATACACGCTGTGGTTTGGTCAGCCGCAGTTTCTGTATCGGCGTGTCAGCACCGCATGCTTCTTTGACACTTGAAGTGCTTGCAAAACAGACCTTTGTTCTCTGCGTTATGTTCTTGTTTTCCGCTCGCTGCATTGTCAGGGTTTTCAACTACTTCTGTCAGACATATTTCTGTGTGGGTATGTTTCCAGAAGACTGTTTTTTGAGACCAAAGCAGTTGCTTGCAACTGCATTTCCTGACTGTCAGTGCTGTTTGTTGAAGTGCTCCTTCCCTTGCTTTTCATTGCAGTTTTCCATGTTGTTCCTCCTGAAACATTTACTTGTAGTTGTTTTGAGGGCATTTTATTTCACTGTGCTTCCTTCCAGCAAACACTGCATCCATCCCACCTCACATTGTCTCCAATTTGTGGGTGGCGTCTAATGTGCACACACTGATGTTTCCCATAATGATTTTTTATGCGGTGTATGCCTGGATGCCTGGGTCATTTGACATCCATGACCTTATGGATGCTTGCGTGCTTGTTTGCTAGCCCATATAGGTGCCCATGCAGTGATCAGCGAATGCACCTGGCCCTTCACTCTGCCAGTGTTCTCCTCCCCCCAAGTACGTCTCTGGAAACATATCCCTGCATGCACTTTCCAGACACTGATAGTTTGTCTTTGTTTGGTATGCATGCCAGGTGCAGCGCAGAAAGCTGGGGCCGCAGTTGTTCTCCAGTGTGATGAGGCCTTCTTGGACATGTGATTTGCTTCCCGGTTGATTTCCCTCAGTTCCGGAGGCTTATTTCCATTGCGTCAGTCTTCCAGAGTCACCTATGTCTGGAGTTATGATTGCCTGGCACACTCGTGCTGTGTCCTACAAACCTGTGAATCTAGCATATGTGCCTGTGTGACGCTGCTCAGGTCCTCATTTTCATGGACATTGTGTTTGGCAATTATTCGAAAATCTCCTTCCTTATGTGAGTGTTGTTCTGATTTGCCCTTTTGTTGGGTGTCTCCCTCATTCCCATTAATCTTTGCCTTCTCATTGCTTGGTGTTTCATGGTTGTGTGGCTTAAAAGCTTCATTATGCGTTGCAATTTCCTTACATCACTGGCATGTTTCTCCAGTGATGAATGCAGGGTGACAGTGCTGTTGCCTGCATTTGATTTCCTTTCTGTGTGTGTCATTTGTCTCGTGCTGATCATTTTTGTCATCCAGGACGAGGGGTCCTGTTTCCAAGTGATGTTTGCTGGGCTTTCCTTTGTGCTGCATTGTCTGCTAACATTTTTGATTCCCATTCAGGTTAGTTCCATTTTACTCACAGAGGAGAGGGAGGACCGAAAAGGGGAAGGAAGGAAGGAAGGAAGGAAGGAAGGAAGGAAGGAAGGAAGGAAGGGAGGGAGGGAGGGAGGGAGGGAAGGAGGGAGGGAGGGAGGGAGGAAGGCACGCGGGGGTAGGTTGCTGCAGGATAGGCTTTCTAAGTTTTGGTGGCTGTCTGGCAATTTAGCTCTGAGGATTATTAGTTCAGGTTGCCACCTGTGTTTCCTGACTATATCAGCACAGTTACCAGGTTGATAGTTAACAGGTTCAGATGTTGCTAGGTACCTGGTTACCGGTTACCGGTTAACTGGTAACCAGGTAACTATAACTGGTTACCAGGTTACTAGTTAAATGGTTACCAGTTACCAGGTAACCATTTACCGGTTTACCAGTTACCAGTTAACTGGTTACTGGTTACCAGTTTACTGTTTACCACTTACCAGTTAACCGGTCAATGGTTACCAGTTTGCCGGTTACTAGTTAGCTGGTTACCGGTTACTAGATAACGGGTTAGGATTAGGGGCTTAGGGGCGTAGGGTGGTGTTAGGGTTAGGGCTAGGGCTAGAGCAAGGGTTAGGTTTAGGGCTAGGGCTTGGGTTAGGGTTAGGGTTAGAGCTAGGGTTAGGGCTAGGGCTAGTATTAGGGCTAGGGCCAGGGTTAGGTTTAGGGTTAGGGCTAGGGCTAGGGCTATAGCTAGGGCTAGGGTTAGGGTGAGGGTTAGGTTTAGGGTGAGGGTTAGGGTTAGGGCTAGGTTTAGGGTTAGGGTTCAGGTTAGGATTAGGATTCGTGTTAGGGCTACAGTTCAGGCTCAGGTTAGGGTTAGGGTTAGGGTGGGGCTAGGTTTAGGGTTAGGGTTAGGGTTTGGGCTCGGGATAGGGTTAGAATTAGGGTTAGGGTTAAAGTTACTGTTAAGGTAAGGGTTAGGTTTAGGGTAAGGATTAGGATTAGGGTTAGGGCTAGATTTCAAGCTCAGGTTAGAGTTTGGGTTAGGGTTAGGGCTAGGCCTAGGGCAATGGCTAGGCTTAGTTTTAGGGTTAGGGTAAGGGTTAGCATTAGGGTTAGGGCTAGGTTTAAGGCTCAGGTTGGGGTTAGTGTTTGGGCTAGGGCAAGGGCTAGGGTTAGGTTTAAGGTAAGTGTTAGGGCTAGGGTTTGGCTTAGGGTTAGGGCTAGGGTTAGGGTTAGGGTTAGGGCTAGGGCTAGGGTTAGGGTTATGGTAAGGGTTAGGGTTAGGATTAGGGTTAGGTCTAGGGTTAGGGTTAGGATTAGGCTTAGGGCTAGGGCTAGGGATAGTCCTAGGGTTAGGGTAAGGCTTAGGGTTAGGGGAAGGCTTAGGGTTAGTTTTAAAGTTAGGGTTAGCACTAGGGCTAGGGTTAGGGTTAGGGTTAGGGTTGGGGCTAGGGCAGTGATGGGCAACCTTTTGAGCTTGGTTTGTCAAACTTCGCCAAAACACTGAGTATAACTCGGGTAGTGTGTCACTTTGAGGAAAAAACATTATTTCCCGATATTTATAGTTTAAATAACATAAATGTATAATTGTTATATATAATTGTATTTAATAAACCTCAGCGGCCTCGTGTCATCAGAAATGGCTACGCGTGTCAGTACTGACACGTGTGTCATAGGTTAGCCATCACTGGGCTAGGGCATGGTTTATGGCTAGGGTTAGGGTTAGGGCTAAGGGCTAGGTGTTAGGCTTAGGACTAGGGCTAGGGCTTGGTTTAGGGTTAGGGTTAGTGTTAGGGCTAGCATTACGTTTCAGGCTCAGGTTTGGTTTAGGGTAGGGCTAGGTTTAGAGTTAGGGTTAAGGTTTGGGTTAGGTTTAGGGCTATGGTTAGGTTTAGGGTTAGGGTTAGGGCTATCGTTAGGTTTAGGGTTAGGATTAGAATTAGTTAGGGCTAGGGTTCAGGCTCAGGTTAGGGTTAGGTAGGGCTAGGTTTACGGTTAAGGTTAGGGTTTGGGCTTGGGGTAGGGTTAGAATTAGGGTTAGGGTTAAAGTTAGGGTTAGGGTTAGGGTTAGTTTTAGGGTTAGGGTTAGGATTAGGATTAGGGTTAGGGCTAGGGTTAAGGTTCAGTTTAGGATTAGGGTAGGGGTAGAGTTAGGTAGGGTTAGGGTTAGGGTTAGGGTTCATGTTAGGGTTATGGCGTATTAACATTTGGAATTCACAATGTATGTGCTTCAATCACTGGACAAATATAAATGTAGCACTGAGAATTCACAATGATAGACTAGGGAAATATTTAGGAATGTGCTTCCTATACTAAAATACATGTTCAAATAGATTTAATATCTTAACGACACAATTTTGTCACTGGGAAATCGTGTTCAAAGAGCTGAGAAGTGAGTGCGATACTGTTTACATTTATTATTCCCATCAAAATGAGTTGGTGTTTTTGGAAGAATGTTGGTGAAACACTTAAAAATTCACTTTCATAGAGCTATATAACAGTTTGAAAGTATTTAAAACACTAAGAATTTAAAATGATAACTGGCTAGGGTTCAAAGTAGTTATAATATACTTTTAAAGAGCAGGTATGATACCTGTATTAAAATGTTAAAATTCTCAGAGGTCAAAATAACAGACCAGGGGATGTGTAAGAGTGTTTCTGAAACACTTGGAATATGTTTTAGAACCTTAACATCTCTAATGAATGTTGAAATAACTGAGAATTTGTATTCAAAGGGCTGTGAAAGGTAGGATAGTCTTTCAAATGGTAACAAATCATATTTAACCCTTTGCATTCACTTGCTTTTTTCTCGATTCCTTTATTCTACTCGGGATTAAATTTTTTAAATACCCCAGATTTTACAAAGTGTGGCAGTAGAATAAAAAACTGGAGTTTCTTTTCATACAAACTTATTTATTTGGATTTTCTTATATTTCAAATTATTGATACATTCAAAGAGTAATTTTAATCTCTATAATTTTTCATGGTGTGATATTTTTTGAAACATTCACCCACATGAAGACCTGGTTTACATTCACATGTTTAAATTCACTCAGAACGTGCGACTGCTAGGGGGCAAACCAATCATCCAACTAAACCCTGTGTCATGACAACATCTGTGGTATGGTAATAGAAACCTAAACAAACCTAGGAGACGAAAAGATAAGGAAGGTTCTTTACCAAGGTAAGATGATGCAAGCTCAAAAAGGCATGATGCAACGAGTCATGCCTTGGACCCTCCTACTCAAGATTCCTGCCTATGCAAAAGATAAGCTTAGGTGGTGGCATCAGTTGAGACGGCATTTACATTTTATTTGTCCTTTCATGCTAATGAAAACAAGAAAAGATACTGGAAAAATAGACAAAAATCCCCCTTCCCCCCCCCCCGCGGTGAAACTACGTGTCGAGTATGGCTCAACATACGAGCTGCTACCGATGCTAACCATGTCGAGTCACACTAGACATCTGAGTGCAAAAGGTTAAAGTGCTGGTATATATGTAAAAACGGTGTTTAAACACTTGGAATTCACAATGAATGAGCTTGAAACACTCTAAGCATTTAAACCAGAAGTGCTGATGTCATCAAGGGGGAGGGGCCACGTGGACAGGCTCAAGTGCTCAGGTGGTAATGGTTTGGGCCAGGGGACCTGCTAGGAGTGCTGATGTCATCAAGGGAAAAGGGCCACGTGGACAGCCAGAAGTGCTGAGGTGGTTAATGGTTTGGAGCCAGGGGACCTGCCGGGAGTGCTGACATCATCAAGGTTAGGACTAGGGTTAGGGTTAGGGTTAGGGATAGGGTTAGAATTAGGGTTAGGGTTAGGGTTAGGGTTAAAGTAATGTTTAGGGTTAGGTTTAGGATTAGGGTTAGGGTTATGGTTATCGTTATGGTTATGGTTATGGTTATGGTTATAGTTAGGGTTAGGGCTAGGGTTCAGGCTCAGGTTAGGGTTAGGGTAGGGCTAGGGTTAGGGTTAGGGTTAGGGTTCAGGTTAGGGTTATGGTGTATTAACATTTGGAATTCACAATTTATGGGCTTCAATCACTGAACAAATGTGAATGTAACACTGAGAATTCACAACGATAGACTAGGGAAGTATTTAGGAATGTGCTTCATACACTAGAAATACATGTTCAAATAGATTTAATATTTGAACGACACAATTTTGTCAGTGGGAAATCATGTTCAAAGTGCTGAGAAATGAGTGCGATACTGTTTACACTTATTATTCCCGTCAAAATGAGTTGGCGTTTTTGGAAGAAAGTTGGTGAAACACTTAAAAATTCATTTACATAGAACTATATAGCAGTATGAAAGTATTTAAAACACTAAGAAATCAAAATGATAGCTGGCTAGTGTTCAAAGTAGTAATAATGTACCTTTAAAGAGCTGGTATGATACCTCTATTAAAGTGGATAGAGCATCAGCCTGCGGACTAAATGGTCCCAGGTTCTGTTCCAGCTGATCAATGTTTCTCTCTCATCGATGTTTCTAACTCTCTATCCTTCTCCCTTCCTCTCTGTAAACAAATCAATAAAATATATTTTAAAAATGAAATAAAATAAAAATATGACATTATTAAGAGACAAATAAGGCTATTAGAGAATATATATATATATATATAATCCAATTTTATTTGTTTAAAAACAAAATTTGAAATGCTACAAAGAACAAAAAGTTGACATTACATACATTGTTAGAATGTTGATAGTCAATTCACATTGTGAAGCTATGGAGCTAATAGCTACCGAATGTTTTCTACAGGTGCCAGGCCTTGAATTCAATGCTTTACATGCATTATGTCATTTAGTCTTTCTGCAACCTGATATTTTATGAAGAGGAAATTGATGCTCATAGGCTTAATGTAAATTGCCTGATTGTAGAGTTAAATAAAGGCAGGACTGGAAGGCAAACCCTTGTGCTTCTAATAACATAGCTCTACTTCTAATGTTAGGCTCTGCTGCCTCCTGGAGGGCAAAATTGTTAATGCACACCCATTAGACAGGCTAGATGTAATAGTAACAAATACCCCCAAAGCTTTAGTGGCTTAGAGTAAAGAAGGTGTCTTTCTTGTTCATGCCACATGCCCTCCCTGGTTCTCCAGGGACCAGGATAAAGGTGCAGTTACCATGTAGCTGTTAGTAGCAATGAACAGAGAGAATGCCAGTCTCTGGTTCCTGACTCTTGTGTTAGTAGTGACAGACTTCACTCCCAACACATTTCATTGGTCAAAGCACATCACAGGGCTGCAGCCAAATTCAGGGGGTCAGGAGGGGAACCTGATATACTTGGTGGGCCCTATGAAGGACACCACATGGTGAAAGCAATCTGGGGGACTTTTCAGGTGTGAAGGAGAGGAATGGGCATTGGTAGGAAATAACCACAGGAGTCAGTCAGCATGGATTGCTTTCTCTTCATCTGTGTGCACTTTGTCCCTGAGCTTCCCTAAGCCATCACGGGCAAGATTCAAAGGAATGAACATCAAACAAAAAGGAGTTTGGTCAGTGTTCACTGGTAGTAAACTCAGAACCACTTCTGAGTGTGAAGTTTAAGTCTCTGGCTGCCTCAGCTCACACACTGTGGTGATTGGGAAGGACACAGGACTGCAAGCATTCCAGAATCCATGTTCTTTTACATTAACATCAGTCACTACCCTGCCTCTAAGCATGTTATCATTTCAATTGCCCTGGTCTGCACTTCCATTGGGAATCATGGTAAAATATGCTGACATTTACATCAATGGTGATTCTGAGGTTTCCACTCATTCTGTGCATGAACATGTGCTAAATGTGGTTTCTCCACAGTTCTCCCCATCCCCATTGGAGAGAGCACTGGGGCTACGTCCTCCTGCTGTTCACAGTGCTCCCGGATGGCCGTGCACTTCCACTATATTATCAGGATACAGAAGGTTGGGAGTGATGCTCTGAGCATCCCTAGGTACCTTCCTCTATTACAGTGGTTCTCAACTTTCCTAATGCTGTGACCCTTTAATACAGTTCCTCATGTTGTGGTGACACACAACAATAAAATTACTTTTGTTGCTACCTCATAACTGTAATTTTGCTACTGTTATGAATCGTAATGTAAATATCTGATATGCAGAATGTCTTAGGCGACCCCTGTGAAAGGGTCGTTCGACCCCTAAAGGGGTCGTGACCCACAGGTTGAGAACCGCTGCTCTATTATGTTTCAGCCTAGCTTTCACGTGGGCAAGGGTGTGAGAGAGACCAGAGACCAGGAGTCTCACAGGACTGTCCCTGCCCTCTCCAGCAATATCCAGTTTCTTATTTCTAGGGGATAATTATGGGCCTAAGAGTTGTTCCCCTCAGCATTGCCCATATACATCCACATGCATCAGAAAGCAAATTAGGCTGCATGGAGGGCAGCTGTCTCAGGCAGACACAGCTATGGCCTGTAAGGACTGAGGCTGTGGACACTGTTGACTCTTCCAGACTTGAGAAGTATCAAGTGTTCTGTCTTTGGTTGCTGGCATTCTAGTGGAGGATATCCCAAAAACAATGGGGCAGGATAGCTACAACAGGTGATAAGACAGAAACATGAAGCCAGGGTGGTCACTGGGACCTCCCTGAGAAAGTCTGAGAGGGGTGGCAGGGCCAGGACAAGTGCATTGGGGCCTATTTCCTTTTGAAAAGTAAGATGTACATTTTACTTTTCCAGTTTGAAAAGTAAAACGCACGTCTCTATAAAGAACCTTTACCAGAATCATCTGATCTCAGTGGAATTCTGCCTTCTTTCACATAAGAGGCTAATAGAATCAAGACCACAAGTCTCAGAATAATTCCACATAATTTGTGTCATAGTCATGATACCCTCACTGCTTTTATTTAAGTACAAAAATCCCCAATGCTTTTTGAATAAAATAATCTTTATTTTTTAACTTAGGTTAGTCTTTGAGTTATAAAAATTAACTTACCCGTGAGAGAAGGTGATTCTGAAGGATTGCAACATAGCTTTGGAAACTGGAGAGTGTAGAGCTCATGGTGAACTAGAAACTGCTTTCTCTAGAGAAACCAGTTTCTAATGTCTAAAAACACTAAGTAGGAAGCACAATTCGGTCAACGTGTAGTCTTTCTTTTTCTTTTTTTTCCCCTCACCCTATGATTCTTTTTCCATTTACTTCTAGAGAGAGTGGAATGATGGGAGGATGTGGAAAGAAAGAGACGAGAGAGAGAGAGAGAGAGAGAGAGAGAGAGAGAGAGAGAGAGAGAGACATCCAGAAGAGAGAGACACATCTATGGGTTGCCTCCTTTGTGTGCCCGGACATGGCCTTAGGATTAACCTTTTGCACTCGGATGTCGAGTATGACTTGACACAGTTAGCATCGGTAGCAGCTCGTATGTCCAGCCACACTCGACACGTAGTTTCACTGCAGGGGGAAGGGGGATTTTTGTCTATTTTTCCAGTATCTTTTCTTGTTTTCATTAGCATGAAAGTAAAATGTAAATGCTGTCTCAACTGATGCCAAAAAAGAAAAAATGAAAAACCGATAATGCATGTGAAATTTATTAGGAAACTAGTACATGATCTTGTTGGAGAATTCAGAGATGGTACACTAACTTCCAGGGGTAGATTATTATCCACTAACTTAGAGCAATGTTTAGATGGAAAGCTCCATATAATCACACCTCACCCTAACAAACAACACAAAGATTGTGTTGTTTGTTCTAACAGAAAAATCAAAGGAGGAAGAAGAGAGACGATTTATATTTGCGAAACATGTGAATGTAAACCAGGTCTTCATGTGGGTGAATGTTTCAAAAAATATCACACCATGAAAAATTATAGAGATTAAAATTACTCTTTGAATGTATCAATAATTTAAAATATAAAAAAATCCAAATAAATAAGTTTGTATGAAAAGAAACTCCAGTTTTTTATTCTACTGCCACACTTTGTAAAATCTGGGGTATTTAAAAAATTAAATCCCGAGTAGAATAAAGGAATCGAGAAAAAAGCAAGCGAGTGCAAAGGGTTAAACCTGCAACTGAGGTCTTTGCCCTTGACCATAATGGAACCAGAGACCATTCGCTCCTGGAGCCAAAGCTCTAACCACTGAGTTAACTGGACAGTACAGTCTTTCTTAAAATACGGGAATCCAATGGAGACCTCTATAGGCTGATGTTGGCTTTCTAAAAATGATTTTTAAGCTAGATTTATTGTAAATGTCATTATCTCAAATATTACTTCTTTTATTCCATATCCTGTCCCATTATTGTGAATTTTGGCCAGATAATCTGAAATTCTGTGGATGCTTATCATCAGTACTGCCTCAGTGTATATCATTTTTCTCTGGAGTACTATCCTTGCGGTGTGTATACTAAAGTACCTTACATGGGAAAACATAAAAATCCTACAAAATGTCATAGGCAGCAAAATAGCAGACATATGTCATAACAATATCAAACACAGCCCCTAGGGCAAAGGAGACTAAGGAGAAAATAAACAAATGAGACTACATCAAAATAAAAAGCTTCTGCACAGCAAAAGAAACCAACAAAACAAGAAAGCCCACCGCATGGTAGAACATATTTGCCAATGATATTTCTGATAAGGTTTTAATCTCCAAAATTTACAGAGAACTCATACAACTTAACAAAAGGAAGATAAACAATCCAATAAAAAAAATGGTCAAAGGATCTAAATCAGTGATGGCGAACCTATGACACGCATGTCAGCACTGACACGCGTAGCCATTTTTGATGACACGCGGCCACTAAGGCGGCCGCATGCCGAGGATGAAACATTTGCTGCTCCTGAGGATGAAACATTTGCAAAATAATGTTTTTTCCTCAAAGTGACACACTACCCGAGTTATGCTCAGTTTTTTGGCGAAGTTTGACACACCAAGCTCAAAAGGTTGCCCATCACTGATCTAAATAGACACTTTTCGAAAGAGGACATACAGAAAGCCCAAAGACATATGAAAACATGCTCAAAGTCACTAATCATCCATGAGATGCAAATCAAAACAACAATGAGATACCATCTCACACCTGTCAGAATGGCTATCATCAACAAATCAACAAATGACAAGTGCTGGAAAGGATGTGGAGAAAAAGGAACCCTCCTGCACTGCTGATGGGAATGCAAACTGGTGCAGCCACTGTGGAAAACAGTATTGAATTTCCTCAAAAAACTGAAAATGGAACTCCCATTTGACCCAGTAATCCCACTTCTAGGACTATATCCCAAGGAAACAGAAACACCAAACACAAAGGATATATGCACTCCTATGTTCATAGAAGCACAATTTACAATAGCTAAAATTTGGAAACAGCCTAAGTGTCCATCAGCAGATGAGTGGATTAAAAAAACTTTGGTATATCTACACATTGGAATACTATGCCACTATTAAAAAGAAGCAACTTTTACCATTTGCAACAGCATGGATGGAACTGGAGAACATTAGGCTAAGTGAAATAAGCCAATCAGAGAAAGATTAATATCACATGATCTCACTCATATGTGGCATATAATGATCAATATAATTTGATGAACAAGAATAGATCAATCTAGAGACAAATGGTAGGGGAGGGGAGGTTAGAGAGCAACCAAAGGACTTATATGCATGCATATTAGCATAACCAATGGACACAGACACTAGGGCAGTGGGGACTTGCCAGGGCTGGGAATGGATGGGGGAGGGGGTCAATTGGGGGGAAAAAGAGACATATGTAAAATTTAAGACAATTAAAATAAAATAAAATAAAATAAAGTACCTTACAGATAGACTTTTAAGCAAAAGTGTCAGCCACTGGACTTTTTATTTGCATTCAGTTCTGGAAAGTTCCCTCTGGTACAGAGGTACCAATTGGAAGGCAGCCTGGGGCTCAAGGCAAACTGTGAGGCCTCCTGCAAAGAAGGTCAACTCTGTCCACAGGGCCCACAATTCAGCCATGACCCCACTTTCTGATCCTGGTTGTCCAAACCAACCACAGTGACTATCTTCAGCTTCCTGGTCAAAGAACATGCTAAACTGTGGGTTCCACCCCAGTAGGTGGCCTGTATGAGACAGCCTATCAATGATTCTCTCTTATCATTGATGTTTCTATCTCTCTCTCCCTCTCTCTAACCTTTCTGAAATCAATACAAACATTTTGAAATATATTTTAAAAATCAATAATAGGTAAACAAAACTTTAAAGAAATATTTAAAACTTGCCATTTCCCAATTATTGTACTACTAGAGGCCCAGTACACGGCATTCATGCACTTGCGGGGAGAGGGGTCCTTCAGCCTGGCCTGCACCTTCTCTAGTCTGGGATCCCTCAGGGGATGCCCTCTTAGTGCTGCTGTGGAGGTAGGAGAGGCTCCCACCATCACTGCTGCACTCGTCAGCAGTGAGCCCAGCTTCTGGTTGAGCAGTGCTCCCCCTGTGAAAGCGCACTGACCACCAGGGGGCAGCTACTGCATTGAGTGTCTGTCCCCTGGTGGTCAGAGCACATCATAGTGATCGGTCCTTCAGCTGTTTGGTAGATTTGCATATTAGGGTTTTATTATATAGGATTTTATTATAAACCAGAGGCCTGGTGCACAAAATGCATGCATGGATAGGGTCCCTAGACCTGGCCAGCGATCAGGACTGATCGGGGCCTTCCAGCTGCCAGCAGGGGCCTTCCTTCATTCCATGCCGCCCCACCGGTGGTCAGCGCACTTCATAGCAAGCAATCAGTCTCCCAGGCAAACTCCCGTGGGGACAATTTGCATGTTATGTTTTTTTATATATATATGTATATATAACATATATATGTTCTTGAGAATACTGATTGCTACCTTATTAATATGTTGGAAATATAATGATTTGCTACTGAAATATCTTATCATATCCTTGTTCGGTGCCATCATTTTGACAGTTTGAAACTAACCACAATGAGGGTATTTACATGAGGAAGTTCACAAAGATTGCAAACCTAGACATCACTTTATGTATTATTGAATGCTTAGACTTAGAAAAGAGTGGTGGAGAATGTTAACAATGCATATAAAACCTGTAAATATATGGTACACGTGGATTTAAATTGTACATAGGTTAAAAATTGAGAAAAACAATTTTCCTTACAGTGTTCAAATGACTTCTTCATGCAGCAAGAAGTCATTTAGTTATTGAGGAATGAGTGAAATTCAAATATATCTTAGATTGTGAACTGTCCTCATATTGGTTAAAATAAATTATTTTAAAAATAAGCAAAATTTCTGAGCCAACATCTTAATAAAAAAGATAAAGACAATGTAAATCAATGTGTGAAAAATGTTCACCATCAAAAATTATTACAAAATGAAGTTAAAACTAAAGCAAGTTCATATATAGACATTCTAGATCTACTATTTTAAAAGATTAGCCACTGCATGTCCTTGCAGGGTTGAACAAAAACTGGATTTTTTTATATGCTGGGCATGTGTGGGAAGGCAAAGTGCATGACAATTTTAAAACACAGTTCTGCATAAGTTAAAATGTGAAACATTCACCTACACTGCAACAGTTTGATTAGTAAAATACATATCTATGAAGATAACTGAACGCAAATATTCCAAACAGATTTATTTATAACTAGTAGCCCTGTGCACAAATCCATGTGCCAGTGGATCTCTGCCACACTCCTGTAGCTCCCCTGCCCCCCTCCTCCCTCCTTTCTCCACCTCTCATAGCTTGCTTCCCTGCCCCCTCCTGTTTCCCTCTGCTCCCCCACCCTCCTGCAGATCCGTGATCCGATCATTATGCGCGGTAGGTCATTATGACTCAGGGCGTAACAAATAATGAGCATATTCCTCTCTTATTATATAGGACTAGAGGACTGGTGCATGAAATTCATGCACGGTGTGTGTGTGTGTGTGTGTGTGTGTGTGTGTGTGTGTGTGTGTCCCCTCAACCCAGCCTGCACCCTCTCCAATCCAGGACCCCTCAGATCGGGCCTAAACCGGCAATCAAACATCCCTCTCACAATCTGGGACTACTGGCTCCTAACTACTCATCTGCCTGCCTGCCTGATCACCCCTAACTGCCCCCCTGCTGGCCTGCTCGCCCCTCACTGTCCCCCCTTGCCAGCCTGGTTGCCCCCAACTGCCCCTCCCCCTGCGGACCTGGTTGACCCACGCAGCCTGCTGTTTGGTCGTTTGGTAGCCCCTCACTAACCCCTCTGCTGGCCTGGTCGCCCCATGCAGCTTGCTGCTAAGTCGTTCGGTCGTCTGTTCAGTTGTTTTGGATGCAATGGTTGCTTAGCCTTTTATATATATATGTAGATACCCCAAACCTGGAAATAACTAATTTAATAGGCAGATCAATGGATGAAGTTGTTATCCATAGAATGCAATACTACTTAGCAATAAAACAAATTCAATATTCACATAAGCATTTGTGTTGAATCTCAAAATGTAGCCCTGACTGGTTTGGCTCAGTGGATAGAGTGTTGCCCTGCAGACTGAAGGGTCCTGGGTCCAATTCCAGTCAAGGGCACATGCCCAGGTTGAAGGCTTGATCCGCAGTAGGGGGCATGTACGAGGCAACTGATCAATGATTCTCTCTCATCATTGATGTTTCTATCTCTCTCGCCCTCTTTCTCTCTCTCTCTCTCTTCTCTCTCTCTCTCTCTCTCTCTCTCTCTCTCTCTCTCTCTCTCCTCTCTCCTCTCCCTTCCTCTATGAAAACCAATAAAATATATTTTAAAAATGTATCTGTGTAGCATTATGAAAACCAGTGTTTCTTAAAAAGTACACACCTTATAGCACTTATTAAATTATGAAGAATATGAACTAATCTAATGTAAAGGATGGAAAATGAATGATTGCATGGAAGACTGGAAAGTCAGAAAGAGAGATTATAAAATGACAGGAGGAAAATGAAGAATGTGGGAAATGTAGGTTTAGAGTTGTTGGTATGGAGAATAATAACTAACAAATAAAAATACAGGAATAAACTCTGCTTTCACCTTGTGCCTCAGTTGGGTGGGTGTCATCCAGTGAACTAAATGGTACCTGGTGAATTCCAGGTCAGTGCACAGACCTGCCTGGGTTCCCAGTAAGGAATGTGTGGGATGGAGCTTATGGATGCTTATCTCCTTCCTCTCTTCCTAAGTAAAATAAAATAAAGGTATTTTTAAAAATATTTTAAAATGTATTTTATTGATTTTTTACAGAGAGGAAGAGAAAGGGATAGAGAGTTAGAAACATCGATGAGAGAGAAACATCGATCAGCTGCCTCCTGCACACCCCCTACTGGGGATGTGCCCGCAACCAAGGTACATGCCCTTGACCGGAATCGAACTTGGGACCTTTCAGTCTGCAGGCGGACACTCTATCCACTGAGCCAAACCAGTTAGGGCTATTTTAAAAAATATTTTTTTAAAAAGAACAAGAGATGTGTTTTGTGTACACACAACTGAAAGCCTACTTTTGCCACACCTTGTATATAGTGACAGATAAGATTATTTCACCTGTGATGGCTTCACAGCTTTAATGCACTTTCTTGCATGTTAGTTCTTATATCCTGGGAGGAACATCATTACCTCAGTGGCAACAAATATTGGCAAGCAGTGAAGATTATGCCATAGGAATCCACAGGAATGCTGACCGGTTACAAAAGACACATCCTAGGACTGATTACAGGATTATCCTTCCTCTAGCTTTGAGTTCTTACAAAATGAGAAATGAGGTGAACATGCTACAGAGGCCACGGGAACCCACAAAAACCATTAAATTATTTTCTCTGCCAATGACTTCAGCCACAGGAAATAGTTATGGAGGTCCTGAGAATGTCTATTCACAAAGATCACACAAGCCACACACCCTGGAACATTCTGGATTTACATTCAGATGAGGCATTTTTCATCTAATTTACTGCAGTCTCTCCTATCACTATGAAAAGAGTTTCTGTCTCAATAGTAGTTTAACCTCAGAGTCTTACAACAAATGCCAGCAACCCATGTAATTTTGTACTTCATGGTACATGGCTCCTTTGCAGTATGTGGGGAGGAGTTCCCCTCATCATTGCTGAGACTTATGTAATACATACTGTGAACAGAGAACGTAATTCATATTGTTCACAGAGGCACAGTAAAAGGCCTTCCCTTCAGGGTGACAATTGACCTCATAAACAAGGTACCAGGCTCCAAATTAAAACCACAAAGTCATGCAGCCTTTCTTTCAAGGCCTTGGGCAGCAATGAAAAATAAGCCCATTTTGGACAAAGTGTGATTTTCTACCAGCATGTTCTTCCTTCAGAAGCACAGAAAGTTTGATGGCCCCATAATATCTGTTCACATCTACATGCTGACAGATTACAACTCTGCTTTCAAATCATCACAGGCAGTGAATAGAGCAAACACAATTAAAGATACAAAAGAAAAACACTTTTACAAAAATATCATAAGCCAGAGCCATGTACATCAAGCCAATTCACATTGGTGAAATAGAACCTAAGCCAATCATCATAGCATAATATGAGAACCACAATGTCTCTGAAAGAGGTACCACTTCTTAGCTGACTATGGGTGTTCTGGGCAAACCCTGGGTCAGGCCCATTTTCTAGTCAGAGAGAAAGGAATGAAGATGCTGCCAAGAGTTCAGAATATTCAGAATTTTCTCAAGCACAAGTGAGCATGCAGGGTTTGTGACTGATTCACACTGTTCAGGTGAGCCAGGTGGTGGAGGTGAAATCACTCCAGCCACAGCACTCACAGTGACATCAATGGCCTGGTCAGGATCACAAGTGCAAGCACCTCCTTAAAGTCTCACTTGTACCTGAAAGTTATGAGGAATCTAGCAGGGTGTATGTCCATGTGTGTCACAGATTCTCCTTCATTGTTGTTATTCTCAGTAAGACAAATAAAATTCCCTGCACATTTAAGGCTCTTCTCCAGTGTGAACTCTCAGGTGTCTAGTAAGGTTATATTTTCGGCTAAAAGATTTCTTACAATCAGTACATTCAGAAGGCTTTATCCCAGTGTGCACTCTCTGATGTTGAATGAGTGCATAGATATGCCAGAATGACTTTCTATAGCAAGCATGTCAAACTCGCAGCCCACAACGAATATTTTTGTGGTCCAGCCAATATAACGGTATATAAGAAATGTTTTAATAAAAAGTTCATAACTTAATTTTTACAATATCCTGTTATATATAATTATTAATAACAAACTACAATGTTCGCTAAGGACTGATGACTATAATTGTGTTACATTCATTTCCCTTACGGGCAGGCACACCATTTCTCTCCATTAATACTAGCAGTGAATATTTTAGCAGCCAATTGCCATGCCATTAGTCATAGAATGACTTGTTTGGTGTGCACAACAGGAAATATTTTGCTTTCAGAGAACAAGAAAAACATAAGTTTATTTGCACTACACTTATTAATTTGTGCAGTTATTCAGTGTCTGGTAAGTTAATGTTCAAGAAAAAATATTAAATTTTTATTAAAATGTTCTATTATTTTATGTTAACAATTACTCATTTATTTCAGCCCTTTGTATTCAGCATGTCTCTATAGAAATAAACCTACGTTTCTATGAAAATTGAAGCTTTTGTTTCTTTGCGGCCCACATACACTTAAACCTTTTTTATTTGGCCCATGTTAGCCTTTGAGTTTGACATGCTTGTTCTATAGTCATTCCCCTCATATGGATTTTCTCCTGTGTGAACTCTTTTGTGTATAAGAAGGTGACTCTTTTGCCTAAAAGAATTCGCACATTCACTACACTCATAACGTTTTCCTCCAGTGTGAACTCTCTGGTGTTTAATAACAGTTCTGCTTTCACTGAAGGATTTTCCACATTCTGTATACTCACAGGGATTTTCTCCAGTGTGAACTCACTGGTGTTTAATGAGGTTAGACATGTATCTGAAGGACTTCCGACAATCACTACACTCATATGGATTTTCTCCAGTGTGAACTCTGTGGTGTCTAATGAAGTCAAACCTGGGACTGAAGGACATTCCACAGTCACCACACTCATACCACATTTCTCTAATGTGAACTCTATTATGTTTAATGAAAGCAGTGCTTTCACTGAAGACCTTCCCACAATCAGTACACTCATAGTGTACATGCATCTCCATTGTGAACTCTCCCATGTTGAAGGTGGTTAAAGATTTGTCTAAACACTTTCCCACATTTATTATACTCATAAATCATATCTCCAGAGCAGAGACCTTTCTGATAAACAACTTTCTGTTTCTGGCTGGCAGCTGTTTCACATTCAAACCACTGGTGATGTCTTTTTCCACTGAGAAATTCCTGTGAAATCTCATTGTTACTGTGTGGATCCTCAGTATTAAGAGTGGCCTGGTACTGGAGAAGCCCTGAGATGGCTGGGGAGTCTTCCCCAACTTCCTCACTAGCTGCAGACACCCTGGATAAGTAGAAGCAACAGCTGGTCACAAGTGAGTCACTCTTCATATCTTCATTCCAGGGCTTCTCACCACTGGCATCCTTCTGTTGCAGTTAAGGGATTGCACTGAAACAAGTCTCTCACACATGCATCACTTAAGAACACATTCTTCTCAGAGTATACCACTTGTAACTCAGTCAGGTGCAAAATATCTTTTAACACTGAGAAACATGGCTTATGCAGATGGGTCCCCTAGGTGACTGGAGCTGTCTTGGAAGCCCTGACCTGAGAATCTCCTATATATACACTGTGCTCAGAATAGGCTTGCACATCATCCATTTTATGCCAACAACCTAAAAACAGAGAAATGATGAGGAAATGAATGTTTACTCTGGTGACGGGGAAGTCCATTATAAAAGTGTTTTTGCACATACTACATTGATTTCATGCAATTGGCTAAAAATGAAAGACCTGAAAGATGGATTAATAAGAGGCCACTGTGAAGTTCTTGACCACTGAAGATCACAAAACAAGGGAGACTTCAATAGAAATAGAGCAAAAATATGGCAAGCACCACATGGAAGAGAAGCGTAATGTCCAGCTCATTGTGCTGCTAATAGCATTCAGTAGATATTTTCTGCTGGTGACATGGGCAAGCTGTGCAAAAGGTTGGTTACATCTCATTTCAAGTAAAATTCAATACACAAGTACCTGGTGTTTGAGAGGTATTTAAGCATGTGTGTGCTCCTCATAACACTTGCATAGGTCCATGTGGTAGTATACTTCAGAGATATGCAGAGGAATAGGTGATGTAAAAAGGACACAAAGGCGAAGATAGCCAAAGCTAGGAAGTCACTGATAAAATGACGAGTCAGCAAAGTGTCAAGTATGGAAAAGGAAATGTATAAATGAGGTATGGCCATTGGAACCTACACTGTTAGACAGGAGCAGGTTCCTGGTACATCTGAACACCATTCTTATGTCAGACCTCCCTCCATTGCCACACTGCACTTCCAGGCTTCCTTCTGGACAAAGCCACAGTGGTGGGAGCTGAGGCAGAGGTGGTTAGAGGCAATCAGGACAGCAGGGGAGGGCAGTTGGGGGCCATCAGGCCAGTAGGGGAAGGCAGTTGGGGGCCATCAGGCCAGCAGGGGAGGGCAGTTGAGGGCCCACAGGCTGGCAGGGGAGCAGTTAGGGGGCGATCAGGCCAACAGGCAGGCAAGCAGTTAGGAGCCAGCTGTACTAAACTGGCAGTAGGACATCCCCCGAGCGGACCAGGATGGAGAGAGTGCAGGCCAGGCTGAGAGATCCCCTCTCGTGCTCGAATTTTGTGCACAAGGCCATATATATATATATATACTAATCTTGTAAAAGAAGGGAAATCAATAACTGCATTTAGGGCAGGTGAGGGCAGAAAGAGAGATTATGAAAGAGCAGGAGATAAATATAGGGTGTGGCAAAAGAAGGTTTAGAATTGTTGTATGGATATTAATTCAATAATTAAAAATAAAAATACAAGCATAAACTCTTCTCTGGCCAGTGTGCCTCAGTTGGTTGAGCAACATCCCCTGCTCTGAAAGGTCAATGGTTTCTTTCTAGGTCAGGCCATATGCCTGCCTGGATTCTTTGGAGGGGGCGTGCATGAGGTAGCAGTTCAATGTTTCTTTCTCATATCACCATTTCTCTCTCTCTCCCTTCCTCTCTTCCTAAAAAGTCAATAAAATATTTTAAAAACTTAAAAATATATAAAGTATTTATTTTTTAAAAAAGAGAATAAACTCAGTGTGTTGCATACTCACATCTGTAAACCAACTGCTACCCTAACTTGTATGTGGGTGAGAGATAAGCTTATTTTACAGGAGACTGTTTTACAGCTTTATCTGTATGTCCAAGCTCAACAAATAATACACATTAGAAGAATGGATTTTGTTACATGTCAATTATAAATCTACCTTAATAAAGCCTTAAAAAGTACTTCCAAATAAAAACCTAGATAATCCCCTCTTGTTAGTAAATTAAAATGGTGACCTGATACGGGTTCTACCATCTCTCTCCTAATTTCTTTGGATGATCAGCCTTGCTCGGGGGCAGAAAATAGTGGAAGGAAGTGAAGACTATTGCCATCAGAATCAACAGGAATGCAGCAAGGCTGATCATCCAAAGAAATTAGGAGAGAGGTGATCATTTTAATTTACTAACAAGAGGGGATTATCTACGTTTTTATTTGGAAGTACTTTTTAAGGCTTTATTAAGGTAGATTTATAATTGACATGTAACAATCAATAGGAATGCAGACTGGTTCCAAAACACACATCTGAGACTGATTACAGGGTACTCCTCCCTCTAGCTTTGAGGTCTTGCCTGTTGAGGAAACATTGAGGTGAACACCCTAAATGGGCCAGGGGAATCCAGTAAACTGTTAGATGATTTTTTTGGTCAATGACTTCAGCCAGAGGAAGTAGCTATGGAGGTTTCAAGAATGTCTGTACACAAATATATCACAACCCATGGCCCTTTGATCATTTCTGGATAATGTTCAGAAGAGGCCTTCCCTACATCACTATACTCATATGGCTCTTCTCCAGTTGAATTATCTGGTGTTTAATGAGTGCAGTGACTTCACTAAAGAAATTCCCACAATCAGTCCACGCATAGGGCATTTCTCCAGTATGAATTCTCACTGAGGTTAAAGATTTGTCTAAAAGATTTCCCACTTTTGTTACACTCATAATTCACTTCTCTAGAGCAGACACTCTGATGTTAAACAACTTTGTCTTTGTGCCTGGCACCATTTTCACATTTCCCACTCTGGTGCAAACAATTTCAACCAATAAATTCCTGTGAAATCTCATTGCCATCGTGTGGATCCTCATTGTTAAAAGTTGCCTGGTGCTGAACATGATATGAGGTGCCTGGGAAATCTTCCCCCACCTCCCTACCAGTTGAAGACACTCAAGATAAATATAAGATGATCTTGAACTCAAATGAAGCCCTGTCCACATCTTTTCCCCCAGGGTTCCTCTTCACTAGCATCCCACTGTTGCTGGTGAGGATTTGCACTCATAGAGATGTCTCTCACACATGCATCACTGAAGAAGTCTTTCTGCAAAAAGAATAACTTAGTCAGATGGAGAATATCTTTTAACACTGAGAAACATCAAGTACACAGAAGGGACTGCTGTGTTTGTGGAGCTGTCTTAGAAGCCCTGACCTGTGACTCTTCTTCTACAGATACACTCTATTCAAGAGGTTCCACCATATCTTCCATTTTATGATAACAGCATAATAACAGAGAATGGAAAGGAAATGAATGTTGACTGTGGTGTGAGGGAAGTTCTAATACAAAAGTGTATTCCACATAATACATTGGTTCCATGCAGTTGTCCAAAAACAAGACATCTGCAGGAAATAGTAATAAGAGGTTGCTCTCAAATTCTGGGCATCTGAAGATAAAAAACTGGAAAAGACATCACCAGAAATATGACCCAGATATGGCAAGTACCACACGGAAGAAAATCAGGGTGTAAAGCTCATTCTTCTTCTAAGTGTGTCCAGCAGTTTCTCTGTTGGTAAAACCAGCAAGCTGTTCAGAAGGTTGGTTATGTCTTATTCTATGTAAAAACAATAAAAGAGTCTCTGGTGTTTGAGGACTCTTTACACGTGTATGTGCACCTCATAACAATGTTATAGAATATTGCAGAGAGAGCAGTACAGAGGGACAGGTGATATAAAAAGGCCCCAAAGGAGAAGGTAGCCAACAGACAGGTTAAACGACAAGTCATCAAATAATCAAGTATGGGGAAAAAGATGTACAAATGAGCTGTGGCCGGGGGCTCCTGCAGCTAAACACTGTTGGTCATGTGCAGACTCAACACAGCACTTATGTCATAACTTCCCCCAGTTGCCACTAAGAAGTGCCAAGCCTTAACTGAGATCATCTTGCATGTTCATCATGTGAAGAAAAAAACACAATGCAATACACAGGGTTATCTTTGTGCCATGTATTGTACAAGTATATAAAACCTGAATCTCCAGAGTATTAATGAAGGACCACAGAGGTGAGCAACAAGCACTGGCTCAGATCAACATGGCATGCAATAGTATTCAATGAAAGAATATTACAAATAATAATTGAAGGAGGGTCTTACAAGAACAGCTTATGGTCCATATAAGGAAAGACCATTAGCTGGCACAGGCAGTCACAAGAAAACTTTGGGTAGAGGAGTGGGGCAGAAGTGGAAGGCATGGATGAGGACATAGTAAATCTCCCAGGAAATGGAAGAGCAAGGTACCTATGGCAACCTAGCTTGCCCAATAGGATTTACAAGGCCCGGGGTATCCCAATCCAGCTCCTCAGAGGACTGCCTTAGAAGCTGCTCCCACTTATAGCTCCCTTTTTTGTAATTTACCCCAGGAGCCCCAGGTAATCCTGATAGTAGAGGGCAAGGAAATTAATTTCCTCCAAAATGATGAAGCCACTTTCTCTGTACTCCTCCCAAGCCCTGGTAAATCATCTTCAGAGGCTGTAGCTGTTATAGGTATGTCTGGGAAGCCAAGAAAGATATTTTTCTCAGCCTTTAGGTCATAGCTGGGGTAAGCTGTCCCTTTCCCGTTGCCTTCCTGAAAAGCCTCATATTCACATCAGAAACAATGTCCTCTCAACTCAGGCTCTAGAAGGACTCAATATCCTAATAAGTCATCTGTTATAGAAGCCCAAGGTTTATTGAAACCTTGTCATAATCCTTACTATACCCCCATCTTAGGGGTACAAGAGCCTAATAGAGGGGGAGGACTAGTTCAGGAATTATAACTAGTAAATAAGGCAGTGATTCCTATCCAGCCAATTGTCCCTAACCCTTATGATTTACTTGCCCAAATTCTGGAAAACGCAAAGTGGTTCATAGTACTAAATACCAAGGATGCCTTTTCTATTCCTGTATCCTAACTCACAGACCCTTTTTGCCTTTCAAAGATCCCAATAATCAAAGCCATCAGCTAACATGGACAACACTGCCCCAGAGCTTTTTGGAATAACCCTCATTTATTTGGGCAGGCCTTTAAACTAGGCAAAAAACCCTTTAACAGGCACCATCTTTAAGTCTCCCAACAGGTCGGCAACAATGACTCCTAGATCCATCTGTCTCCAGTAAGCCTTGAACACCAGCACAGGAGGAGGACATGTTACAGAATTTACCAGATGACCAAAAAATACACAGGAGCACTTGGAGGTCCAGGATAACCCCATTTATTTTCAGATGTTTCACATGTACTAGTACAGTGACTCAGGGGGTCAGTTCTCCAAATCCTGAGTAAGCCAATATGGAGGAAGCTTTCTCTTTAGACCCTTCGGTTTCTTTATTTTCTATCGTTTCCTAACTACCAGGCTTTTGTGGTGGGCTTCCATAGCCCCTCCTGAGTCAGTTAGAAGGGTAAGTTAGAGTGTATCTAAATGCCTGGTCTGGGTGGTGTCAGCTGTAGCTAAGCTGTTACATTCTTTGTTTATGACCCCTTGGTAAATTGGGAGTAATTAGGAAGACAAGTCTTGCCAGACCAGATTGTGGAGAAAGGGGCAGTGACTTAATTATACGCTATCAAGAATGTACATTAGGTTACTGGCACAGATTCATATTGCTAGCCCCCCAAATGTCTTATTTTCCCCATCAGACAAAGCTGTATTGCCATCAACTACATCACCAAATATCTACTCATTGAGCCTCTGAAGGACCTGAAACTTCTCCTTCAAAGGGATCCTGGGATGTCAATAGTGGCAGATAATAACACACTCTGGTATTTCTAGATAAACAATGCTTTCATTTTTTAAATAATTCTTATTCTCTCTTTTTATAAGTGTCATCTAAACCCTAGGCTGGTACCTGGAGGAGACCTCTGACCTTGCTGGGACCCCATGAGATGCTCCCAAATATAGCTCCCTTTTTTGTATCTCTATGAAGCATAGTGATCCCTTTTTTGGAAAAAAACTACTGTTTAAAGCTGTCTTTGAACTACTCTGTTATTCTTAGTTTGTTATTCTGTAGGTCAACTCTGTTATTTTTAGACTGTAAAATAACTTTGTTTTTTGCTTGAATAGAAAAGATAAACTTCATTGTCTGCCCTTGCAAGCTGGACATCTGACTGATTTGCTGATATTGATGCCAGGTGCCTGTATAGATATTACATGATACTCAAGGTCACAGTTGTCTGTATAGATATGATAAGATACTCAAGGTTACAAGTTGTCTGTATAGATATGACAGGTGTTTGCTAGATATGATATGTACTCAAGGTTATAAGCTATATACAAAAATAACTTATACAAAGAACTAGAACAATATACAAAGTAAATTCTCCCTCCTATGTTTGTTCAGAATTTGATAGAGGTAATCAGCTCTGAACCTGCACACAATAAAGATGACTCCTAACTAACTGGCTCATTAAGGTGTCTTGTGCAGCCCGCTGATTCGCAATACAACACCTAATGTAGCAAATTTTTCAGCCACACTGGCTCCCCAAATCCCTAACTACTAAGTATATTATAAGCAGCCCAATTCAGGGTTGAATAATCTCAATTAGATATATATCTCCCACATCTCTTTTAGAGTAAAATGTGTTAAATATTAGTCTATAGAACAACTTATACTGCCACTACCACCAACCATGCCAGAATCACTTCTCAATCCACCAAGATTTTTATTCACAGAGAAGCCCATGATTCAGCAGGGCAAATCCTGTGCCATGAATAACACTCCTTGCTGCAAACAGCTTAGCTAAAAAATGCCTCATAGCTTCTTGACCCAGAAGTCTGGGCACCAATTAAAGATGTATTAGCTAACTCCCTTTCGCAGACTTTGGTTTTTACTGTTTTTTTTTTTAAATAAATTACCTTAAACCATTGCCTGTTTAATCTTTGGTATTATGTTTCATATCCTTCCATTCAGAAGCCCTTAAACTACTCCTGATCCTCCGCATGGAACAGCAAATGATGGTCGCTACATCCATCTTCCATGGACCCTTATGCCACCCACTTCCAATAGGACCCTGACTGCTGCCCCAATCTATGATCCCTTTGCCAGCAGGAAGCAGCCAGAAAGATGTGGCACACCCTATCCCCAAAGGCAGTTGAAACAGGAATTTTAGGGGAATGTTGGCAGGTTTAGGGAATTTTTAGAATTGGGGTCCATGTGAAAAAAAAAAACACAAAAAAACACAACCAGGGCTATAGCAGGGAGAAGGTACATTTCCATAACACAAGGAAGCCAGGTGCAGAAACATTTCCATAAGACAAGGGAGCAGCAACAGGTATATTTCCATAGGACAATGTAACTAGGAATAGCCAAAAAAGGTCTATATTTACAAAATAAAGAAGAAGTAAGAAAGCCCAGAAGGAATAAGAGCACAATGAGGGAGGAGGGCCTCAGGAGTCACTATAGTAACCAATTCTAAAGGGAATATTGACCAATCAGAGGGGATATCAGGACACAGGAACTACAGCCTTTATAAACCACGGATACAAGAAGTTGGTGGGACCCTTTCCCCCTCCCCACGTGGCTATACAAGGAAACTTAGTTGTCACCTACTATAAAAAGTTACTATAATTTTTATATTATACCCCGATTACTATCTATATATGTAAAAGGCAATATGCAAAGTGTACTCTTGGGAGGTCAGATTTTGCCTAGGAAAAGCAGAGAGAGAGAGCTACATAACCAGACACCTGGAGAAGAGAGATCATAGGGAGTCAAAGAAAGAGCCCGCATGTGAAAGAAAAGGAGGCATCACCACAAAAGGAAGTAATTGAAATGGAAGCAGGCAATATGTCAGAAAAGAATTCAGAGAAATGGTCATAAGGTCGCTGAAAAGAATGGAAGACAAATTCAACTATATGTGTAAGAACCATAAGGAAATGAAGAAAAACCAAGAAGAAATGAAAAATGAGCCGAAACTGGTTTGACTCAGTGGATAGAGCATCGACCTGCAGACTGAAAAGTCCCAGGTTCGATTCCAGTCGAGGGCATGTACCTTGGTTGCGGACACATCCTCAGTAGGGGTTGTGCAGGAGGCAGCTGGTTGATGTTTCTCTCTCATCGATGTTTCTAACTCTCTATCCCTCTCCCTTCCTCTCTGTAAAAAATCAATAAAAAATATTAAAAAGAAGAAAAATGACATCGCTGCTATAAAGAAAGCATTAAGAGTAGACTAGAAGAAGCAGAAGACCACATCTGTGAGCTAGAAGACAAGGTAGAAAAAAATTCCCATGCACAGCAGAATCCATAAAAAAAAAACACACACACAAAAAAAAACTTAAAAAACATGAGGAGAGCCTAAGGGAACTTTGGGACAACATGAAACAAAACAACTTCCACATGATAGGGGTGACAGAAGGAGAGGAAAGTGAGCAAGAAATAGAAAACCTGTTTGAAGAAATAATGATAGAAAACTTCCCTGATATAGGGAAGAAAAAACTCACACAAATCCAAGAAGCTCACAGAGTCCTAATCAAAATGAACCCCAAAGACTGACACCGAGGAACATTATAATTAAACTAGAGGCCCAGTGCATGAAATTTGTGGGCTGGAGGTGTGTGGGGGTAGTCGCTCAGCTCAGCCTATGCCCTCTCGCAGTCCTGGAGTTCCAAGAGAATGTCCAATGGATGGCAGTCAGACATACTTGGCACTGCCATGGAGGCGAGAGAGTCTCCTGCAACGGCCACTGTGTTCCCCAGCCTTGAGCCCAAGACCTAGCCCAAGCCTTAGTCCAAGCCCTAGCCCTAGCCCTAGCCCTAGGCCTAGCCCCAGCCCCAGCCTCTCCCCCTACCCTTACTCCTCCCCCTCCCCCTCTCCTACCCCTCCCCAACCCTTCCCTTGCCCTTACCCCTGCCCCATCCCTGCCCCTGCTCTTGCCTCTCCTCCTGCCCCACCTGCTGCCCTTGCCCCTGCCCCTCCCCCAGCCCCTCCTCCAGCCCCCAGCCCCTCCCCCACCCTAGCCCCAGCCCCAGCCTCAACCCCAGCCCCAGCCCCTCTCCCCTGCTCTTCTCTCCCCTCACCCTGCCCCTGCCCCTCACCTGCCCCTTCCCCTCTTTCTCCCCTTGCCCCTTCCCCTGCCCCTACCCTTGCCCCTGCCCTTGCCCCTCCTCCTGCCCCTGTCCTTGCTCATCCCTCTGCCCCTGCCCTTGCCCCTGCCCCTCCCCTACCCCCTCCTACAGCCCCCTGCCCCTCCCCATGACCTTGCCCCAGCCCCTCCACCAGCTCCTCCACCAGCCCCCAGCCCCTGCCTCTAACCCTGCCCCAACTCCAGCCCCCATCCCCCTGCCCCTACCCCCTGTCCCCTGCCCCTTGCCCATTGCCCCTTGCCCCCTGCCCCAGCCCCTGCCCCTTCCCCAGCCCTAGCTGGGACCTTGCCCCTCCCCTGATGACATAAAGAGGTCTGGCCGCCCACCGGACCTTACCCCCCAGCTTGACCACCCAGGGATCACAGGACACTTCTGGGTATTTCCCAGGCCCTGGCACCCCTGAACAACATCCAGTTGGCCACCTGGGCCCTCCCCCTTGTTTTGGAGACACTGCTCCTTGTTTGCCGGAGCAATGAGCCTCACTCCCCGGGCTTCTTGGCCCCTCAGGTGGAGGCTGGACTTCCCAAATCGATGGAAGTTGGGTTAAAGGCCTAAAATCCACAGCCCCAGATCACCATCTTCTCATAGGCTGTCTCCTATCCCAACAAGAGGGCAGCAAGCAGGGGGCCACCAGCCCTCTTTCAAGAAAGCCATGGGGGTCCATCTGCCTCAGGACTCCACACTGTCCCCAACATGGGGGCATCTCACCCTGGAATGGCCTTAGACCCAGGCAAAATGGACTGTGGGTGTGGAGGTGTTTCTCTTTTCCGCATCCAGCACGGAAAAGGATCGGGTCCGGTTGCTGAGTGGAGGAGCTGGGGATTAAGAAATAAAAGAAAGAGAGCAAGATGCAGAAATAGAAGCAAGCTGGGAGCCAGGTGGGACGCCATTCTCTCTGATGGAGAGGCAGAGACGACTCAGCCCACACAGCACATTTATTTTATACCACCAATACCAGGAAGTATCACCAAAACTTAGGATCAAAGGAGCTTATTTACATTCTTCAGTAGGCCCTAGCATTCCTAGTGCTTGATAGGATTTACATATCTAGACCCGCCCATGCTGACACCTGATATGGGTAGGGGGCTGATATGAAGGCCAAGCTGACAACACTCTCCACCATCTTGGGGAAATGTGTATCCAAGATGTGGCTCTGCCAGTCATCTCGGACTCAGCTGACAACAATTTAAAGAAATGCCCATGTGCCTTCCCAGGCAGTCCTCTACATCTCACCCTTTTTTTTTGTTTTGTTTTTAAGCTACTATAATAAAAGTAAAATTTAAACATTAAGAATAAAGCTCTAATATTAAAACAATTGCAGACAATGCCAATGCAAAAACTAAACTACATACATGTTATCATTTTCTTTTTTTTTTATTATTATTTTTTAAATTTCTTTATTGGTTAAGGTATCACATATTTGTCCTCGTCCCCCCATTCCCATCCCACACCCCTCCCCACACATGCCCCCACCCCCCTGTTGTCCTTAACCGCTGGTTAGGCTCATATGCCTGCACGCAAATCCTTTGGTTGATCTCCCCCTTTACCCCCACCCTTCCCTACCCTCCCCCTGAGGCCCGACAGTCTGATCCATGCCTCCTTGTTTCTGGTTCTGTTCTTGTTCATCAGTCTATGTTGTTCATTATTTCCCCTAGATGAGTGAGATCATGTGCTATTAGAAATACACTTATAAGAACCGAAAATGAGACAAGCAATAATGGTTATGGTGACAGGCAAATGAATCAGTGTGTAGTGAGTTTCTTTCTGGGCCAACAGTTCTTTTGTGACCCAATTTCAATGTCCAACAGTTCCTTATGTGTACATGTCAGCACTGACATTTCAATTCTGGATGGTGGACAAATGGTGGTAATGCAGGTCCGACTCTGTCCGGTTTGGTCCTGGGCAATCTGCAGTGGTGCACAGCTGCTAACTGCTAGTATGGGAAGGCCACATCAGCGTCTTCCGTCTCTGGACTGCTTCTCTTCTGTCTTCATGGCTGGAGTAGTCCTGTCGATTCCTCTCTTGCTGGAATCCACATGGTCTCGGAGTTGTTTTCTGAAAATATACAAACATATTCTCGACCAAAGGTTAATAATGGAATATTTTCTATAAATTTGACTGGGGATCCTTTTTCAATTTTTGCCCAAATGATTTTCCTCTGGCTTGTTTTGTCACCTTGTGTGTTTTTCATGGGTGTCTTGCTTTTAGCCTTACAATTAATTTTCTAAAGTATTAATTTTCTAGATGTAATTTACTTACAGGATATTTTTCCTTACATGATATTCCTCTACTATCCCCTCCTTTTTTGATTTAAATGTTAGGAGGCTTTTGAAAATTTTATAATGTATTCTTGATGGCTTTTAAATTTTAATTTTTTGCACTATAATATTACTGTTTTAGGTTCATTATATGGTGCATACTTTTATCATGAGATGAAGTACCAATAAAAAATTTAGTTGACTCTTTAGGAACACCTTTTTGTCTGGTACAATTAATTTTTCTAGAATATTCACTTGTTTCAACTAGCCAATTTAAATTTGTCTGAAAACTTGACTACTATTTTACTGTCAAATTTATTACTCTAATCTTGTTTTACCCTGTAAATATTGGTGGAAGGGATTATTTGCCTTCTTGAGTAGGTCCTGAGCATTCCTGGTGGTAGGCTGGATTTAGATATCGTAAACCCCCTTCCCCACACCATGGGTACAAGGCAACTCAAACAATTCTTGTTGGAGTGAGAGGGCAGCTGCTGTCGGCCAAGTCTCTGTCGGTCACCTGGGTCCTGATCTGAGCTGGGCATGGGAAGCACAAAGCAGCCATGGGGGCAGGAGACCTCCCTCAGAAGGGGCTAGGATTCAGGCCCCTGCAATGTTGGGGGGATGAGGGTCTGTGCCCCACCTCTGTTGATCCCCAAATTCTCTCCTGATGGCCCCTCTGCGACTGTGTCTGTCTTAGGTTGTTCCTTCCTTGAGGAATCTTACCCGTCTCTGGCTAACCAGCCATCCTCCGGGGCCACGCAGGGTGACGTGAGGTTCAGTTTTGTCTCCTTGGTAGTCTATGCCCCTGTGGCCTTCATGCCCAATACCTGCCTTGGGATCCCCTCGCCTGCTGGCAGGACCCCAGCACTGATCACATATCTTTTGGAACCCGGGTTTCTTCTCCAGGGAGGGCTCAGTTCGCCCTACTGGGTGAGAGACAGATCCATGGCACCAGTCATCATGAGACTTCAACCTCGACATGAACAGATAGCTCATGCAACAGCTGTGAGCAATTGAATTGTGAGAAGAGGGTCTCTCTTGGCCTAACGGGTAAGAGGGACCCATATAGAATGCTCAGGTGCCCTCCCAGGAGGCCCTCTACCCAATGAAAAGGGTTAAATCCTTACATGTCCCTTTTAAATTGCTGCCAGACATTCAAAGAATTAGTTTGTATGTTTGCTTGGGATAATTGTATATTATGCTGTAGTAATTCTAAAGTATCAAGAGATGTGTTAAGTTTGTCTCCAAGCACCAAACAGATGACTTTTTTTTATTTTATTTATTTTTTATCCCCAAGGGTGCGAGGAACTATTATAAGTACAGGGGGTGATCCAAATCTGGGAATAATTTTTAATGACAGTGTAGGATAATATCATGTAAGGATATTCTTTGTTCTAGTCCATGGGAATTCCCTTTCAGACTGGCTGTCCATTTCTTTTTATATAGACAAGGTCTTAGTTACATTTTCTGCACCTCCACCGGGGGCACGTAGTGATAGTAGTGACACCCTTTCTTTGGTGTCCACACAAGCCAGAAACCTGTCTTTAATTGTACACACAAAGGGGCATTGTTTTGATTTCGTATCATACAAAAGGGAAGCTGGGTGGGGACCCCTATGTATTTATACTTTCTTGCCCCACCCATGGACCTCCTAGATGTCCAGCGTGTTTGGTATTATTGGTACCTACATTAGTCAGAGGATCAGCCCACGTAAGGGGTCTTACCCATGAAGGGTCAGGAGCATAAGATCAAAATACTTACCCTCTTGTCCCCGGTAAAATTACCGTACATCTGATGATTGCTAGCGTGGCTAGAGAGGCGTTCTCAGGCATTTTTGGGTTTCTGGTTACCTCACAATTTCTTCCCTGCGGTTTGACGTTCTGATTGATGTTTCTCTGTTTCTGGATCTATTTTTCCCCCCATCAGTTTATGTTGTTCATTATATTCCACAAATGAGTGAGATCATGTGATATTTATCTTTCTCTGCCTGGCTTATTTCACTAAGCATAATGTTCTCCATCTCCATCCATATTGTTGCAAATGGTAGGAGCTCCTTCTTTTTTACCGCAGTGTAGTATTCCATTGTGTAGATGTACCACAGTTTTTTAATCCACTCATCTGCTGATGGGCACTTAGGCTGTTTCCAAATCTTAGCTATGGTGAATTGTGCTGCTATGAACATACGGGTGCATATATCTTTTCTGATTGATGTTTCCAGTTTCTTGGGATATATTCCTAGAAGTGGGATCACTGGGTCAAATGGGAGTTCTATTTTTAGTTTTTTAAGGAAACTCCATACTGTTCTCCACAGTGGCTGCACCAGTCTGCATTCCCACCAGCAGTGCACGAGGGTTCCTTTTTCTCCACATCCTCTCCAGCACTTGTCATTTGTTGACTTGTTGATAATGGCCATTCTGACAGGTGTGAGATGGTACCGCATTGTTGTTTTGATTTGCATCTCTCTAATGATTAGTGATTTAGAGCAGGTTTTCATATGTCTCTTGGCCTTCCTTCTGTCTTCTTTCGAAAAGTGTCTATTTAGATCAGTTGCCAATTTTTTGATTGGGTTGTTTATCTTCTTTTTGTTAAGCTGCATGAGTTCCCTGTAAATGTTGGAGATTAAACCCTTATCGTTGATATCATTGGAAAATATGTTCTCCCATGTAGTGGGCTTTCTTGTTGTTTTATTGATAGTTTCCTTTGCTGTGCAAAAGCTTTTTATTTTGATGTAGTCCCATTTGTTTATTTTCTCTTTAGCTTCCATTGCCCTAGGAGCAGTATCAGCAAAGAAGTTCTTTTGGCATATGTCAGAGATTTTTTTGCCTGTAGATTCCTCTAGTATTTTTATGGTTTCCTGTCTTATGTTTAAGTCCTTGATCCATTTTGAGTTTATTTTTGTGTATGGTGTAAGATGGTGGTCTAGTTTCATTTTTTTGCATGTATCTGTCCAATTTTCCCAACACCATTTGTTGAAGAGACTGTCTTGACTCCATTGTATGTTCATGCCTCCTTTGTCAAATATTAATTGAGTATAGTGATTTGGATCGATTTCTGGGTTCTCTATTCTATTCCATTGATCTATATGTCTGTTCTTGTGCCAATGCCAGGCAGTTTTGAGAACAGTGGCTTTGTAATACAGCTTGAAATCTGGTATGGAGATCCCACCTACTTTGTTCTTCTTTCTCAGGATTGCTGTGGCTATTCGGGGTCTTTCTTTATTCCAGATGAATTTTTGGATAGTTCGTTCTAGGTCTGTGAAGTATGCCGTTGGTATTTTAATGGGAAGTGCATTGAAATTATAGATTGCTTTGGGTAATATGGACATTTTGATGATGTTGATTCTACCAATCCATGAACATGGTATGTTCTTCCATCTGTTTATGTCTTCCTCTCTCTCTTTTTTCAGTGTTGTGTAGTTTTCCGCATATAGGTCTTTTACCTCCTTAGTTAAGTTTATTCCTAGGTATCTTAATTTTTTTGGTGCGATGGTAAATGGGATTGCTTTTTTAGTCTCTCTTTCTGTAAGTTCATTATTGGTGTATAGAAATGCCATAGATTTCTTAGCATTTATTTTGTATCCTGCTACTCTGCCAAATTCATTTATTAAGTCTAATAGTTTTTTGATGGAGTCTTTAGGGTTTTCTATGTACAGTATCATGTCATCTGCAAATAAGGACAGTTTTACTTCTTCTTTTCCAATTTGGATGCCTTTTATTTCTTCTTCTTGTCTGATTGCAATGGCTAGTATTTCCAACACTATGTTGAACAGGAGTGGTGAGAGTGGGCATCCCTGTCTTGTTCCTGTTCTTAGGGGAAATGGTTTTAGTTTTTGCCCATTGAGTATGATGTTGGCTGTGGGTTTGTCATATATGGCTTTTATTATGTTGAGGTATGATCCTTCTATTCCCAGCTTGCTGAGAGTTTTTATCAAGAAAGGGTGTTGGATTTTGTCGAATGCTTTTTCTGCATCAATTGATATGACTATATGGTTTTTATCTCTCATTTTGTTTATGTGATGTATCACGTTTATTGATTTGCGAATATTGTACCATCCTTGCATCCCAGGGATAAATCCTACTTGGTCGTGGTGTATGATCTTTCTGATGTATTGCTGGATTCTATTTGCTAGAATTTTGTTGAGGATTTTGGCATCTATGTTCATGAGGGATATTGGCCTGTAATTCTCCTTCATTGTGTTATCTTTACCTGTTTTTGGTATTAGGGTGATGCTGGCTTCATAGAAGGAGCTTGGAAGTGTTCCTTCTTCTTGAATTTTCTGGAATAGTCTGAGGAGGATAGGTTTTAGCTCTTCCTTGAATGTTTTATAAAACTCCCCTGTGAAGCCGTCTGGCCCCGGGCTTTTGTTTGCTGGAAGCTTTTTGATAACTTCTTCAATTTCTTCCATAGTTATCAGCCTATTGAGATTTTTAGTCTCTTCCTGAGTAAGTTTTGGAAGGTTGTGTTTTTCTAGGAATGAGTGCATTTCCTCCAGGTTGTCTAGTTTGTTGGAGTAGAGTTGTTCATAGTATTTTTTGACAATCCTTTGTATTTCTGTGGGGTCTGTTGTTATTTCATCTCTTTCATTTCTGATTTTGTTTATTTGGGTCCTCTCTCTTTGTTTCTTGGTGAGCCTGGCTAGAGGTTCATCAATCTTGTTTATCCTTTCAAAGAACCAGCTCTTGGTTTTATTGATCTTGTGTATTGTTTTTTTGGTCTCTATGTCATTTATTTCTGCTCTGATCTTTATTATTTCCTTTCTTCTGCTCACTGTGGGCTTTTCTTGTTGCTCCCTTTCTAATTCTTTGAGTTGTTGAGATAGATGATCTATTACCATTTTTTCTTGTTTTTTGAGGTAGGCCTGTAGTGCTATACATTTGCCTCTCAGGACTGCTTTCATTGTGTCCCATAGGATTTGCAGTGTTGTGTTTTTATTGTCATTAGTCTCCAGGATGTTTTTAATTTCTTCTTTGATCTCATTGATGACCCAATCATTGTTTAGTAGCATGCTATTCAGTTTCCAAGTGTTTGAGTTTTTTGGAATGTTTTTATTGTAGTTTATTTCTAATATTATGCCATTGTGGTCTGAGAAAATGCTTGATATGATTTCAATCTTTTTGAATTTGGGGAGACTTTGCTTGTTACCCAATACGTGGTCTATTTTTGAGAATGTCCCATGTGCACTTGAGAAAAACGTATATTCCATGGCTTTGGGGTGAAATACTCTGAGGATGTCAATTAGGTCCATCTGATCTAGTGTGTCATTTAGAATTGCTGTTTCTTTGCTGGTTTTTTGTCCAGAGGATTTATCCATTGATGTCAGTGGTGTATTAAAGTCCCCTACTATGATTGTATTGATGTCGATCTCTCCCTTGATATCTTCCAGCAGATTTTTTATGTATTTGGGTGCTCCTGCGTTGGGTGCATATACGTTTACCAGAGTTATATCTTCTTGCTGGATTGCTCCCTTTAGTATTATGTAGTGGCCTTCCTTATCTCTTATTAAAGCCTTTACTTTGAGGTCTATTTTATCTGATATAAGTATTGCAACCCCAGCTTTTTTTTCATTTCCATTTGCCTGAAGAATGTTTTTCCATCCCTTCACTCTCAGTCTGTGTGAGTCTTTTGCTCTAAGGTGGGTCTCTTGGAGACAGCAAATATATGGGTCATGTTTTCTTATCCATTCAGCTACCCTATGTCTTTTGATTGGTGCATTTAATCCATTTACGTTTACTGTTATTATTGATAAGTATCTGTTTGTTGACATATTTTTCCTTAGTGTTTGTGTTTCTTCTTGCCTTTCTCTTTCTTCTTTTTACAGCAGCCCCTTTAGCATTTCTTGCATTGCTGGTTTGGTAGTGATGAACTCTCTTAGCCCTTTTTTGTCTGTGAAGCTTCTGATTCCACCTTCAATTTTGAATGATAGCCTTGCTGGGTATAGTATTCTTGGATTCAGTCCCTTGTTTTGCATCACTTTGTATATTTCATTCCATTCCCTTCTGGCCTGGTGTGTTTCTGTTGAGAAATCAGTTGATATTCTGATAGGAGATCCCTTGTAGGTAACTTTCTGTTTCTCTCTGGCAGCCTTTAAGATTCTCGCTTTGTCGTTGGTGTTCATCAATTTAATTATGATGTGTCTTGGTGTCGGTCTTTTGGGGTTCAACTTGTTTGGGACTCTGTGTACTTCTTGGACTTGGATAGTTTTTTTCTTGCCAATATCAGGGAAGTTTTCTGTCATTATTTCTTCTAACAGGTTTTCTATTCCTTGCTTCTCTTCCTCTCCTTCTTTTATCCCTATTATTCGAAGGTTGTTTCGTTTTGCGTTGTCCCGAAGCTCCCTTAGGCTCTCCTCTTGCTTTTTAAGTCTTCTTTCCAGTTGCTGCTGTGTTTGTGTGTTTTTTCCTACCTTGTCTTCTAATTCGCTGATGCGGTCCTCAGCCTCTTCTACTCTACTCTTTAAGCCTTCCATTGTGTTCTTTATTTCAGCTATGTCGTTCTTCATCTCCTCTTGGTTTCTTTTCATGTTGGTGACATTTTCATTCAGCTCCTTATAGCTCTCATTGAGTTGTGTGTATTTGTCATCCATCCATTTAAACATCCTTATAACGAATACTCTGAATTCTTTCTCTGTTAAGCTGCTAGCCTCAAGTTCATTTAACTCCCTTTCTGGTGATTCTTCCTGTTCCTTCCTTTGAGAATTTCCTTTCTGTCTTCCCTTGTTTCCCTGTAATGTTTTAATTGTAGTTCCAATTGCTTTGCTACCCAGGATCTTTTGGTGATGGTGCTACTGGTATAATCTCTCAGTTCTCCTGGGCTTGGCAATCTAGTGTAGCTCCCTACTTGAGCTACTTGGGTTCTCTTGATGTAGGCCTGGAAGCTTGAGAGGCACAACTATGGTGTCTAAAAGTCAGCAGCTATGGAGTGGGGTGTCCCAGTTTTTGCTGTCTTGCACCCTTAGTTGAAATCGCGTGTGTCCAGTGGGAACTCACAGTGGCACCCAGGAACCGTCTGTTGGGAGAGCTCCCAGTGGCTCCCACTAGCACCCTGTGTGTAGATGGGCTCAGGGTGCCTGCCTGTTGTAAATTCCCTTCTGTGAAGGTGTGTTTGCAGGTGCACAGCTCTGACGCACTTTGAGGGACTCTGGCACTGAGGTTAAACAGCTAGGGTGTATGTGGGAAGTTATTCAGAAGAAAGGAGTTCAGAGTTTTTGCTGTGGGGTAGCGCGTCCTTGGCTGTACAGAATCACTCCCAGCAGGGGCTCAAAGCAGCTCCCCAGAGAACCCTGTGGATATATGGGCTCAGGGCGCCTTCCCTTGCTGTGGCTGTGAGTTTGCCAGCTCTGGAGTGTGCGCGAACTGGTGGCGCACCCGCCGGCGCACACCTCTGACGCAATTTGAGAGACTCTGGCACTGAAGTTAAACAGCTAGGGTGTATGTGGGAAGTTATTCAGGAGAAAGGAGTTCAGAGTTTTTGCTGTGGGGCAGAGCGTCCTTGGCTGTACAGAATCACTCCCAGCAGGGCCTCACAGCAGTTCCCCAGAGGACACTGTGGATATATGGGCTTGGGGCGCCTTCCCTTGCTGTGGCTGTGAGTTTGCCAGTCCTGGAGTGTGCGCGAACTGGTGGCGCACCCGCTGGCGCACACCTCTGATGCAATTTGAGAGACTCTGGCACTGAAGTTAAACAGCGAGGGTGTATGTGGGAAGGTATTTGGGAGAAAGGAGTTCAGATTTTCTGCTGTGGGGCAGCGCGCCCTTGTCCGTACAGGATCACACCCAGCAGGGGCTCAGAGCAGCTTTCCAGAGAACCCTGTGGATATATGGGCTCAGGGTGCCTTCCCTTGCTGTGGCCGTGAGTTTGCCAGCCCTTGAGTTTGCCAGCCCTTGAGTGTGCGCGAACTGGTGGCGAGCCCGCCGGCGCAAAGCTCTGAAGCCCCCTGGCACTGAAGTTGCACCGCAGGGGTGTCCCTGGGCAGTTATTTAGGAAGAGGCAGTTCAGAGATTCTACTTAGGGCCGTCCACCCTTGACTTTGCAGAATAACCCCCTCAGGGGCTCTCAGTGGTTCCCAAGCACTGTCTGGGTAGTGGAGTGCCCGGGTGCCTATGGGCTGGGGATGCAGTGAGTCCTGAGTTCCGGCGCTGGGGAGGGGGAGGTTGCACTTACTGCTTTCAGCGGCGCACTTTTGGAGATGGAGGTCTCAGGGTTCGCGCTTCTGCAGCTGGGGTGGCAGGTCTTCTACCAGAGTGGCTGTAGTGACCAGGTTTGCTTCCAAGACCAGACTAGGTGGTGGTAAGGTTAGGATTCTAGTCTCTAGCAGTTCTGTTCTTAAAGATGGCGGGGTCTCTGTGCCACTGGTGTCCTCCCTGGAGTGTTTGCAGCGGCCGCGGGGTTTTGCCAACCAAGACTGCCTGGATTGGATGCCCCCTGGAAGAACTGCAGGGTCTAACTGTCCCTATTTCATTCACACACACACCCACACAGGTCCACACACACCTCTGTCACTCCTTCACTCGATCACACGCTCACCCTCCCTACCTACCTGCCGGTCGCCATCTTTCTCCTTCTCCCCATGTTATCATTTTCAAAACTTGAACATCAAGAGCAAAACTCTAGCTATCCTACCTAATAAAAAAATAATATGCAAATTGACTGTACCTTCGCTATGCCCAAGCCACGCCCACCAGCCAATCAGGGCAAAGTATGCAAATTAACCCAACAAAGATGGTGGTTAATTTGCATATCAAGACAGTGTAGAAAGAAGCCAAGCACTGCAGAAGAAAGCAAAGCTGCGGAGAAGCAAGCAAGCGGGGTGGCGGGGAGAAGGAAGGGAAGCAGGCGGGGCGGGGGAGAAGGAAGGGAAGCAGGCAGGGCGGGGGAGAGAAAAGCAGGAAGCCCTATTGCAGGAATCTTCCTACAATGGGCCACTAGTTAAATAATAACAAAACAATGCCAAAGCAAAACAACAATAAGAGGGAAATCAAAAACAATGGACATGTTAACATTTTTAGCTACTAAATGAAAGAAAGTCTCTTTTGCTGCTGGTGTATATTTACTCAGAGTCTTTGGACTTGGCTGCGCAAGACTTTGCAGAAGACTGGCAGCTAACAGATGCTAGCATGAGCAGGTACATGGTTGAAGAAGTAGCTTCAGCTTCTTGCTTTTTCACAACCTGCTGCACTTCAGTCGTTAACTTCTTCAGATGACTCCATATTGGCACCTCAGTCCCTTGCGTAGCTTTCAGTTTTCTTCTTCTGCCTTGCTGTCATTGGGCAACTCTCAGTCCTTTTGAGTGAAGGGACACAGAAGCTTCTCTGGGTCCATTGTTGTGATGGACGTAACGTTCTGGCACCCTAATTGGCTGCATTGCTCCTTCTGGAAAGATATAAAACACAACCTCTTTTCCACATTATTACTGAATCTGATAAAACTCTTGTCTGGTTTGTGCTTCCTTCCACCTAGCTAACTCAGTGTAGGCTATTGTACAGGAGGCCTGATGCCTTTACCTGCTGTACAATCCTCTGCATCACAATTCAAAAATTTAAAGTATAAAAAGCATGACTGAGTTTGTTTTGAGGTGACACATAACATCCATCCCCCCCTTTTTGTTTTAGTAAATGATTGTAAGAGTACGATTGGCTCTTTCCACTATTGAGTGACATTCATTTTGTCAGATTAGGTTTAAGTCCTCGGGGGATTTACCCCTAAAGTAGGCACAGAGAGGTGGATAACACACTGAGGACATTGTTTCCAATAAAACATAGAAATTGTCATTCTCTAATAACATTTTAAAGGCTGAAAATTAAATGAAAAGTTCCTCTGAATTAGTGCACCCTATGTAGCTGTTTCAATAATTTTGGCCATACTTACCACATAAGCACTATTACTATAAGTTAATGGGCTCCATAGCAAAATCTGTTAAGGCATAAATAAGAGCTTGTATTTCTACTGAAATATAAAGAGTTTGAAGGACCTTTGCTCCCCTGCTGCAGTGTAGATCCAGCCTTTCCAGAACTGGATACATCTGTAAAAATGGTTAATGCCTGAGGTATGGCATTTCTTTTAATGTGGCAGTTAATACCATTCCCTGTGTTAAAAATAAGGCAAGCCCCCCAAGTCAGAGGTCCTGGTAGAACACAAAACATCAAACATTGACTTCTATGCAGAAGGGTGTGCACCCATGGTCTGGAAGCATGCACACTGACCTTCCTTGCCCTTGGTCCTGGGCAACCTGCAGCAATGCATAGGTGCTGACTGCTAACATGGCAAGGCATCTTCACTATCTTTATTTATGGACTGTTTCACCTCTGTTCTTGTGGGCCACTGCTTATTCTCTGGCTGGAACAGTCTTATCAGGTCCTCTCTGTGATTCGGTGTTGTAGGAATCCATATGGGCTTTTCTGGAAATATAAAAATATTCTCGACCAAAGGTTAGTAAAGAAATCTTTTCTATAAATTAGACTTGGGATCCTTTCGATTTTTGTCCAAACGATTTTCCTTTGGCTTATTTTGACACGAAGTGTGTTTTTCATGGGTGTTTTGCTGTTAGCATTACAAATGAAAATGAATTTTCAAAGTAAAAATTTTTTCTAGATATAATTTACTTACAGGATATTTTTCCACTATCCCCCCTTTTTTGATTTAATTATTAGGAGGCTTTTCAAAAGTTTTTATAATGCAGTCTAGATAACTTTAAATTTTAATTTTTGCACAAAAATATGACTGCTTTAGGTTCATTGCATGTTATGAAATTTTACCATGAGATGAACTACCAATAGAAATTTTAGTTAATACTTTAGGAACAGCTTTTTGTCCAGTACAATGAATTTTTCTTGAATATTCACTTATTTCAATTAGCCAATTTAAATTAATCTGAAATAAAGCTTATTTTTTAACTTCACTTGTCCTAGATTGTGGACAATAAATGACATTAAGTTTCTGCTATTAATCTTTAATTTTACATAAAACTTATCAAAGAGGAAAAAACACAAATTATTTACTTCAGTTTAAGAGGCCAAATATACAGGCTTTCAATTACAATTCTTACCGCATTTGAAGGAAACCTCTATATTTCCTTCCAGAATAATTTTCAGGCTAAGGGTATCATTTAAGAATCTTTGTCTTTCTTTTTACAACATACAACCTGTATGGCTGCAGTTTGGAGGTCAAGCCGACAGCCAAGTAGCTAGCTATATTACAAGCACTTTTACAGTAAGATTGACTACTAATTTACTTTCAGATTTAATATTTTAACAACAATCTTAGTTTACACTGTAAATATTAGTGAAAGAGAATTCAAAATTTTAAAATTTCTCCTTTTTATTAAAATTACTAGGAGCCCGTTGCACGAAGTTTCGTGCAATAGACTTTTCCTTCACCTGGCTACCGGCACCAGTTTTCCGCCAGCAGCAGTTTTCCTCTGGCCACCCACCAATCAGAGCGCCTCCCGCCAGCATGATCAGCCACCTCGAGAGGAACTCCGATCGGGAGGCACTGCGATCGGGCGGGTGGCCAGAGGAAAACTGCTGCTGGCGGAAAACTAGTGCCAGCAGCCACGCAATCAGCCACCCCGAGTTCCACCACCAGCGTCTTCCGCAGCACCGGCCTAAGCAGCGCTGGCCGTTCGCGAGTCCCCGACCCCTGCTCCTACCGCCTGCCAATCGGCCACCCTGAGTCCCGCCCCCGTGCCTCCAGCCGGCCCAATCATAGCGGAGTGATGGTAATTAGCATATTACCATTTTATTAGGTATGATAATTATACTAGCGACCCGTTGCAGGAATATTCCTGCAAGACTTCCAGTGGGCTTCCCTCCCGCCATGGCCACCTGTCCCGCCCCACCACCTCTCCCACTGTGGCGGGTGGGGCAGGCAAAATACCCCCCGCCCGTCCCGCCCACCCAACGCAGCCACGGCCACCGTGGCATCCGAAGCGGCACACGCTGCTACCACCACAGGGTGACCCACTGCGCCCGCTGCCCCCACTGCCTCCCACCGCTGCTGCCTCCACGGCCGCGCGAGCCGCCGCTGCGCACTTCGCCGCACCCACCTGACCCGCTGCCTCCCACCGCCGCCTCCCGCCGCCACCTCCATGACCACCACTGCGCACCTCACCCCGCCCAGCACGCACTGTCAGTGCTTTTCCTCCAGCAGCTGCAGCCGCCTTGCTTTACACTTTCCCTCTCTCTTCCTCCACGTATGCAAATTAACTGCCCTCTTTGTTGGGTTAATTTGCATACTTGCTCTGATTGGCTGGTGGGTGTGGCTTTGTGGGCGTGGCTTGTGTAGTGGAGTGATGGGTAATTTGCATATTACTCTTTTATTAGATAGGATTTTTAAAGTATCCTCTTTGCCTTATTTGCATACACAGAGGGATTATGGGAAGCCTTCAGTAACTTTCTTAGAATACTTATTCATGTATAATGAATATAACAAAATTGTGAGAGAGCAGGTGGAAAAAACATCAAAAGGTAAGTCTATAGTCTAGAAAGGATGTTGCACACTGCAGAAATCCTTGAAATAGAGCAAGAGCACACTAAACGAGTCTTTGAAACCAATAGAATTCATTGCAAAGTAGCATTCAACTGTACAACAGTTGAGAGAAAAGTGTATATAGCTTCTAAAGTTCATAGAAGAGTGTACAAAGTTGTTTGTACATGTCGGGAAGTCCCATAATTAGAGCAGTAGACAAATTATAAGACACTGCAAGGAACCACTAGTAATTCAGAGCAAATAATAGTAAATAGAACAGAAATGTGAGAATACAAGTGGAAAAGACAACAAAATATACGTCTGTAGTATAGGAAGGTCTTTGTACACTGCAGAAAACTCTTTAAATAGAGCAAGTGCACATTAAACAGGTCTTTGAAACCACTAGATTCACTGAAAAGTTGCATTAAACTATAAATCATACTTGGGAGACAGGTGTATATTGCTTCTCCACTTCAGAGAGCACTGTAGAAAGGTGTTTGTAGAATGTAGGTAAGTCCGGTAACTGCAGCAGAAAGCCAATTGTAAGACAATGTAAGAAGACTAGGAACTAAAGGCAAAATAGCAGTAAATTGAACAGAATAGTTAGAGAATAAAGGGAAAATACATCACAAAGTTTGGATATAGTAATGAAAGTGTTTCAAACAATGCGGGAAATCCTAGAATAGAGCAAATAGCACGTTTAGGCAGCTTTAGAAACCACTAAAATTCACTGCAAAGTAGCATTAAACTGTAAAACAGTTGAGAGACAAGTGTATATAGCTTCTCAAGTTCAGAGAAGAGTGTATAATGTTGTTTGTACATGTGGTGAAGTCTCATAAGTAGAGGAGAAGGCCAATTATAAGACACTGCAAGAAACCAGTAGTAATTTAGAGAAAATAATAATGAATATAACAGAATTGTGAGAGAATTAGTGGAAAAGACATCAAAATGTAAGTCTAAAGTCTAGAAAGGATGTTGTTCATGGCAGAAATCCTTGAAATAGAGCAAATGCACATTAAACAGCTCTTTGAAACCTCTTGAATTCATTAAAAAGTAGCATTCAACTGTAAATCATACTTGAGAGACAAGTGTGTATTGCTTCTCCTCTTCATTGAACAGTGTAGAAAGGTGTTTGTATAATGCATGTACGTCCGGTAACTGCAGCAGAAAGCCAATTGTAAGACATTGTAAGAAAGACTAGGAACTAAGGGCACAAAAGCAGTAAATAGAACACAATAGTTAGAGAATACAGGGAAAATACATCACAATGTTAGGATATAGTAATGAAAGTGTTTCATACAATTAGGGAAATCCTGGAGTGGAGAAAAGAGCACATTTAAGCAGATTTAGAAACCACTAGAATTCACTACAAAGTAGCTTTACACTGTGAAACAGTTGAGAGACTAGTGTATATAGCTTCTCTAGTTCAGAGAAGAGTGTCCAACGTTGTTTATACATGTGGGGAAGTCCCATAAATAGAGTAGAAAGCGCATTCTAGGACACTGCAAGGAACCACTAGTAATTCAGTGCAAATAATAATGAATTTAACAGAATTGTGAGAGAAAAAGTGGTAGAGACATCAAAATGTAAGTGTATAGTATAGAAAGCATGTTGTACACAGCAGAAATCCTTGAATTAGAGCAAGTGCACATTAAACCAGTGTTTGAAACCACTAGAATTCACTGAAAAGTAGCATTAAACTGTAAAATAGTAGAGAACAAGTATATATAGCTTCTCAAGTTCACAGAAGACAGTACAAAGATGTTTGGACATGAGGATAAGCCCCATAAGTAGATGAAAAGGCCAATTATAGTACATTTCAAGTAACCAGTAGTAATCCAGAGCTAATAATAATGAATACAACAGAACTGTGAGAGAAAAAGTGGAAAAGACATCAAAGTGTAACTGTATAGTATTGAAAGGATGTTGTACACAGCATAAATCCTTGAAATACAGCAAGTGCACATTAAACAAGTGTTTGAAACCACTAGAATTCACTGAAAAGTATCATTAAACTGTAAAAGAGTAGAGAACCAAGTGTATATAGCTTCTCAAGTTCACAGAAGACAGTACAAAGTTGTTTGTACATGTTGGGAAGCCCCATAACTAGACCAAAAGGCCAATTATAGCACATTTCAAGTAACCAGTAGTAATCCAGAGCTAACAATAATGAATACAACAGAATTGTGAGAGAAAAAGTGGAAAAGACATCACAATGTAAGTGTATAGTATAGGAAGGATGTAGTACACAGCAGAAATCCTTGAAATAGAGCAAGTGCACATTAAACCAGTGTTTGAAACCACTAGAATTCACTGAAAAGTACCATTAAACTGTAAAACATAATTAGAAGACAAGTGTTTATTGCTTCTCCACTTCAGAGAACAGTGTAGAAAGCTGTTTGTACAATGCAGGTAAGTCCGGTAACTGCAGCAGAAAGCCAATTGTAAGACATTGTATGAAAGACTAGGAAATAAGGGAAAAATGGCAGTAAATTGAACAGAATAGTTAGAGAATACAGGGAAAATACATCACAGTGTTAGGATATAGCAATGAAAGTGTTTCATACAATGATGGAAATCCTGCAATAGAGCAAAGAGCACATTTAAGCAGCTTTAGAAACCACTAGAATTCACTACAAAGTAGCTTTAAACTGTGAAACAGTTGAGAGACAAGTGCATATAGTTTCTCTACTTCAGAGAAGAGTGTATAAAGTTGTTTATACATGTGGGGAAGTCCCACAAGTAGAGTAGAAAGCCCATTCTAGGACACTGCAAGGAACCACTAGTAATTCAGTGCAAATAATAATGAATTTAATAGAATTGTAAGAGAAAAGGTGGTAAAGACATCAAAACGTAAGTGTATAGTATAAAAAGGATGTTGTACACAGCAGAAATCCTTGAAATAGAGCAAGTGCACATTAAACCAGTATTTGAAACCACGAGAATTCACTGAAAAGTACCATTAAACTGTAAAACAGTAGAGAACCAAGTGTATATATCTTCTCAAGTTCACAGACGACAGTACAACGTTGTTTGTACATGTTGGGAAGCTCCATAACTAGACCAAAAGGCCAATTATAGCACATGTCAAGTAACCAGTAGTAATTCAGAGCTAATAATAATGAATACAAGAGAATTGTGAGAGAAAAAGTGGAAAAGACATCAAAATGTAAGTTTATAGTATAGGAAGGATGTAGTACACAGCAGAAATCCTTCAAATAGAGCAAGTGCACATTAAACCAGTGTTGGAAACCACTAGAATCCACTGAAAATTACCTTCAAACTGTAAAACAGTAGAGAACCAAGTTCATATAGCTTCTCAAGTTCACAGAAGACAGTACAAAGTTCTTTGTACATGTTGGGAAGCCCCATAACTAGACCAAAACGCAAATTATAGCACATTTCAAGTAACCAGTAGTAATCCAGAGCTAATAATAATGAATACAACAGAATTGTGAGAGAAAAAGTGGAAAAGAGATCAAAATGTAAGTGTATAGTATAGGAAGGATGTAGTACACAGCAGAAATCCTTGAAATAGAGCAAGTGCACATTAAACCAGTGTTGGAAACCACTAGAATTCACTGAAAAGTACCATTGAACTGTAAAATATACTTAGAAGACAAGTGTTTATTGCTTCTCCACTTCAGAGAAGAGTGTAGAAAGCTGTTTGTACAATGCAGGTAAGTCCGGTAACTGCAGCAGAAAGCCAATTGTAAGACATTGTAAGAAAGCCTAGGAACTAAGGACTAAATGGCAGTAAATTGAACAGAATAGTTAGAGAATACAGGGAAAATACATCACAATGTTAGGATATAGTAATGAAAGTGTTTCATACAATGAGGGAAATCCTGGAATGGAGCAAAGAGCACATTTAAGCAGCTTGAGAAACCACTAGAATTCAATACAAAGTAGCTTTAAACTGTGAAACAGTTGAGAGAAAATTGTATATAGCTTCTTTACTTCAGAGAAGAGTGTCCAACGTTGTTTATACTTGTGGAAAAGTCCCATAAGTAGAGTAGAAAGCCCATTCTAGGACACTGCAAGGAACCACTAGTAATTCGGTGCAAATAATAATGAATTTAATAGAGTTGTAACAGAAAAAGTGGTAAAGACATCAAAACGTAAGTGTAGAGTATCGAAAGGCTGTTGTACACAGCAGAAATCCTTGAAATAAAGCAAGTGCACATTAAACCAGTGTTTGAAACCACTAGAATTCACTGAAAAGTACCAGTAAACTGTAAAACAGGAGAGAACCAAGTGTATATAGCTTCTCAAGTTCACAGAAGACAGTACAACGTTGTTTGTACATGTTGGGAAGCCCCATAACTAGACCAAAAGGCCAATTATAGCACATGTCAAGTAACCAGTCGTAATTCAGAGCTAATAATAATGAATACAACAGAATTCTGAGAGATAAAGTGGAAAAGACATCACAATGGAAGTGCATAGTATAGAAAGGATGTTGTACAGAGCAGAAATCCTTGAAATAGAGCAAGTGAACATTAAACCTGTGTTTGAAATCTCTAGAATTCACTGAAAAGTACCATTAAACTGTAAAACATACTTAGAAGACAAGTGTTTATTGCTTCTCCACTTCCGAGAAGAGTGTGTGTAAAGCTGTTTGTACAATGCAGGTAAGTCCGGTAACTGCAGCAGAAAGCCAATTGTAAGACATTGTAAGAAAGTCTAGGAACTAAGAACAAAATGGCAGTAAATTGAACAGAATAGTTAGAGAATACAGGGAAAATACATCACAATGTTAGGATATAGTAATGAAAGTGTTTCATACAATGAGGGAAATCCTGGAATAGAGCAAAGAGCACATTTAAGCAGCTTTAGAAACCACTAGAATTCACTGAAAAGTGGTATTCAATTGAAAAACAGTTGAAACACAAGTTTATATAGCTTCTCAAGTTCAGAGAAGAGTGTATAAAGATGTTTCTACAATTGCTGAAGTCCCACAAGTACATCAGAAGGCCCATTATAGGACACTGCAAGAAAGCAGTAGTAATTCAGAGCAAATACTAACGAATATCACAGAATTATGAGAGAACAAGCGTAAAAGACATCAAAATGTAAGTCTCTAGTCTAGAAAGGATGTTGTACACTGTAGAAATCCTGGAAATAGAGTTAGTTCACATGAAACCAGTGTTTTAAACCACTAGAATCCACTGAAAAGTAGTATTCAACTGTAAAACAGTTGAAAGACAAGTGTATATAGCTTCTCAAGTTCAGAGAAGAGTGTATAATGCTGTTTGTACTTGTGGAGAAGTCCCACAAGTAGAGCAGAAGGCCCATTAAAGGACACTGCAAGAAAGCAGTAGTAATTCAGAGCAAATACTAACGAATATCACAGAATTATGAGAGAACAAGCGTAAAAGACATCAAAATGTAAGTCTCTAGTCTAGAAAGGATGTTTTACACTGCAGAAATCCTGGAAATAGAGTTAGTTCACATGAAACCAGTGTTTTAAACCACTAGAATCCACTGAAAAATAGTATTCAACTGTAAAACAGTTGAAAGACAAGTGTATATAGCTTCTCAAGTTCAGAGAAGAGTGTATAATGCAGTTTGTACTTGTGGAGAAGTCCCACAAGTAGAGCAGAAGGCCTATTATAGGACACAGCTAGAAATCAGTAGCAATTCAGAGCAAATACTAATGAATATCACAGAATTATGAGAGAACAAGTGTAAAAGACAACAAAATGTAAGTCTCTAGTCTAGAAAGGATGTTGTACACTGCAGAAATCCTGGAAATAGAGTTAGTTCACATGAAACCAGTGTTTTAAACCACTAGAATCCAGTGAAAAGTAGCATTCAAGTGTAAAACAGTTAAAGGACAAGTTATACACAGTTAAAGGACAAGTGTATATAGCTTCTCAAGTTCACAGAAGACAGTACAAAGTTGTTTGTACAGGTTGGGAAGCCACATATCTAGACCAAAAGGCCAATTATAGCACATTTCACGTAACCAGTAGTAATCCAGAGCTAATAATAATGAATACAACAGAATTGTGAGAGAAAAAGTGGAAAAGACATCAAAATGTAAGTGTATAGTATAGAAAAGATGTTGTACACAGCGAAATCCTTGAAATAGAGCAAGTGCACATTAAACCAGTGTTGGAAACCACTAGAATTCACTGAAAAGTAGCATTAAACTTTAAAACAGTAGAGAACCAAGTGTATATAGCTTCTCAAGTTCACAGAAGACAGTACAAAGTTGTTTGTACAGGTTGGGAAGCCCCATAACTAGACCAAGGTGTCAATTATAGCACATTTCAAGTAACCAGTAGTAATCCAGAGCTAATAATAATGAATACAACAGAATTGTGAGAGAAAAAGTGGAAGAGACATCAAAATGTAAGTCTCTAGTCTAGAAAGGATGTTGTACACTGCAGAAATCCTGGAAATAGAGTTAGTTCACATGAAACCAGTGTTTTAAACCACTAGAATCCACTGAAAAGTAGCATTCAACTGTAAACCTGTTGAAAGACAAGTGCATATAGCTTCTCAAGTTCAGAGAATACTGTATAAAGATGTTTCTACATGTGGTGAAGTCCCACAAGTAGAGCAGAAGGCCCATTATAGGACACTGCAAGAAAGCAGTAGTAATTCAGAGCAAATACTAATGAATATCACGGAATTATGAGAGAACAAGCGTAAAAGACATCAAAATGTAAGTCTCTAGTCTAGAAAGGATGTTGTACACTGCAGAAATCCTGGAAATAGAGTTAGTTCACAAGAAACCAGTGTTTTAAACCACTAGAATCCACTGAAAAGTAGCATGCAACTGTAAAACAGTTGAAAGACAAGTGTATATAGCTTCTCAAGTTCAGAGAAGAGTGTATAATGTTGTTTGTACTTGTGGAGAAGTCCCACAAGTAGAGCAGAAGGCCCATTATAGGACACAGCTAGAAATCAGTAGCAATTCAGAGCAAATACTAATGAATATCACAGAATTATGAGAGAACAAGTGTAAAAGACTTCAAAATGTAAGTTTATAGTATAGAAAAGATGTTGTACACAGTAGATATCCTTGAAATAGAGCAAGTGCACATTAAACGAGTGTTTGAAACGTCTAGAATACACTGAAAAGTAGCATTAAACTGTAAAACAGTAGAGAACCAAGTGTATATAGCTTCTCAAGTTCACAGAAGACAGTACAAAGTTGTTTGTACAGGTTGGGAAGCCTCATAACTAGACCAAAAGGTCAATTATAGCACATTTCAAGTAACCAGTAGTAATCCAGAGCTAATAATAATGAATACAACAGAATTGTGAGAGAAAAAGTGGAAAAGACATCAAAATGTAAGTCTCTAGTCTAGAAAGGATGTTGTACACTGCAGAAATCCTGGAAATAGAGTTAGTTCACATGAAACCAGTGTTTTAATCCACTAGAATCCACTGAAAAGTAGCATTCAACTGTAAAACTGTTGAAAGACAAGTATATATAGCTTCTCAAGTTCAGTGAAGAGTGTTAAAGTTGTTTCTACTTGTGGTGAAGTCCCACAAGTAGAGCAGAAGGCCCATCATAGGACACTGCAAGAAAGCAGTAGTAATTCAGAGCAAATACTAATGAATATCACGGAATTATGAGAGAACAAGCGTAAAAGACATCAAAATGTAAGTCTCTAGTCTAGAAAGGATGTTGTACACTTCAGAAATCCTGGAAATAGAGTTAGTTTACATGAAACCAGTGTTTTAAACCACTAGAATCCAATGAAAAGTAGCATTCAACTGTAAAACAGTTAAAGGACAAGTGTATATAGCTTCTCAAGTTCACAGAAGACAGTACAAAGCTGTTTGTACAGACTGGGAAGCCCCATAACTAGAGCAAAAGGCCAATTATAACACATGTCAAGTAACCAGTAGTAATTCAGAGCTAATAATAATGAATACAACAGAATTGTGAGACATATAGTGGAAAAGACATCACAATGGAAGTGTATAGTATAGAAAGGATGTTGTATACAGCAGAAATCCTTGAAATAGAGCAAGTGAACATTAAACCAGTGTTTGAAATCGCTAGAATTCACAGAAAAGTACCATTAAACTGTAAAACATACTTAGAAGACAAGTGTTTATTGCTTCTCCACTTCCGAGAAGAGTGTAGAAAGCTGTTTGTAAAATGCAGGTAAGTCCGGTAACTGCAGCAGAAAGCCAATTGTAAGACATTGTAAGAAAGTCTAGGAACTAAGGGCAAAATGGCAGTAAATTGAACAGAATAGTTAGAGAATACAGGGAAAATACATCACAATGTTAGGATATAGTAATGAAAGTGTTTCATACAATGAGGGAAATCCTGGAATAGAGCAAAGAGCACATTTAAGCAGCTTTAGAAACCACTAGAATTCACTGAAAAGTAGTATTCAATTGTAAAACAGTTGAAACACAAGTTTATATAGCTTCTCAAGTTCAGAGAAGAGTGCATAAAGATGTTTCTACAATTGGTGAAGTCCCACAAATAGATCAGAAGGCCCATTATAGGACACTGCAAGAAAGCAGTAGTAATTCAGAGCAACTACTAATGAATATCACAGAATTATGAGAGAACAAGCGTAAAAGACATCAAAATGTAAGTCTCTAGTCTAGAAAGGATGTTGTACACTGCAGAAATCCTGGAAATAGAGTTAGTTCACAAGAAACCAGTGTTTTAAACCACTAGAATCCACTTAAAAGTAGCATGCAACTGTAAAAACAGTTGAAAGACAAGTGTATATAGCTTCTCAAGTTCAGAGAAGAGTGTATAATGTTGTTTGTACTTGTGGAGAAGTCCCACAAGTAGAGCAGACGGCCCATTATAGGACACAGCTAGAAATCAGTAGCAATTCAGAGCAAATACTAATGAATATCACAGAATTATGAGAGAACAAGTGTAAAAGACTTCAAAAAGTAAGTTTATAGTATAGAAAAGATGTTGTACACAGTAGAAATCCTTGAAATAGAGCAAGTGCACATTAAACGAGTGTTTGAAAGGTCTAGAATACACTAAAAAGTAGCATTAAACTGTAAAACAGTAGAGAACCAAGTATATATAGCTTCTCATGTTCACAGAAGACAGTACAAAGTTGTTTGTACAGGTTGGGAAGCCACATAACTAGACCAAAAGACCAATTATAGCACATTTCAAGTAACCAGTAGTAATCCAGAGCTAATAATAATGAATACAACAGAATTGTGAGAGAAAAAGTGGAAAAGACATCAAAATGTAAGTCTAGAAAGGACGTTTGTACACTGCAGAAATCCTGGACATAGAGTTAGTTCACATGAAACCAGTGTTTTGAACCACTAGAATCCACGGAAAAGTAGCATTCAAGTGTCAAACAGTTAAAGGACAAGTGTATATAGCTTCTCAAGTTCACAGAAGACAGTACAAAGTTGTTTGTACAGGTTGGGAAGCCACATAATTAGACCAAAAGGCCAATTACAGCACATTTCAAGTAACCAGTAGTAATCCAGTGCTATTAATAATGAATACAACAGAATTGTGAGGGATAAAGTGGAAAAGACATCAAAATGTAAGTGTATAGTATAGAAAGGATGTTGTACACAGCAGAAATCCTTGAAATAGAGCAAGTGAACATTAAACCAGTGTTTGAAATCACTACAATTCACTGAAAAGTACCATTAAACTGTAAAACATACTTAGAAGCAAGTGGTTATTGCTTCTCCACTTCAGAGAAGAGTGTAGAAAGCTGTTTGTACAATGCAGGTAAGTCCGGTAACTGCAGCAGAAAGCCAATTGTAAGACATTGTAAGAAAGCCTAGGAACTAAGGTTGAAATGGCAGTAAACTGAACAGAATAGTTAGAGAATACAGGGAAAATACATCACAATATTAGAATATAGTAATGAAAGTGTTTCATACTATGAGAGAAATCCTGGAATAGAGCAAAGAGCACATTTAAGCAGCATTAGAAACCACTAGAATTCACTGAAAAGTAGTATTCAATTGTAAAATAGTTGAAACACAAGTTTATATAGGTTCTCAAGTTCAGAGAAGAGTGTGTAAAGATGTTTCTACAATTGGTGAAGTCCCACAAGTAGATCAGAAGGCCCATTATAGGACACTGCAAGAAAGCAGTAGTAATTCAGAGCAAATACTAATGAATATCACAGAATTATGAGAGAACAAGCGTAAAAGACATCAAAATGTAAGTCTCTAGTCTAGTAAGGATGTTGTACACTGCAGAAATCCTGGAAATAGAGTTAGTTCACATGAAACCAGTGTTTTAAACCACACGAATCCACTGAAAAGTAGCATTCAACTGTAAAACAGTTGAAAGACAAGTGTATATACCTTCTCAAGTTCAGAGAAGAGTGTATAATGTTGTTTGTACTTGTGGAGAAGTACCAAAGTAGAGCACAAGGCCCATTATAGGACTCAGATAGAAATCAGTAGTAATTCAGAGCAAATACTAATGAATATCGTAGAATTGCATGAGAACAAGGGAAAAACCATCAAAATGTAAGTGCGTAGTGTAGGAAGGATGTTGTTCACAGCAGAAATACTTGAAATAGAGTTAGTTCACATTAAACCAGTGTTTGAAACCACTAGAATTCACTAAAAATTAGCATTAAACTGTAAAACAGTAGAGAACCAAGTGTATATAGCTTCTCAAGTTCACAGAAGACAGTACAAAGTTGTTTGTACAGGTTGGGAAGCCTCATAACTAGACCAAAAGGCCAATTATAGCATATTTCAAGTAACCAGTAGTAATCCAGAGCTAATAATAATGAATACAACAGAATTGTGAGAGAAAAAGTGGAAAAGACATCAAAATGTAAGACTCTAGTCTAGAAAGGATATTGTACACTGCAGAAATCCTGGAAATAGAGTTAGTTCACATGAAACCAGTGTTTGAAACCACCAGAATTCACAGAAAAGTTGTATTCAACTGTAAAACAGTTGAAAGACAAGTGTATATAGCTTCTCAAGTTCAGAGAAGACTTTATAAAGATGTTTCTACATGTGGTGAAGTACAACAAGTAGAGCAGAAGGCCCATTATAGGACACTGCAAGAAAGCAGTAGTAATTCAGAGCAAATACTAATGAATATCACAGAATTATGAGAGAACAAGTGTAAAAGACATCAAAATGTAAGTCTCTAGTCTAGAAAGGATGTTTTATACTGCAGAAATCCTGGAAATAGAGTTAGTTCACATGAAACCAGTGTTTTAAACCACTAGAATCCACTAAAAAGTAGCATTCAACTGTAAAACAGTTGAAAGACAAGTGTATATTGCTTCTCAAGTTTAGAGAAGAGTCTGTAATGTTGTTTGTACTTGTGTAGAAGTCCCACAAGTAGAGCAGAAGGCCCATTATAGGACTCAGCTAGAAATCAGTAGTAATTCAGAGCAAATACTAATGAATATCATAGAATTGTGTGAGAACAAGGGGAAAACCATCAAAATGTAAGTGCCTAGTCTAGGAAGGATGTTGTTCACAGCAGAAATGCTTGAAATAGAGTTATTTCACATTACACCAGTGTTTGAAACGACTAGAATTCACTGAAAAGTAGCATTAAACTGTAAAACAGTACAGAACCAAGTGTATATAGCTTCTCAAGTTCACAGAAGACAGTACAAAGTTGTTTGTACATGTTGGGAAGTCTCATAACTAGACCAAAAGTCCAATTATAGCACATTTAAAGTAACCAGTTGTATTCCAGAGCTAATAATAATGAATACAACAGAATTGTGAGAGAAAAAGTGGAAAAGACTTCAAAATGTAAGTGTATAGTATAGAAAAGATGTTGTACACAGCAGAAACCCTTGAAATAGAGCAAGTGCACATTAAACCAGTGTTGGAAACCACTAGAATTCACTGAAAAGTAGCATTAAACTATAAAACAGTAGAGAACCAAGTGTATATAGCTTCTCAAGTTCACAGAAGACAGTACAAAGTTGTTTGTACAGGTAGGAAAGCCCCATAACTAGACCAAAAGGCCAATTATAGCACATTTCAAGTAACCAGTAGTAATCCAGAGCTAATAATAATGAATACAACAGAATTGTGAGAGATAAAGTGGAAAAGACATCAAAATATAAGTGTATAGTATAGAAAGGATGTTGTACACAGCAGAAATCCTTGAAATAGAGCAAGTGAACATTAAACCAGTGTTTGAAATCACTAGAATGCACTGAAAAGTACCATTAAACTGTAAAACATACTTAGATGACAAGTGGTTATTGCTTCTCCACTTCAGAGAAGAGTGTAGAAAGCTGTTTATACAATGCAGGTAAGTCCGGTAACTGCAACAGAAAGCCAATCGTAAGACATTGTAAGAAAGACTAGAAACTAAGGGCAAAATGGCAGTAAATTGAACAGAATAGTTAGAGAAAACAGGGAAAATACATCACAATGTTAGGATGTAGTAATGAAAGTGTTTCATACAATGAGGGAAATCCTGGAATAGAACAAGGAGCACATTTAGGCAGCTTTAGAAACCACTAGAATTCACTGAAAAGTAGTATTCAATTGTAAAACAGTTGAAACACAAGTTTATATAGCTTCTCAAGTTCAGAGAAGAGTGTATAAAGATGTTTCTACAAGTGGTGAAGTCCCACAAGTAGACCAGAAGGCCCATTATAGGACACTGCAAGAAAGCAGTAGTAATTCAGAGCAAATACTAATGAATATCACAGAATAGTGAGAGAACAAGTGTAAAAGAAACCAAAATGTAAGTCTCTAGTATAGAAAGGATGTTGTACACTGCATAAATACTTGAAATAGAGTTATTTCACATGAAAGCAGTGTGTGAAACCTCCATAATTCACTGAAAAGTAGCACTCAACTGTAAAACAGTTGAAAGACAAGTGTATATAGCTTCTCCAGTTCAGAGAAGCGTGTATGAAGTTGTTTTTACATGTGTTGACGTACCACAAGTAGAGCAGAAAGCCCAATATAGGACACAACTAGAAATCAGTAGTAATTCAGAGCAAATACTAATGAATATCATAGAATTGTGTGAGAACAAGTGGAAAACCATGAAAATGTAAGTGCCTAGTCTAGGAAGGATGTTGTTCACTGCAGAAATCCTGGAAATAGAGTTAGTTCACATGAAACCAGTGTTTGAAACCTCCACAATTCACTGAAAAGTAGTATTCAACTGTAAAACAGTTTAAAGACAAGTGTATATAGCTTCTCAAGTTCAGAGAAGACTGTATAAAGATGTTTCTACATGTTGTGAAGTCCCACAAGTAGAGCAGAAGGCCCATTATAGGACACTGCAAGAAAGCAGTAGTAATTCAGAGGAAATACTAATGAATATCAGAGAATTATGAGAGAACAAGTGTAAAAGACATCAAAATGTAAGTCTCTAGTCTAGAAAGGATTTTGTACACTGCATAAATACTTGAAATACAGTTAGTTCACATGAAACCAGTGTTTGAAACCTCCACAATTCACTGAAAAGTATCATTCAACTGTAAAACAGTTGAAAGACAAGTGTATATAGCTTCTCCAGTTCAGAGAAGCGTGTATGAAGTTGTCTTTACATGTGTTGAAGTACCACAAGTAGGGCAGAAAGCCCATTATAGGACACAGCTAGAAATCAGTAGTAATTCAGAGCAAATACTAATGAATATCATAGAATTGTGTGAGAACAAGTGGAAAACCATCAAAATGTAAGTGCCTAGTCTAAGAAGGATGTAGTTCACTGCAGAAATCCTTGAAATAGAGTTAGTTCTCATGAAACCAGTGTTTCAAACCACCAGAATTCACTGAAAAGTAGTATTCAACTGTAAAAGAGTTGAAAGACAAGTGTATATAGCTTCTCAAGTTCAGAGAAGAATGTATAAAGGTGTTTCTACATGTGGTGAAGTACCACAAGTAGAGCAGAAGGCCCATTATAGGACACTGCAAGAAAGCAGTAGTAATTCAGAGGAAATACTAATGAATATCACAGAATTATGAGAGAACAAGTGTAAAAGACATCAAAATGTAAGTCTCTAGTCTAGAAAGGATGTTGTACACTGCAGAAATCCTGGAAATAGAGTTAGTTCAAATGAAACCACTGTTTTAAACCACTAGAATCCACAGAAAAGTAGCATTCAACTGTAAAACAGTTAAAGGACAAGTGTATATAGCTTCTCAAGTTCACAGAAGACAGTACAAAGTTGTTTGTACATGTTGGGAAGCCTCATAACTAGACCAAAAGGCCAATTATAGCACATTTCAAGTAACCAGTAGTAATCCAGAGCTAATAATAATGAATACAACAGAATTGTGAGAGAAAAAGTGGAAAAGACATCAAAATGTAAGTGTATAGTATAGAAAAGATGTTGTACACAGCAGAAATCCTTGAAATAGAGCAAGTGCACATTAAACCAGTGTTGGAAACCACTAGAATTCACTGAAAAGTAGCATTAAACTATAAAACAGTAGAGAACCAAGTGTATATAGCTTCTCAAGTTCACAGAAGACAGTACAAAGTTGTTTGTACAGGTAGGGAAGCCCCATAACTAGACCAAAAGGCCAATTATAGCACATTTCAAGTAACCAGTAGTAATCTAGAGCTAATAATAATGAATACATCAGAATTGTGAGAGATAAAGTGTTAAAGACATCAAAATGTAAGTGTATAGTATAGAAAGGATGTTGTACACAGCAGAAATCCTTGAAATAGAGCAAGTGAACATTAAACCAGTGTTTGAAATCACTAGAATGCACTGAAAAGTACCATTAAACTGTAAAACATACTTAGATGACAAGTGTTTATTGCTTCTCCACTTCAGAGAAGAGTGTAGAAAGCTGTTTGTACAATGCAGGTAAGCCCGGTAACTACAACAGAAAGCCAATCGTAAGACATTGTAAGAAAGACCAGGAACTAAGGGCAAAATGGCAGTAAATTGAACAGAATAGTTAGAGAATACAGGGAAAATACATCACAATGTTAGCATATAGTAATGAAAGTGTTTCATACAATGAGGGATATCCTGGAATAGAACAAGGAACACATTTAAGCACCTTTAGAAACTAATAGAATTCACTGAAAAGTAGTATTCAATTGTAAAACAGTTGAAACACAAGTTTATAGAGCTTCGCAAGTTCAGAGAAGAGTGTATAAAGATGTTTCCACAAGTGGTGAAGTCCCACAAGTAGAGCAGAAGGCCCATTATAGGACACTGCAAGAAAGCAGTAGTAATTCAGAGCAAATACTAATGAATATCACAGAATAGTGAGAGAACAAGTGTAAAAGACATCAAAATGTAAGTCTCTAGTCTGGAAATGATGTTGTACACTGCATAAATACTTGAAATAGAGTTATTTCACATGAAACCCGTGTGTGAAACCTCCATAATTCACTGAAAAGTAGCACTCAACTGTAATACAGTTGAAAGACAAGTGTATATAGCTTCTCCAGTTCAGAGAAGCGTGTATGAAGTTGTTTTTACATGTGTTGACATACTACAAGGAGAGCAGAAAGCCCATTATAGGACACAGCTAGAAATCAGTAGTAATTCAGAGCAAATACTAATGAATATCATAGAATTGTGTGAGAACAAGTGGAAAACCATGAAAATGTAAGTGCCTAGTCTAGGAAGGATGTTGTTCACTGCAGAAATCCTTGAAATAGAGCAAGTGAACATTAAACCAGTGTTTGAAATCACTAGAATGCACTGAAAAGTACCATTAAACTGTAAAACATACTTAGATGACAAGTGGTTATTGCTTCTCCACTTCAGAGAAGAGTGTAGAAAGCTGTTTATACAATGCAGGTAAGTCCGGTAACTGCAACAGAAAGCCAATTGTAAGACATTGTAAGAAAGACTAGAAACTAAGGGCAAAATGGCAGTAAATTGAACAGAATAGTTAGAGAAAACAGGGAAAATACATCACAATGTTAGGATGTAGTAATGAAAGTGTTTCATACAATGAGGGAAATCCTGGAATAGAACAAGGAGCACATTTAGGCAGCTTTAGAAACCACTAGAATTCACTGAAAAGTAGTATTCAATTGTAAAACAGTTGAAACACAAGTTTATATAGCTTCTCAAGTTCAGAGAAGAGTGTATAAAGATGTTTCTACAAGTGGTGAAGTCCCACAAGTAGACCAGAAGGCCCATTATAGGACACTGCAAGAAAGCAGTAGTAATTCAGAGCAAATACTAATGAATATCACAGAATAGTGAGAGAACAAGTGTAAAAGAAACCAAAATGTAAGTCTCTAGTCTATAAAGGATGTTGTACACTGCAGAAATCCTTGAAATAGAGTTATTTCAAATGAAAGCAGTGTGTGAAACCTCCATAATTCACTGAAAAGTAGCACTCAACTGTAAAACAGTTGAAAGACAAGTGTATATAGCTTCTCAAGTTCAGAGAAGACTGTATAAAGATGTTTCTACATGTTGTGAAGTCCCACAAGTAGAGCAGAAGGCCCATTATAGGACACTGCAAGAAAGCAGTAGTAATTCAGAGGAATTACTAATGAATATCACAGAATTATGAGAGAACAAGTGTAAAAGACATCAAAATGTAAGTCTCTCGTCTAGAAAGGATTTTGTACACTGCAGAAAACCTTGAAATAGAGTTATTTCAAATGAAAGCAGTGTGTGAAACCTCCATAATTCACTGAAAAGAAGCACTCAACTGTAAAACAGTTGAAAGACAAGTGTATATAGCTTCTCCAGTTCAGGAAAACGTGTATGAAGTTGTTTTTACATGTGTTGAAGTACCACAAGTAGGGCAGAAAGCCTATTATAGGACACAGCTAGAAATCAGTAGTAATTCAGAGAAAATACTAATGAATATCATAGAATTGTGTGAGAACAAGTGGAAAACCATCAAAATGTAAGTGCCTAGTCTAAGAAGGATGTAGTTCACTGCAGAAATCCTTGAAATAGAGTTAGTTCTCATGAAACCAGTGTTTGAAACCACCAGAATTCACTGAAAAGTAGTATTCAACTGTAAAACATATGAAAGACAAGTGTATATAGCTTCTCCAGTTCAGAGAAGCGTGTAGGAAGTTGTTTTTACATGTGTTGACGTACCACAAGTAGAGCAGAAGGCCCATTATAGGACACTGCAAGAAAGCAGTAGTAATTCAGAGCAAATACTAATGAATATCACAGAATTATGAGAGAACAAGTGTAAAAGACATCAAAATGTAAGTCTCTAGTCTAGAAAGGATGTTGTACACTGCAGAAATCCTGGAAATAGAGTTAGTTCAAATGAAACCACGGTTTTAAACCACTAGAATTCACTGAAAAGTAGCATTAAACTATAAAACAGTAGAGAACCAAGTGTATATAGCTTCTCAAGTTCACAGAAGACAGTACAAAGTTGTTTGTACAGGTAGGGAAGCCCCATAACTAGACCAAAAGGCCAATTATAGCACATTTCAAGTAACCAGTAGTAATCTAGAGCTAATAATAATGAATACAACAGAATTGTGAGAGATAAAGTGTTAAAGACATCCAAATGTAAGTGTATAGTATAGAAAGGATGTTGTACACAGCAGAAATCCTTGAAATAGAGCAAGTGAACATTAAACCAGTGTTTGAAATCACTAGAATGCACTGAAAAGTACCATTAAACTGTAAAACATACTTAGAAGACAAGTGTTTATTGCTTCTCCACTTCAGAGAAGAGTGTAGAAAGCTGTTTGTACAATGCAGGTAAGCCCGGTAACTACAACAGAAAGCCAATCGTAAGACATTGTAAGAAAGACCAGGAACTAAGGGCAAAATGGCAGTAAATTGAACAGAATAGTTAGAGAATACAGGGAAAATACATCACAATGTTAGGATATAGTAATGAAAGTGTTTCATACAATGAGGGAAATCCTGGAGTAGAACAAGGAGCACATTTAAGCAGCTTTAGAAACCAATAGAATTCACTGAAAAGTAGTATTCAATTGTAAAACAGTTGAAACACAAGTTTATATAGCTTCTCAAGTTCAGAGAAGAGTGTATAAAGATGTTTCTACAAGTGGTGAAGTCCCACAAGTAGAGCAGAAGGCCCATTATAGGACACTGCAAGAAAGCAGTAGTAATTCAGAGCAAATACTAATGAATATCACAGAATAGTGAGAGAACAAGTGTAAAAGAAACCAAAATGTAAGTCTCTAGTATAGAAATGATGTTGTACACTGCATAAATACTTGAAATAGAGTTATTTCACATGAAAGCAGTGTGTGAAACCTCCATAATTCACTGAAAAGTAGCACTCAACTGTCAAACAGTTGAAAGACAAGTGTATATAGCTTCTCCAGTTCAGAGAAGCGTGTATGAAGTTGTTTTTACATGTGTTGACGTACCACAAGTAGAGCAGAAAGCCCAATATAGGACACAACTAGAAATCAGTAGTAATTCAGAGCAAATACTAATGAATATCATAGAATTGTGTGAGAACAAGTGGAAAACCATGAAAATGTAAGTGCCTAGTCTAGGAAGGATGTTGTTCACTGCAGAAATCCTTGAAATAGAGTTAGTTCACATGAAACCAGTGTTTGAAACCTCCACAATTCACTGAAAAGTAGTATTCAACTGTAAAACAGTTTAAAGACAAGTGTATATAGCTTCTCAAGTTCAGAGAAGACTGTATAAAGATGTTTCTACATGTTGTGAAGACCCACAAGTAGAGCAGAAGGCCCATTATAGGACACTGCAAGAAAGCAGTAGTAATTCAGAGGAAATACTAATGAATATCACAGAATTATGACAGAACAAGTGTAAAAGACATCAAAATGTAAGTCTCTAGTCTAGAAAGGATTTTGTACACTGCATAAATACTTGAAATAGAGTTAGTTCACATGAAACCAGTGTTTGAAACCTCCACAATTCACTAAAAGTATCATTCAACTGTAAAACAGTTGAAAGACAAGTGTATATAGCTTCTCCAGTTCAGAGAAGCGTGTATGAAGTTGTTTTTACATGTGTTGAAGTACCACAAGTAGGGCAGAAAGCCCATTATAGGACACAGCTAGAAATCAGTAGTAATTCAGAGCAAATACTAATGAATATCATAGAATTGTGTGAGAACAAGTGGAAAACCATCAAAATGTAAGTGCCTAGTCTAAGAAGGATGTAGTTCACTGCAGAAATCCTTGAAATAGAGTTAGTTCTCATGAAACCAGTGTTTCAAACCACCAGAATTCACTGAAAAGTAGTATTCAACTGTAAAAGAGTTGAAAGACAAGTGTATATAGCTTCTCAAGTTCAGAGAAGAATGTATAAAGGTGTTTCTACATGTGGTGAAGTCCCACAAGTAGAGCAGAAGGCCCATTATAGGACACTGCAAGAAAGCAGTAGTAATTCAGAGGAAATACTAATGAATATCACAGAATTATGAGAGCAAGTGTAAAAGACATCAAAATGTAAGTCTCTAGTCTAGAAAGGATGTTGTACACTGCAGAAATCCTGGAAATAGAGTTAGTTCAAATGAAACCACTGTTTTAAACCACTAGAATCCACAGAAAAGTAGCATTCAACTGTAAAACAGTTAAAGGACAAGTGTATATAGCTTCTCAAGTTCACAGAAGACAGTACAAAGTTGTTTGTACATGTTGGGAAGCCTCATAACTAGACCAAAAGGCCAATTATAGCACATTTCAAGTAACCAGTAGTAATCCAGAGCTAATAATAATGAATACAACAGAATTGTGAGAGAAAAAGTGGAAAAGACATCAAAATGTAAGTGTATAGTATAGAAAAGATGTTGTACACAGCAGAAATCCTTGAAATAGAGCAAGTGCACATTAAACCAGTGTTGGAAACCACTAGAATTCACTGAAAAGTAGCATTAAACTATAAAACAGTAGAGAACCAAGTGTATATAGCTTCTCAAGTTCACAGAAGACAGTACAAAGTTGTTTGTACAGGTAGGGAAGCCCCATAACTAGACCAAAAGGCCAATTATAGCACATTTCAAGTAACCATTAGTAATCTAGAGCTAATAATAATGAATACAACAGAATTGTGAGAGATAAAGTGTTAAAGACATCAAAATGTAAGTGTATAGTATAGAAAGGATGTTGTACACAGCAGAAATCCTTGAAATAGAGCAAGTGAACATTAAACCAGTGTTTGAAATCACTAGAATGCACTGAAAAGTACCATTAAATTGTAAAACATACTTAGATTACAAGTGTTTATTGCTTCTCCACTTCAGAGAAGAGTGTAGAAAGCTGTTTGTACAATGCAGGTAAGTCCGGTAACTACAACAGAAAGCCAATCGTAAGACATTGTAAGAAAGACCAGGAAATAAGGGCAAAATGGCAGTAAATTGAACAGAATAGTTAGAGAATACAGGGAAAATACATCACAATGTTAGCATATAGTAATGAAAGTGTTTCATACAATGAGGGAAATCCTGGAATAGAACAAGGAGCACATTTAAGCACCTTTAGAAACTAATAGAATTCACTGAAAAGTAGTATTCAATTGTAAAACAGTTGAAACACAAGTTTATAGAGCTTCGCAAGTTCAGAGAAGAGTGTATAAAGATGTTTCCACAAGTGGTGAAGTCCCACAAGTAGACCAGAAGGCCCATTATAGAACACTGCAAGAAAGCAGTAGTAATTCAGAGCAAATACTAATGAATATCACAGAATAGTGAGAGAACAAGTGTAAAAGACATCAAAATGTAAGTCTCTAGTCTGGAAATGATGTTGTACACTGCATAAATACTTGAAATAGAGTTATTTCACATGAAACCCGTGTGTGAAACCTCCATAATTCACTGAAAAGTAGCACTCAACTGTAATACAGTTGAAAGACAAGTGTATATAGCTTCTCCAGTTCAGAGAAGCGTGTATGAAGTTGTTTTTACATGTGTTGACATACTACAAGGAGAGCAGAAAGCCCATTATAGGACACAGCTAGAAATCAGTAGTAATTCAGAGCAAATACTAATGAATATCATAGAATTGTGTGAGAACAAGTGGAAAACCATGAAAATGTAAGTGCCTAGTCTAGGAAGGATGTTGTTCACTGCAGAAATCCTTGAAATAGAGCAAGTGAACATTAAACCAGTGTTTGAAATCACTAGAATGCACGGAAAAGTACCATTAAACTGTAAAACATACTTAGATGACAAGTGGTTATTGCTTCTCCACTTCAGAGAAGAGTGTAGAAAGCTGTTTATACAATGCAGGTAAGTCCGGTAACTGCAACAGAAAGCCAATTGTAAGACATTGTAAGAAAGACTAGAAACTAAGGGCAAAATGGCAGTAAATTGAACAGAATAGTTAGAGAAAACAGGGAAAATACATCACAATGTTAGGATGTAGTAATGAAAGTGTTTCATACAATGAGGGAAATCCTGGAATAGAACAAGGAGCACATTTAGGCAGCTTTAGAAACCACTAGAATTCACTGAAAAGTAGTATTCAATTGTAAAACAGTTGAAACACAAGTTTATATAGCTTCTCAAGTTCAGAGAAGAGTGTATAAAGATGTTTCTACAAGTGGTGAAGTCCCACAAGTAGACCAGAAGGCCCATTATAGGACACTGCAAGAAAGCAGTAGTAATTCAGAGCAAATACTAATGAATATCACAGAATAGTGAGAGAACAAGTGTAAAAGACACCAAAATGTAAGTCTCTAGTCTAGAAAGGATGTTGTACACTGCATAAATACTTAAAATAGAGTTATTTCACATGAAACCAGTGTGTGAAACCTCCAGAATTCACTGAAAAGTAGCACTCAACTGTAAAACAGTTGAAAGACAAGTGTATATAGCTTCTCCAGTTCAGAGATGCGTGTATGAAGTTGTTTTTACATGTGTTGACGAACCACAAGTAGAGCAGAAAGCTCATTATAGGACACAACTAGAAATCAGTAGTAATTCAGAGCAAATATTAATGAATATCATAGAATAGTGAGAGAACAAGTGTAAAGACATCAAAATGTAAGTCTCCAGTCTAGAAAGGATGTTGGACACTGCAGAAATCCTGGAAATAGAGTTATTTCAAAGTAAACCAGTGTTTTAAACTACTAGAATCCACTGAAAAGTAGTATTCAACTGTAAAACAGTTGAGAGAGAAGTGTATATAGCTTCTGAAGTTCAGAGAAGAGTGTATGAAGTTGTTTTTACATGTGGTGAAGTCCCACAAGTAGAGCAGAAGGCCCATTATAGGACAAAGCTAGAAATCAGTAGTAATTCAGAGCAAATACTAATGAATATCATTGAATTGTGTGAGAACAAGTGGAAAACCATCAAAATGTAAGTCTCTAGTCTAGAAAGGATGTTGTACACTGCAGAAATCCTTGAAATAGAGTTAGTTCACATGAAAACAGTGGTTGAAACCAGCAGAATTCACTGAAAAGTAGTATTGAACTGTAATACAATTGAAAGACAAGTGTATATAGCTTCTCATGTTCAGAGAAGTGTATGAAGTTGTTTTTACATGTGGTGAAGTCCCACAAGTAGAGCAGAAGGCCCATTATAGGACAAAGCTAGAAATCAGTAGTAATTCATAGCAAATACTAATGAATATCACAGAATTATGAGAGATCAAGTGGAAAAGACATCAAAATGTAAGTCTCTAGTCTAGAAAGGATGTTGTACACTGCAGAATCTTTGAAATAGAGTTAGATCACAAGAAACCAGTGTATCAACCCACTATAATTCACTGAAAAGTAGCATTCAACTGTAAAACAGTTGAGAGACAAGTGTATATAGCTTCTCAAGTTCAGGGAAGTGTATGAAGTTGTTTTTACATGTGGTGAAGTCCCACAAGTAGAGCAGAAGGCCCATTATAGGACAAAGCTAGAAATCAGTAGTAATTCAGAGCAAATACTAATGAATATCACAGAATTATGAGAGAACAAGTGGAAAGAACATCAAAATGTAAGTTTTTAATGTAGAAAGGATGTTGTACACTGCAGAAATCCTTGAAATAGAGTTAGTTCACATGAAACCAGTGTTTAAAACCACCAGAATTCACTGAAAAGTAGTATTCAACTGTAAAACAGTTGAAAGACAAGTGTATATAGCTTCTCAATTCAAAGAAGAGTTTATAAAGTTGTTTCTACATGTGGTGAAGTCCCACAAGTAGAGCAGAAGGCCCATTATAGGACACAGCTAGAAATCAGTAGTAATTCAGAGCCAATTCTAATGAATATCACAGAATAATGAGAGAAGAAGTGTAAAAGACATCAAAATGTAAGTGTCTAGTCTAGAAAGGATGTTGTACACTGCAGAAATCCTTGAAATAGAGTTAGTTCACAAGAAACCAGTGTTTCTACACACTAGAATTCACTGAAAAGTAGTATTCAACTGTAGAACAGTTGAAAGACAAGTGTATATAGCTTCTCAAGATCAGAGAAGAGTGTATAAAGTTGTTTCTACATGTGGTGAAGTCCCACAAGTATACCAGAAGGCCCATTATAGGAAACAGCTAGAAGCCAGTAGTAATTCAGAGCAAATACTACTGAATATCACAGAATAGTGAGAGAAATTTAAAGACATCAAAATGTAAATCTCTAGTCTAGAAAGGATGTTGTACACTGCAGAAATCCTTGAAATAGAGTTAGTTCACATGAAGCCAGTGTTTGAAACCACCAGAATTCACTGAAAAGTAGTATTCAACTGTAAAACAGTTGAAAGACAAGTTTATATAGCTTTGCAAGTTCATAGAACAGTGTATAAATATGTTTCTACATGTGGTGAAGTCCCACAAGTATACCAGAAGGCCCATTATAGGACACTGCAAAAAAGCAGTAGTAATTCAGAGCCAATACTAATGAATATCACAGAATAGTGAGAGAAAAAGTGTAAAAGACATCAAAATGTAAGTCTCTAGTATAGAAAGGATGTTGTACACTGCAGAAATCCTTGAAATAGAGTTAGTTCACAAGAACCCAGTGTTTCAACCCAGTAGAATTCACTGAAAAGTAGTATTAAACTGTAAAAGAGTTGAAAGACAAGTGTATATAGCTTCTCAAGTTCAGAGAAGAGTGTATAAAGATGTTTCTACAAGTGGTGAAGTCCCACAAGTAGAGCAGAAGGCCCATTATAGTACACTGCAAGAAAGCAGTAGTAATTCAGAGCAAATACTAATGAATATCACAGAATAGTGAGAGAACAAGTGTAAAAGACATCAAAATGTAAATCTCTAGTCTAGAAAGGATGTTGTACACTGCATAAATACTTAAAATAGAGTTATTTCACATGAAACCAGTGTGTGAAACCTCCAGAATTCACTGAAAAGTAGCACTCAACTGTAAAACAGTTGAAAGACAAGTGTATATAGCTTCTCCAGTTCAGAGAAGCGTGTATGCAGTTGGTTTTACATGTGTTGAAGTACAAGTAGAGCAGAAAGCCCATTATAGGACACAGCTAGAAATCAGTAGTAATTCAGAGCAAATACTAATGAGTATCATAGAATTGTCTGAGAACAAGTGGAAAACCATCAAAATGTAAGTGCCTAGTCTAAGAATGATGTGGTTCACTGCAGAAATCCTTGAAATAGAGTTAGTTCTCATGAAACCAGTGTTTGAAACCACCAGAATTCACTGCAAAGTAGTACTCAACTGTAAAACAGTTGAAAGACAAGTGTATATAGCTTCTCCAGTTCAGAGAAGCGTGTACGAAGTTGTTTTTACATGTTTTGACGTACTACAAGGAGTGCAGAAAGCCCATTATAGGACACAGCTAGAAATCAGTAGTAATTCAGAGCAAATACTAATGAATATCATTGAATTGTGTGAGAACAAGTGGAAAACCATCAAAATGTAAGCCTCTAGTCTAGAAAGGATGTTGTACACTGCAGAAATCCTTGAAATAGAGTTAGTTCACATGAAAACAGTGGTTGAAACCAGCAGAATTCACTGAAAAGTAGTATTGAACTGTAATACAATTGAAAGACAAGTGTATATAGCTTCTCATGTTCAGAGAAGTGTATGAAGTTGTTTATACATGTGGGGAAGTCCCACAAGTAGAGCAGAAGGCCCATTATAGGACAAAGCTAGAAATCAGTAGTAATTCATAGCAAATACTAATGAATATCACAGAATAATGAGAGATCAAGTGGAAAAGACATCAAAATGTAAGTCTCTAGTCTAGAAAGGATGTTGTACACTGCAGAATCTTAGAAATAGAGTTAGATCACAAGAAACCAGTGTATCAACCCACTAAAATTCACTGAAAAGTAGCATTCAACTGTAAAACAGTTGAGAGACAAGTGTATATAGCTTCTCAAGTTCAGGGAAGTGTATGAAGTTGTTTTTACATGTGGTGAAGTCCCACAAGTAGAGCAGAAGGCCCATTATAGGACAAAGCTAGAAATCAGTAGTAATTCAGAGCAAATACTAATGAATATCACAGAATTATGAGAAAACAAGTGGAAAGAACATCAAAATGTAAGTTTTTAATGTAGAAAGGATGTTGTACACTGCAGAAATCCTTGAAATAGAGTTAGTTCACATGAAACCAGTGTTTAAAACCACCAGAATTCACTGAAAAGTGGTATTCAACTGTAAAACAGTTGAAAGACAAGTTTATATAGTTTCTCAAGTTCAGAGAAGAGTGTATAATGTTGTTTGTACTTGTGGAGAAGTCCCACAAGTAGAGCAGAAGTCCCATTATAGGACACAGCAAGAAATCAGTAGTAATTCTGAACAAATACTAATGGATATCATAGAATTGTGTGAGAAGAAGTGGAAAACCATCAAAATGTAAGTGTCTAGTCTAGAAAGGATGTTATACACTGCAGTAATCCTTGAAATAGACTTAGTTCACAAAAAACCAGTGTTTCAACCCACTAGAATTCACTGAAAAGTAGTATTCAACTGTAAAAGAGTTGAAAGACAAGTGTATATAGCTTCTCAAGTTCAGAGAAGAGTGTATGAAGTTGTTTTTACATGTGGTGAAGTCCCACAAGTAGAGCAGAAGGCCCATTATAGCACACTGAAAGAAAGCAGTAGTAATTGAGAGCCAATACTAATGAATATTACAGAATAGTGAGAGAAGTGTAAAAGACATCAAAATGTAAGTCTCTAGTCTCGAAAGGAAGGTGTACACTGCAGAAATCCTTGAATTAGAGTTAGTTCACAAGAAACAAGTGTTTTAACCCACTAGAATTCACTGAAAAGTAGTATTAAACTCTAAAACAGTTGAAAGACAAGTGTATATAGCTTCTCAAGTTCAGAGAAGAGTGTATGAAGTTGTTTTTACATGTGGTGAAGTACCTTAAGTAGAGCAGAAGGCCCATTATAGGACACAGCGAGAAATCAGTAGTAATTCTGAGCAAATACTAATGGATATCATAGAATTGTGTGAGAAGTGGAAAACCATCAAAATGTAAGTCTCTAGTCTAGAAAGGATGTTGTACACTGCAGAAATCCTTGAAATAGAGTTAGTTCACATGAAACCAGTGTTTCAACCCACTAGAATTCACTGAAAAGTAGTATTCAACTGTAAAACAGTTTAAAGACAAGTGTATATAGCTTCTCAAGTTCAGAGAAGAGTGTATGAAGTTGTTTTTACATGTGGTGAAGTCCCACAAGTAGAGCAGAAGGCCCATTATAGCACACTGAAAGAAAGCAGTAGTAATTCAGAGCCAATACTAATGAATATCACAGAATAGTGAGAGATGAAGTGTAAAAGACATCAAAATGTAAGTCTCTAGTCTAGAAAGGATGTTGTACACTGCAGAAATCCTTGAATTAGCGTTAGTTCACAAGAAACCAGTGTTTCTACCCACTAGAGTTCACTGAAAAGTAATATTAAACTGTAAAACAGTTGAAAGACAAGTGTATATAGCTTCTCAAGTTCAGAGAGGAGTGTATAAAGTTGTTTCAACATGTGGTGAAGTCCCACAAGTAGAGCAGAAGGCCCATTATAGGACACAGCTAGAAATCAGTAGTAATTCTGAGCAAATTCTAATGAATATCACAGAATAGTGAGAGAACAAGTGTAAAAGACATCAAAATGTGAGTCTCAAGTCTAGAAAGGATATTGTACACTGCAGAAATCCTGGAAATAGAGTTAGTTCACATGAAACCAGTTTTGTAACAACCAGAATTCACTGAAAAGTAGTATTCAACAGTAAAACTTTTGAAAGACAAGTTTGTATAGCTTCGCAAGTTGAAAGAACAGTGTATTAAGTTGTTTCTACATGTGATGAAGTCCCACAAGTAGAGCAGAAGTTCCATTATAGGAAACAGCTAGAAATCAGTAGTAATTCAGAGCAAATTCTAATGAATATCACAGAATAGTGAGAGTACAAGTGTAAAAGACATCAAAATGTAATTCTCTAGTCTATAAAGGATGTTATACACTGCAGAAATCCTTGAAATAGAGTTAGTTCACAAGAAACCAGTGTTTCTACCCACTAGAATTCACTGAAAAGTAGTATTCAACTGTAAAACAGTTGAAAAACAAGTGTATATAGCTTCTCAAGATCAAAGAAGAGTGTATAAAGTTGTTTCTACATGTGGTGAAGTCCCACAAGTAGAGCAGAAGGCCCATTATAGCACACTGAAAGAAAGCAGTAGAAATTCAGAGCCAATACTAATGAATATCACAGAATAGTGAGAGAAGAAGTGGAAAACCATCAAAATGTAAGTCTCTAGTCTTGAAAGGATGTTGTACACTGCAGAAATCCTTGAAATAGAGTTAGTTCACAAGAAACCAGTGTTATACCCACTAGAATTCACTGAAAAGTAGTATTCAACTGTAGAACAGTTGAAAGACAAGTGTATATAGCTTCTCAAGATCAGAGAAGAGAGTATAAAGTTGTTTCTACATGTGGTGAAGTCCCACAAGTATACCAGAAGTCCCATTATAGGAAACAGCTAGACGCCAGTAGTAATTCAGAGCAAATACTACTGAATATCACAGAATAGTGAGAGGAATTTAAAGACATCAAAATGTAAATCTCTAGTCTAGAAAGGATGTTGTACACTGCAGAAATCCTTGAAATAGAGTTAGTTCACAAGAACCCAGTGTTTCAACCCAGTAGAATTCACTGAAAAGTAGTATTAAACTGTAAAAGAGTTGAAAGACAAGTGTATATAGCTTCTCAAGTAAAAGAGAAGAGTGTATAAAGATGTTTCTACAAGTGGTGAAGACCCACAAGTAGAGCAGAAGGCCCATTATAGGACACTGCAAGAAAGCAGTAGTAATTCAGAGCAAATACTAATGAATATCACAGAATAGTGAGAGAACAAGTGTAAAAGACATCAAAATGTAAGTCTCTAGTCTAGAAAGGATGTTGTACACTGCATAAATACTTAAAATAGAGTTATTTCACATGAAACCAGTGTGTGAAACCTCCAGAATTCACTGAAAAGTAGCACTCAACTGTAAAACAGTTGAAAGACAAGTGTATATAGCTTCTACAGTTCAGAGAAGCGTGTATGCAGTTGTTTTTACATGTGTTGAAGTACAAGTAGAGCAGAAAGCCCATTATAGGACACAGCTAGAAATCAGTAGTAATTCAGAGCAAATACTAATGAATATCATAGAATTGTTTGAGAACAAGTGGAAAACCATGAAAATGTAAGTGCCTAGTCTAGGAAGGATGTAGTTCACTGCAGAAATCCTTGAAATAGAGTTAGTTCTCATGAAACCAGTGTGTGAAACCTCCAGAATTCACTGAAAAGTAGTATTCAAGTGTAAAACAGTTGAAAGACAAGTGTATATAGCTTCTCCAGTTCAGAGATGCGTGTAAGAAGTTGTTTTTACATGTGTTGACGAACCACAAGTAGAGCAGAAAGCTCATTATAGGACACAACTAGAAATCAGTAGTAATTCAGAGCAAATATTAATGAATATCATAGAATAGTGAGAGAACAAATGTAAAGACATCAAAATGTAAGTCTCCAGTCTAGAAAGGATGTTGGACACTGCAGAAATCCTGGAAATAGAGTTATTTCAAAGTAAACCAGTGTTTTTAACTACTAGAATCCACTGAAAAGTAGTATTCAACTGTAAAACAGTTGAGAGAGAAGTGTATATAGCTTCTGAAGTTCAGAGAAGAGTGTATGAAGTTGTTTTTACATGTGGTGAAGTCCCACAAGTAGAGCAGAAGGCCCATTATAGGACAAAGCTAGAAATCAGTAGTAATTCAGAGCAAATACTAATGAATATCATTGAATTGTGTGAGAACAAGTGGAAAACCATCAAAATGTAAGTCTCTAGTCTAGAAAGGATGTTGTACACTGCAGAAATTCTTGAAATAGAGTTAGTTCACATGAAAACAGTGGTTGAAACCAGCAGAATTCACTGCAAAGTAGTATTGAACTGTAATACAATTGAAAGACAAGTGTATAGCTTCTCATGTTCAGAGAAGTGTATGAAGTTGTTTATACATGTGGTGAAGTCCCACAAGTACAGCAGAAGGCCCATTATAGGACAAAGCTAGAAATCAGTAGTAATTCATAGCTAATACTAATGAATATCACAGAATTATGAGAGATCAAGTGGAAAAGACATCAAAATGTAAGTCTCTAGTCTAGAAAGGATGTTGTACACTGCAGAATCTTTGAAATATTGTTAGATCACAAGAAACCAGTGTATCAACCCACTATAATTCACTGAAAAGTAGCATTCAACTGTAAAACAGTTGAGAGACAAGTGTATATAGCTTCTCAAGTTCAGGGAAGTGTATGAAGTTGTTTTTACATGTGGTGAAGTCCCACAAGTAGAGCAGAAGGCCCATTATAGGACAAAGCTAGAAATCAGTAGTAATTCAGAGCAAATACTAATGAATATCACAGAATTATGAGAGAACAAGTGGAAAGAACATCAAAATGTAAGTTTTTAATGTAGAAAGGATGTTGTACACTGCAGAAATCCTTGAAATAGAGTTAGTTCACATGAAACCAGTGTTTAAAACCACCAGAATTCACTGAAAAGTAGTATTCAACTGTAAAACAGTTGAAAGACAAGTGTATATAGCTTCTCAAGTTCAGAGAAGAGTGTATGAAGTTGTTTTTACATGTGGTGAAGTCCCACAAGTAGAGCAGAAGGCCCATTATAGCACACTGAAAAAAAGCAGTAGTAATTCAGAGCCAATACTAATGAATATTACAGAATAGTGAGAGAAGTGTAAAAGACATCAAAATGTAAGTCTCTAGTCTAGAAAGGATGTTGTACACTGCAGAAATCCTTGAATTAGAGTGAGTTCACAAGAAACAAGTGTTTCAACCCACTAGATTTCACTGAAAACTAGTATTAAACTGTAAAACAGTTGAAAGACAAGTGTATATAGCTTCTCAAGTTCAGAGAAGAGTGTATAAAGTTGTTTCAACATGTGGTGAAGTCCCACAAGTAGAGCAGAAGGCCCATTATAGGACACAGCTAGAAATCAGTAGTAATTCTGAGCAAATTCTAATGAATATCACAGAATAGTGAGAGAACAAGTGTAAAAGACATCAAAATGTGAGTCTCTAGTCAAGAAAGGATGTTGTACACTGCAGAAATCCTGGAAATAGAGTTAGTTCACATGAAACCAGTTTTGTAACAACCAGAATTCACTGAAAAGTAGTATTCAACAGTAAAACATTTGAAAGACAAGTTAGTATAGCTTCGCAAGTTCAAAGAACAGTGTATTAAGTTGTTTATACATGTGATGAAGTCCCACAAGTAGAGCAGAAGTTCCATTATAGGAAACAGCTAGAAATCAGTAGCAATTCAGAGCAAATTCTAATGAATATAACAGAATAGCGAGAGAACAAGTGTAAAAGACATCAAAATGTAATTCTCTAGTCTATAAAGGATGTTATACACTGCAGAAATTCTTGATATAGAGTTAGTTCACAAGAAACCAGTGTTTCTACCCACTAGAATTCACCGAATAGTAGTATTCAACTGTAAAACAGTTGAAAGACAAGTTTATATAGCTTTGCAAGTTCATAGAACAGTGTATAAATATGTTTCTACATGTGGTGAAGTCCCACAAGTATACCAGAAGGCCCATTATAGGACACTGCAAAAAAGCAGTAGTAATTCAGAGCCAATACTAATGAATATCACAGAATAGTGAGAGAAAAAGTGTAAAAGACATCAAAATGTAAGTCTCTAGTATAGAAAGGATGTTGTACACTGCAGAAATCCTTGAAATAGAGTTAGTTCACAAGAACCCAGTGTTTCAACCCAGTAGAACTCACTGAAAAGTAGTATTAAACTGTAAAAGAGTTGAAAGACAAGTGTATATAGCTTCTCAAGTAAAAGAGAAGAGTGTATAAAGATGTTTCTACAAGTGGTGAAGTCCCACAAGTAGAGCAGAAGGCCCATTATAGGACACTGCAAGAAAGCAGTAGTAATTCAGAGCAAATACTAATGAATATCACAGAATAGTGAGAGTACAAGTGTAAAAGACATCAAAATGTAAGTCTCTAGTCTAGAAAGGATGTTGTACACTGCATAAATACTTAAAATAGAGTTATTTCACATGAAACCAGTGTGTGAAACCTCCAGAATGCACTGAAAAGTAGCACTCAACTGTAAAACAGTTGAAAGACAAGTGTATATAGCTTCTCCAGTTCAGAGAAGCGTGTATGCAGTTGTTTTTACATGTGTTGAAGTACAAGTAGAGCAGAAAGCCCATTATAGGACACAGCTAGAAATCAGTAGTAATTCAGAGCAAATACTAATGAATATCATAGAATTGTTTGAGAACAAGTGGAAAACCATGAAAATGTAAGTGCCTAGTCTAGGAAGGATGTAGTTCACTGCAGAAATCCTTGAAATAGAGTTAGTTCTCATGAAACCAGTGTGTGAAACCTCCAGAATTCACTGAAAAGTAGTATTCAAGTGTAAAACAGTTGAAAGACAAGTGTATATAGCTTCTCCAGTTCAGAGATGCGTGTATGAAGTTGTTTTTACATGTGTTGACGAACCACAAGTAGAGCAGAAAGCTCATTAGAGGACACAACTAGAAATCAGTAGTAATTCATAGCAAATATTAATGAATATCATAGAATAGTGAGAGAACAAATGTAAAGACATCAAAATGTAAGTCTCCAGTCTAGAAAGGATGTTGGACACTGCAGAAATCCTGGAAATAGAGTTATTTCAAAGTAAACCAGTGTTTGAAACCACCAGAATTCACTGAAAAGTAGTATTCAACTGTAAAACAGTTGAAAGACAAGTTTATATAGCTTTGCAAGTTCATAGAACAGTGTATAAAGATGTTTCTACATGTGGTGAAGTCCCACAAGTATACCAGAAGGCCCATTATAGGACACTGCAAAAAAGCAGTAGTAATTCAGAGCCAATACTAATGAATATCACAGAATAGTGAGAGAAAAAGTGTAAAAGACATCAAAATGTAAGTCTCTAGTATAGAAAGGATGTTGTACACTGCAGAAATCCTTGAAATAGAGTTATTTCACATGAAACCAGTGTGTGAAACCTCCAGAATGCACTGAAAAGTAGCACTCAACTGTAAAACAGTTGAAAGACAAGTGTATATAGCTTCTCCAGTTCAGAGAAGCGTGTATGCAGTTGTTTTTACATGTGTTGAAGTACAAGTAGAGCAGAAAGCCTATTATAGGACACAGCTAGAAATCAGTAGTAATTCAGAGCAAATACTAATGAATATCATAGAATTGTTTGAGAACAAGTGGAAAACCATGAAAATGTAAGTGCCTAGTCTAGGAAGGATGTAGTTCACTGCAGAAATCCTTGAAATAGAGTTAGTTCTCATGAAACCAGTGTGTGAAACCTCCAGAATTCACTGAAAAGTAGTATTCAAGTGTAAAACAGTTGAAAGACAAGTGTATATAGCTTCTCCAGTTCAGAGATGCGTGTATGAAGTTGTTTTTACATGTGTTGACGAACCACAAGTAGAGCAGAAAGCTCATTAGAGGACACAACTAGAAATCAGTAGTAATTCATAGCAAATATTAATGAATATCATAGAATAGTGAGAGAACAAATGTAAAGACATCAAAATGTAAGTCTCCAGTCTAGAAAGGATGTTGGACACTGCAGAAATCCTGGAAATAGAGTTATTTCAAAGTAAACCAGTGTTTGAAACCACCAGAATTCACTGAAAAGTAGTATTCAACTGTAAAACAGTTGAAAGACAAGTTTATATAGCTTTGCAAGTTCATAGAACAGTGTATAAAGATGTTTCTACATGTGGTGAAGTCCCACAAGTATACCAGAAGGCCCATTATAGGACACTGCAAAAAAGCAGTAGTAATTCAGAGCCAATACTAATGAATATCACAGAATAGTGAGAGAAAAAGTGTAAAAGACATCAAAATGTAAGTCTCTAGTATAGAAAGGATGTTGTACACTGCAGAAATCCTTGAAATAGAGTTAGTTCACATGAAACCAGTGTTTGTAACCACCAGAATTCACTGAAAAGTAGTATTCAACTGTAAAACAGTTGAAAGTCGATTTTATATAGCTTCGCAAGTTCAGAGAACAGTGTATAAAGTTCTTTCTACATGTAGTGAAGTCCCACAAGTATACCATAAGGCCCATTATAGGACACAGCTAGAAATCAGAATTAATTCTGAGGAAATACTAATGGATATCATAGAATTGTGTGAGAAGTGGAGAACCATCAAAATGTAAGTGTCTAGTCTAGAAAGGATGTTATACACTACAGAAATCCTTGAAATAGAGTTAGTTCACAAGAAACCAGTGTTTCTACCCACTAGAATTCACTGAAAAGTAATATTAAACTGTAAAACAGTTGAAAGACAAGTGTATATAGCTTCTCAAATCAGAGAAGAGTGTATAAAGTTGTTTCAACATGTGGTGAAGTCCCACAAGTAGAGCAGAAGGTCCATTATAGGAAACAGCTAGAAGTCAGTAGTAATTCAGAGCAAATACTAATGAATTTCACAGAATAGTGAGAGAAATGTAAAAGACATCAAAATGTAAGTCTCTAGTCTAGAAAGGATGTTTTACACTGCAGAAATCCTGGAAATAGAGTTAGTTCACATGAAACCAGTTTTGTAACAACCAGAATTCACTGAAAAGTAGTATTCAACAGTAAAACATTTGAAAGACAAGTTTGTATAGCTTCGCAAGTCCAAAGAACAGTGTATTAAGTTGTTTATACATGTGATGAAGTCCCACAAGTAGAGCAGAAGTTCCATTATAGGAAACAGCTAGAAATCAGTAGCAATTCAGAGCAAATTCTAATGAATATCACAGAATAGCGAGAGAACAAGTGTAAAAGACATCAAAATGTAATTCTCTAGTCTATAAAGGATGTTATACACTGCAGAAATCCTTGATATAGAGTTAGTTCACAAGAAACCAGTGTTTCTACCCACTAGAATTCACTGAAAAGTAGTATTCAACTGTAAAACAGTTGAAAGACAAGTGTATATAGCTTCTCAAATTCAGAGAAGAGTATATGAAGTTGTTTCTACATGTGGTGAAGTCCCACAAGTAGAGCAGAAGGCCCATTATAGCACACTGAAAGAAAGCAGTAGAAATTCAGAGCCAATACTAATGAATATCACAGAATAATGAGAGAAGAAGTGTAAAAGACATCAAAATGTAAGTGTCTAGTCTAGAAAGGATGTTGTTCACTGCAGAAATCCTTGAAATAGAGTTAGTTCACAAGAAACCAGTGTTTCTACCCACTAGAATTCACTGAAAAGGAGTATTCAACTGTAGAACAGTTGAAAGACAAGTGTATATAGCTTCTCAAGATCAGAGAAGAGTGTATAAAGTTGTTTCTACATGTGTTGAAGTCCCACAAGTAGAAAAGAAGGCCCATTATAGGAAACAGCTAGAAGCCAGTAGTAATTCATAGCAAATACTACTGAATATCACAGAATAGTGAGAGAAATGTAAAAGACATCAAAATGTAAGTCTCTAGTCTAGAAAGGATGTTGTACACTGCAGAAATCCTGGAAATAGAGTTAGTTCACATGAAACCAGTTTTGTAACAACCAGAATTCACTGAAAAGTAGTATTCAACAGTAAAACATTTGAAAGACAAGTTTGTATAGCTTCGCAAGTTCAAAGAACAGTGTATTAAGTTGTTTATACATGTGATGAAGTCCCACAAGTAGAGCAGAAGTTCCATTATAGGAAACAGCTAGAAATCAGTAGCAATTCAGAGCAAATTCTAATGAATATCACAGAATAGCGAGAGAACAAGTGTAAAAGACATCAAAATGTAATTCTCTAGTCTATAAAGGATGTTATACACTGCAGAAATCCTTGATATAGAGTTAGTTCACAAGAAACCAGTGTTTCTACCCACTAGAATTCACTGAAAAGTAGTATTCAACTGTAAAACAGTTGAAAAACAAGTGTATATAGCTTCTCAAGATCAGAGAAGAGTGTATAAAGTTGTTTCTACATGTGGTGAAGTCCCACAAGTAGAGCAGAAGGCCTATTATAGCACACTGAAAGAAAGCAGTAGAAATTCAGAGCCAATACTAATGAATATCACAGAATAGTGAGAGACGAAGTGGAAAACCATCAAAATGTAAGTCTCTAGTCTTGAAAGGATGTTGTACACTGCAGAAATCCTTGAAATAGTGTTAGTTCACAAGAAACCAGTGTTTCTACCCACTAGAATTCACTGAAAAGTAGTATTCAACTGTAGAACAGTTGAAAGACAAGTGTATATAGCTTCTCAAGATCAGAGAAGAGTGTATAAAGTTGTTTCTACATGTGGTGAAGTCCCACAAGTATACCAGAAGGCCCATTATAGGAAACAGCTAGAAGCCAGTAGTAATTCAGAGCAAATACTACTGAATATCACAGAATAGTGAGAGAAATTTAAAGACATCAAAATGTAAATCTCTAGTCTAGAAAGGATGTTGTACACTGCAGAAATCCTTGATATAGAGTTAGTTCACATGAAACCAGTGTTTGAAACCACCAGAATTCATTGAAAAGTAGTATTCAACTGTAAAACAGTTGAAAGACAAGTTTATATAGCTTTGCAAGTTCATAGAACAGTGTATAAATATGTTTCTACATGTGGTGAAGTCCCACAAGTATACCAGAAGGCCCATTATAGGACACTGCTAGAAATCAGTATTAATTCTGAGGAAATACTAATGGATATCATAGAATTGTGTGAGAAGTGGAGAACCATCAAAATGTAAGTGTCTAGTCTAGAAAGGATGTTATACACTACAGAAATCCTTGAAATAGAGTTAGTTCACAAGAAACCAGTGTTTCTACCCACTAGAATTCACTGAAAAGTAATATTAAACTGTAAAACAGTTGAAAGACAAGTGTATATAGCTTCTCAAATCAGAGAAGAGTGTATAAAGTTGTTTCAACATGTGGTGAAGTCCCACAAGTAGAGCAGAAGGTCCATTATAGGAAACAGCTAGAAGTCAGTAGTAATTCAGAGCAAATACTAATGAATTTCACAGAATAGTGAGAGAAATGTAAAAGACATCAAAATGTAAGTCTCTAGTCTAGAAAGGATGTTTTACACTGCAGAAATCCTGGAAATAGAGTTAGTTCACATGAAACCAGTTTTGTAACAACCAGAATTCACTGAAAAGTAGTATTCAACAGTAAAACATTTGAAAGACAAGTTTGTATAGCTTCGCAAGTTCAAAGAACAGTGTATTAAGTTGTTTATACATGTGATGAAGTCCCACAAGTAGAGCAGAAGTTCCATTATAGGAAACAGCTAGAAATCAGTAGCAATTCAGAGCAAATTCTAATGAATATCACAGAATAGCGAGAGAACAAGTGTAAAAGACATCAAAATGTAATTCTCTACTCTATAAAGGATGTTATACACTGCAGAAATCCTTGATATAGAGTTAGTTCACAAGAAACCAGTGTTTCTACCCACTAGAATTCACTGAAAAGTAGTATTCAACTGTAAAACAGTTGAAAGACAAGTGTATATAGCTTCTCAAATTCAGAGAAGAGTATATGAAGTTGTTTCTACATGTGGTGAAGTCCCACAAGTAGAGCAGAAGGCCCATTATAGCACACTGAAAGAAAGCAGTAGAAATTCAGAGCCAATACTAATGAATATCACAGAATAGTGAGAGAAGAAGTGTAAAAGACATCAAAATGTAAGTCTCTAGTCTTGAAAGGATGTTGTACACTGCAGAAATCCTTGAAATAGTGTTAGTTCACAAGAAACCAGTGTTTCTACCCACTAGAATTCACTGAAAAGTAGTATTCAACTGTAGAACAGTTGAAAGACAAGTGTATATAGCTTCTCAAGATCAGAGAAGAGTGTATAAAGTTGTTTCTACATGTGGTGAAGTCCCACAAGTATACCAGAAGGCCCATTATAGGAAACAGCTAGAAGCCAGTAGTAATTCAGAGCAAATACTACTGAATATCACAGAATAGTGAGAGAAATTTAAAGACATCAAAATGTAAATCTCTAGTCTAGAAAGGATGTTGTACACTGCAGAAATCCTTGATATAGAGTTAGTTCACATGAAACCAGTGTTTGAAACCACCAGAATTCACTGAAAAGTAGTATTCAACTGTAAAACAGTTGAAAGACAAGTTTATATAGCTTTGCAAGTTCATAGAACAGTGTATAAATATGTTTCTACATGTGGTGAAGTCCCACAAGTATACCAGAAGGCCCATTATAGGACACTGCAAAAAAGCAGTAGTAATTCAGAGCCAATACTAATGAATATCACAGAATAGTGAGAGAAAAAGTGTAAAAGACATCAAAATGTAAGTCTCTAGTATAGAAAGGATGTTGTACACTGCAGAAATCCTTGAAATAGAGTTAGTTCACAAGAACCCAGTGTTTCAACCCAGTAGAACTCACTGAAAAGTAGTATTAAACTGTAAAAGAGTTGAAAGACAAGTGTATATAGCTTCTCAAGTAAAAGAGAAGAGTGTATAAAGATGTTTCTACAAGTGGTGAAGTCCCACAAGTAGAGCAGAAGGCCCATTATAGGACACTGCAAGAAAGCAGTAGTAATTCAGAGCAAATACTAATGAATATCACAGAATAGTGAGAGAACAAGTGTAAAAGACATCAAAACGTAAGTCTCTAGTCTAGAAAGGATGTTGTACACTGCATAAATACTTAAAATAGAGTTATTTCACATGAAACCAGTGTGTGAAACCTCCAGAATGCACTGAAAAGTAGCACTCAACTGTAAAACAGTTGAAAGACAAGTGTATATAGCTTCTCCAGTTCAGAGAAGCGTGTATGCAGTTGTTTTTACATGTGTTGAAGTACAAGTAGAGCAGAAAGCCCATTATAGGACACAGCTAGAAATCAGTAGTAATTCAGAGCAAATACTAATGAATATCATAGAATTGTTTGAGAACAAGTGGAAAACCATGAAAATGTAAGTGCCTAGTCTAGGAAGGATGTAGTTCACTGCAGAAATCCTTGAAATAGAGTTAGTTCTCATGAAACCAGTGTGTGAAACCTCCAGAATTCACTGAAAAGTAGTATTCAAGTGTAAAACAGTTGAAAGACAAGTGTATATAGCTTCTCCAGTTCAGAGATGCGTGTATGAAGTTGTTTTTACATGTGTTGACGAACCACAAGTAGAGCAGAAAGCTCATTAGAGGACACAACTAGAAATCAGTAGTAATTCAGAGCAAATATTAATGAATATCATAGAATAGTGAGAGAACAAATGTAAAGACATCAAAATGTAAGTCTCCAGTCTAGAAAGGATGTTGGACACTGCAGAAATCCTGGAAATAGAGTTATTTCAAAGTAAACCAGTGTTTGAAACCACCAGAATTCACTGAAAAGTAGTATTCAACTGTAAAACAGTTGAAAGACAAGTTTATATAGCTTTGCAAGTTCATAGAACAGTGTATAAAGATGTTTCTACATGTGGTGAAGTCCCACAAGTATACCAGAAGGCCCATTATAGGACACTGCAAAAAAGCAGTAGTAATTCAGAGCCAATACTAATGAATATCACAGAATAGTGAGAGAAAAAGTGTAAAAGACATCAAAATGTAAGTCTCTAGTATAGAAAGGATGTTGTACACTGCAGAAATCCTTGAAATAGAGTTAGTTCACAAGAACCTAGTGTTTCAACCCAGTAGAATTCACTGAAAAGTAGTATTAAACTGTAAAAGAGTTGAAAGACAAGTGTATATAGCTTCTCAAGTTCATAGAAGAGTGTATAAAGTTGTTTTTACATGTGGTGAAGTCCCACAAGTAGAGCAGAAGGCCCATTATAGTACACAGCTAGAAATCAGTAGTAATTCCGAGCAAATTCTAATGAATATCACAGAATAGTGAGAGAACAAGTGTAAAAGACAACAAAATGTGAGTCTCTAGTCAAGAAAGGATGTTGTACACTGCAGAAATCCTTGAAATAGAGTTAGTTCACATGAAACCAGTGATTGTAACCACCAGAATTCACTGAAAAGTAGTATTCAACTGTAAAACAGTTGAAAGTCGATTTTATATAGCTTCGCAAGTTCAGAGAACAGTGTATAAAGTTCTTTCTACATGTGGTGAAGTCCCACAAGTATACCATAAGGCCCATTATAGGACACAGCTAGAAATCAGTATTAATTCTGAGGAAATACTAATGGATATCATAGAATTGTGTGAGAAGTGGAGAACCATCAAAATGTAAGTGTCTAGTATAGAAAGGATGTTGTACACTGCAGAAATCCTTGAAATAGAGTTAGTTCACAAGAACCCAGTGTTTCAACCCAGTAGAATTCACTGAAAAGTAGTATTAAACTGTAAAAGAGTTGAAAGACAAGTTTATATAGCTTTGCAAGTTCATAGAACAGTGTATAAAGTTGTTTCTACATGTGGTGAAGTCCCACAAGTACACCAGAAGGCCCATTATAGGATACTGCAAAAAAGCAGTAGTAATTCAGAGCCAATACTAATGAATATCACAGAATAGTGACAGAAGAATTGTGAAAGACATCAAAATGTAAGTGTATAGTCTAGAAAGGATGTTGTACACTGCACAAATCCTTGAAATAGAGTTAGTTCACATGAAACCAGTGTTTGAAACCACCAGAATTCACTGAAAAGTAGTATTCATCTGTAAAATAGTTGAAAGACAAGTGTATGTAGCTTCTCAAGTTCAGAGAAGAGTGTATAAAGTTGTTTCTACATGTGGTGAAGTCCCACAAGTGGAAAAGAAGGCCCATTATGGGAAACAGCTAGAAATCAGTAGTCATTCAGAGCAAATACTAATGAATATCACAGAATAGTGAGAGAAGCAGTGTAACAGACATCAAAATGTAAGTCTCTAGTCTTTAAAGGATGTTGTACAGTGCAGAAATCCTTGAAATAGAGTTACTTCACAAGAAAACAGTGTTTCAACCCACTAGAATTCACTGAAAAGTAGTATTTAACTGTAAAACAGTTGTAAGACAAGTTTATATAGCTTCGCAAGTCCAGAGAAGAGTGTATAAAGTTGTTTCTACATGTGCTGAAGTCCCACAAGTAGAGCAGAAGGCACATTATATGAAACAGCTAGAAATCAGTAGTAATTCAGAGGAAATACTAATGAATATCATAGAATTGTTTGAGAACAAGTGTAAAAGACATCAAAATGTAATTTTCTAGTCTAGAAAGGACGTTATACACTACAGAAATCCTTGAAATAGAGTTACTTCACAAAAAAACAGTGTTTCAAACCACCAGAATTCACTGAAAAGTAGTATTTAACTGTAAAACAGTTGAAAGACAAGTTTATATAGCTTCACAAGTCCAGAGAAGAGTGTATAAAGTTGTTTCTACATGTGGTGAAGTCCCACAAGTAGAAAAGAAGGCCCATTATGGGAAACAGCTAGAAATCAGTAGTCATTCAGGGGAAATACTAATGTATATCACAGAATAGTGAGAGAACCAGTGTAAAAGACATCAAAATGTCTCTACTCTAGAAAGGATGTTGTACACTGCACAAATCCTTGAAGTAGAGTTAGTTCACATGAAACCAGTATTTCAAACCACCAGAATTCACTGAAAAGAAGTATTTAACTGTAAAACAGTTCTAAGACAAGTTTATATAGCTTCGCAAGTCCAGAGAAGAGTGTATAAAGTTGTTTCTACATGTGGTGAAGTCCCACAAGTAGAGCAGAAGGCCCATTATAGGACACTGCAAGAAAGCAGTAGTAATTCAGAGCCAATACTAATGAATATCACAGAATACTGAGAGATGAAGTGTAAAAGACATCAAAATGTAAGTCTTTAGTCTAGAAAGGATGTTGTACACTGCAGAAATCCTTGAAATAGAGTTAGTTCACATGAAGCCAGTGTTTCAAACCACCAGAATTCACTGAAAAGTAGTATTTAATTGTAAAACAGTTGTAAGACAAGTTTATATAGCTTCGCAAGTCCAGAGAAGAGTGAATAAAGTTGTTTCTACATGTGGTGAAGTCCCACAAGTAGAGCAGAAGGCACATTATAGTAAACATGTAGAAATAAGTAGTAATTCAGAGGAAATACTAATGAATATCACAGAATAGTGAGGGAACAAGTGTAAAAGACATCAAAATGTAAGTTTCTAGTCTAGAAAGGATGTTATACACTTCAGAAATCCTTGAAATAGAGTTACTTCACAAAAAAACAGTGTTTCAAACCAACAGAATTCACTGAAAAGTAGTATTTAACTGTAAAACAGTTGAAAGACAAGTTTATATAGCTTTTCAAGTCCAGAGAAGAGTGTATAAAGTTGTTTCTACATGTGGTGAAGTCCCACAAGTAGAAAAGAAGGCACATTATGGGAAACAGCTAGAAATCAGTAGTCATTCAGAGAAAATACTAATGAATATCATAGAATTGTGTGAGAACAAGTGTAAAAGACATAAAAATGTAAGTTTCTAGTCTAGAAAGGACGTTATACACTACAGAAATCCTTGAAATAGAGTTACTTCACAAAAAACAGTGTTTCAAACTACCAGAATTCACTGAAAAGTAGTATTTAACTATAAAACAGTTGAAAGACAAGTTTATATAGCTTCGCAAGTCCAGAGAAGAGTGTATAAAGTTGTTGCTACATGTGGTGAAGTCCCACAAGTAGAAAAGAAGGCCCATTATGGGAAACAGCTAGAAATCAGTAGTTATTCAGAGGAAATACTAATGAATATCACAGAATAGTGTGAGAACCAGTGTAAAAGACATCAAAATGTAAGTGTCTAGTCTAGAAAGGATGTTGTACACTGCACAAATCCTTGAAATAGAGTTAGTTCACATGAAACCAGTATTGCAAACCACCAGAATTCACTGAAAAATAGTATTTAACTGTAAAACAGTTAAAAGACTAGTGTATATAGCTTCGCAAGTCCTGAGAAGAGTGTATAAAGTTGTTTCTACATTTGGTGAAGTCCCACAAGAAGAGCAGAAGGACCATTATAGGAAACAGCTAGAAATCAGTAGTAATTCAGAGGAAATACTAATGAATATCATAGAATTGTGTGAGAACAAGTGTAAAAGACATCAAAATGTAAGTTTCTAGTCTAGAAAGGATGTTATACACTACAGAAATCCTTGAAATAGATTTACTTCACAAAAAAACAGTGTTTCAAACCACCAGAATTCACTGTAAAGTAGTATATAACTGTAAAACAGTTGAAAGACAAGTGTATATAGCTTCGCAAGTCCAGAGAAGAGTGTATAAAGTTGTTTCTACATGTGGTGAAGTCCCACAAGTAGAAAAGAAGGCCCATTATGGGAAACAGCTAGAAATCAGTAGTCATTCAGAGCAAATACTAATGAATATCAGAGAATAGTGAGAGAACCAGTGTAAAAGACATCAAAATGTACGTTTCTAGTCTAGAAAGGATGTTATACACTTCAGAAATCCTTGAAATAGAGTTACTTCACAAGAAACAGTGTTTCAAACCACCAGTATTCACTTAAAAGTAGTATTTAACTGTAAAACAGTTGTAAGACCAGTTAATATAGCTTCGCAAGTCCAGAGAAGAGTGTATAAAGTTGTTTCTACATGTGGTGAAGTCCCACAAGTAGAGCAGAAGACCCATTATAGGAAACAGCTAGAAATCAGTAGTAATTCAGAGGAAATACTAATGAATATCATAGAATTGTGTGAGAACAAGTGTAAAAGACATCAAAATATAAGTCTCTAGTCTAGAAAGGATGTTGTACACTGCACAAATCCTTGAAATAGAGTTAGTTCACATGAATCCAGTGTTTCAAACCACCAGAATTCACTGAAAAGTAGTATTTAACTGTAAAACAGTTGAAAGACAAGTTTATATAGCTTCGCAAGTCCAGAGAAGAGTGTATAAAGTTGTTTCTACATGTGGTGAAGTCCCACAAGTAGAAAAGAAGGCCCATTATGAGAAACAGCTAGAAATCAGTAGTCATTCAGAGCAAATACTAATGAATATCACAGAATAGTGAGAGAACCAGCGTAAAAGACATCAAAATGTAAGTCTCTAGTCTTTAAAGGATGTTGTACACTGCAGAAATCCTTGAAATAGAGTTAGTTCACATGAAACCAGTGTTTCAAACCACCAGAATTCACTGAAAGGTAGTATTTAACTGTAAAACAGTTGTAAGACAAGTTTATATAGCTTCGCAAGTCCAGAGAAGAGTATAAAGTTGTTTCTACATGTGGTGAAGTCCCACAAGTAGAGCAGAAGGCCCATTATAGTAAACAGCTAGAAATCAGTAGTAATTCAGAGGAAATACTAATGAATATCACAGAATAGTCAGGGAACAAGTGTAAAAGACATCAAAATGTAAGTTTCTAGTCTAGAAAGGATGTTATACACTTCAGAAATCCTTGAAATAGAATTACTTCACAAGAAAACAGTGTTTCAACCCACTAGAATTCACTGAAAAGTAGTATTCAACTGTAAAACAGTTGAAAGACTAGTGTATATAGCTTCGCAAGTCCTGAGAAGAGTGTATAAAGTTGTTTCTACATGTGGTGAAGTCGCACAAGTAGAAAAGAAGGCCCATTATGGTAAACAGCTAGAAATCAGTAGTCATTCAGAGCAAATACTAATGAATATCACAGAATAGTGAGAGAACAAGTGTAAAAGCAAACAAAATGTAAGTCTCTAGTCTAGAAAGGATGTTGTACACTGCACAAATCCTTGAAATAGAGTTAGTTCACATGAAACCAGTGTTTGAAACCACCAGAATTCACTGAAAAGTAGTATTCAACTGTAAAACAGTTGAAAGACAAGTGTATATACCTTCTCAAGTTCAGAGAAGAGTGTATAAAGTTGTTTCTACATGTGGTGAAGTCCCACAAGTAGAAAAGAAGGCTCATTATAGGAAAGAGCTAGAAATCAGTAGTCATTCAGAGCAAATAGTACTGAATATCACAGAATAGTGAGAGAACAAGTGTAAAAGACATCAAAATGTAAGTCTCTAGTCTAGAAAGGATGTTGTACACTGCACAAATCCTTGAAATAGGGTTAGTTCACATGAAACCAGTGTTTGAAACCACCAGAATTCACTGAAAAGTAGTATTTAACTGTAAAACAGTTGAAAGACAAGTTTATATAGCTTCGCAAGTCCACAGAAGAGTGTATAAAGTTGTTTCTACATGTGGTGAAGTCCCACAAGTAGAAAAGAAGGCCCATTATGGGAAACAGCTGGAAATCAGTAGTCATTCAGAGCAAATACTACTGAATATCACAGAATAGTGAGAGAACAAGTGTAAAAGACATCAAAATGTACGTTTCTAGAATAGAAAGGATGTTATACACTACAGAAATCCTTGAAATAGAGTTACTTCACAAGAAAACAGTGTTTCAACCCACTAGAATTCACTGAAAAGTAGTATTTAACTGTAAAACAGTTGAAAAACAAGTTTATATAGCTTCGCAAGTCCAGAGAAGAGTGTATAAAGTTGTTTCTACATGTGTTGAAGTCCTACAAGTAGAAAAGAAGGCCCATTATAGGAAACAGCTAGAAATCAGTAGTCATTCAGAGTAAATACCAATGAATATCACAGAATAGTGAGAGAACAAATGTAAAAGACATCAAATGTAAGTCTTTAGTCTAGAAAGGATGTTGTACACTGCACAAATCCTTGAAATAGAGTTAGTTCACAAGAAAACAGTGTTTCAACCCACTAGAATTCACTGAAAAGTAGTATTCAACTGTAAAACAGTTGAAAGACAAGTGTATATAGCTTCTCAAGTTCAGAGAAGAGTGTATAAAGTTGTTTCTACATGTGGTGAAGTCGCACAAGTAGAAAAGAAGGCCCATTATAGGAAACAGCTAGAAATCAGTAGTCATTCATTGCAAATATTAATGAATATCATAGAATTGTGTGAGAAGAAGTGTAGAAGACATCAAAATGTAAGTTTCTAGTCTAGAAAGGATGTTATACACTATAGAAATCCTTGAAATAGAGTTACTTCACAAGAAAACAGTGTTTCAAACCACCAGAATTCACTGAAAAGTAGTATTTAACTGTAAAACAGTTGAAAGACAAGTTTATATAGCTTCGCAAGTCCAGAGAAGAGTGTATAAAGTTGTTTCTACATGTGTTGAAGTCCCACAAGTAGAAAAGAAGGCCAATTATAGGAAACAGCTAGAAATCAGTAGTCATTCAGAGTAAATACCAATGAATATCACAGAATAGTGAGAGAACAAGTGTAAAAGACATCAAAATGTACGTTTCTAGAATAGAAAGGATGTTATACACTACAGAAATCCTTGAAATAGAGTTACTTCACAAGAAACCAGTGTTTCAAACCACCAGAATTCACTGAAAAGTAGTATTTAACTGTAAAACAGTTGAAAGACAAGTTTATATAGCTTCGCAAGTCCAGAGAAGAGTGTATAAAGTTGTTTCTACATGTGTTGAAGTCCCACAAGTAGAAAAGAAGGCCCATTATGGGAAACAGCTAGAAATCAGTAGTCATTCAGAGTAAATACCAATGAATATCAAAGAATAGTGAGAGAACAAGTGTAAAAGACATCAAAATGTAAGTCTCTAGTCTAGTAAGGATGTTATACACTACCGAAATCCTTGAAATAGAGTTACTTCACAAGAAACCAGTGTTTCAAACCACCAGAATTCACTGAAAAGTATAATTTAACTGTAAAACGGTTGAAAGACAAGTTTATATAGCTTTGCAAGTCCAGAGAAGAGTGTATAAAGTTGTTTCTACATGTGTTGAAGTCCCACAAGTAGAAAAGAAGGCCAATTATAGGAAACAGCTAGAAATCAGTAGTCATTCAGAGTAAATACCAATGAATATCACAGAATAGTGAGACAACTAGGGTAAAAGACAACAAAATGTAAGTCTCTAGTCTAGAAAGGATGTTATACACTACCGAAATCCTTGAAATAGAGTTACTTCACAAGAAAACAGTGTTTCAAACCACCAGAATTCACTGAAAAGTAGTATTTAACTGTAAAACAGTTGAAAGACAAGTTTATATAGCTTCGCAAGTCCAGAGAAGAGTGTATAAAGTTGATTCTACATGTGGTGAAGTCCCACAAGTAGAAAAGAAGGCCCATTATGGGAAACAGCTATAAATCAGTAGTCATTCAGAGCAAATACTACTGAATATCACAGAATAGTGAGAGAACAAGTGTAAAAGACATCAAAATGTACGTTTCTAGAATAGAAAGGATGTTATACACTACAGAAATCCTTGAAATAGAGTTACTTCACAAGAAAACAGTGTTTCAACCCACTAGAATTCACTGAAAAGTAGTATTCAACTGTAAAACAGTTGAAAGACAAGTGTATATAGCTTCTCAAGTTCAGAGAAGAGTGTATAAAGATGTTTCTCCATGTGGTGAAGAACCACAAGTAGAAAAGAAGGCCCATTATGGGAAACAGCTAGAAATCAGTAGTCATTCAGAGCAAATACTAATGAATATCACAGAATAGTGAGAGAACTAGGGTAAAAGACAACAAAATGTAAGTCTCTAGTCTAGAAAGGATGTTATACACTACCGAAATCCTTGCAATAGAGTTACTTCACAAGAAACCAGTGTTTCAAACGACCAGAATTCACTGAAAAGTAGTATTTAACTGTAAAACAGTTGAAAGACAAGTTTATATAGCTTCGCAAGTCCAGGGAATGTATAAAGTTGTTTCTACATGTGTTGAAGTCCTACAAGTAGAAAAGAAGGCCCATTATAGGAAACAGCTAGAAATCAGTAGTCATTCAGAGTAAATACCAATGAATATCACAGAATAGTGAGAGAACAAGTGTAAAAGACATCAAAATGTAAGTCTCTAGTGTAGAAAGGATGTTATACACTACCGAAATCCTTGAAATAGAGTTACTTCACAAGAAACCAGTGTTTCAAACCACCAGAATTCACTGAAAAGTATAATTTAACTGTAAAACGGTTGAAAGACAAGTTTATATAGCTTCGCAAGTCCAGAGAAGAGTGTATAAAGTTGTTTCTACATGTGTTGAAGTCCCACAAGTAGAAAAGAAGGCCAATTATAGGAAACAGCTAGAAATCAGTAGTCATTCAGAGCAAATACTAATGAATATCACAGAATAGTGAGAGAACTAGGGTAAAAGACAACAAAATGTAAGTCTCTAGTCTAGAAAGGATGTTATACACTACCGAAATCCTTGCAATAGAGTTACTTCACAAGAAACCAGTGTTTCAAACCACCAGAATTCACTGAAAAGTATAATTTAACTGTAAAACGGTTGAAAGACAAGTTTATATAGCTTCTCAAGTTCAGAGAAGAGTGTATAAAGTTGTTTCTCCATGTGGTGAAGAACCTCAAGTAGAAAAGAAGGCCCATTATGGGAAACAGCTAGAAATCAGTAGTCATTCAGAGCAAATACTAATGAATATCACAGAATAGTGGGAGAACTAGGGTAAAAGACAACAAAATGTAAGTCTCTAGTCTAGAAAGGATGTTATACACTACCGAAATCCTTGCAATAGAGTTACTTCACAAGAAACCAGTGTTTCAAACCACCAGAATTCACTGAAAAGTAGTATTTAACTGTAAAACAGTTGAAAGACAAGTTTATATAGCTTCGCAAGTCCAGGGAGTGTATAAAGTTGTTTCTACATGTGTTGAAGTCCTACAAGTAGAAAAGAAGGCCCATTATAGGAAACAGCTAGAAATCAGTAGTCATTCAGAGTAAATACCAATGAATATCACAGAATAGTGAGAGAACAAGTGTAAAAGACATCAAAATGTAAGTCTCTAGTGTAGAAAGGATGTTATACACTACCGAAATCCTTGAAATAGAGTTACTTCACAAGAAACCAGTGTTTCAAACCACCAGAATTCACTGAAAAGTATAATTTAACTGTAAAACGGTTGAAAGACAAGTTTATATAGCTTCGCAAGTCCAGAGAAGAGTGTATAAAGTTGTTTCTACATGTGTTGAAGTCCCACAAGTAGAAAAGAAGGCCAATTATAGGAAACAGCTAGAAATCAGTAGTCATTCAGAGTAAATACCAATGAATATCACAGAATAGTGAGAGAACAAGTGTAAAAGACATCAAATGTAAGTCTTTAGTCTAGAAAGGATGTTGTACACTGCACAAATCCTTGAAATAGAGTTAGTTCACATGAAACCAGTGTTTGAAACCACCAGAATTCACTGAAAAGTAGTATTCAACTGTAAAACAGTTGGAAGACAAGTGTATATAGCTTCTCAAGTTCAGAGAAGAGTGTATAAAGTTGTTTCTACATGTGGTGAAGTCGCACAAGAAGAAAAGAAGGCCCATTATAGGAAACAGCTAGAAATCAGTAGTCATTCATTGCAAATACTAATGAATATCATAGAATTGTGTGAGAACAAGTGTAGAAGACATCAAAATGTAAGTTTCTAGTCTAGAAAAGATGGTATACACTACAGAAATCCTTGAAATAGAGTTACTTCACAAGAAAACAGTGTTTCAACCCACTAGAATTCACTGAATAGTAGTATTCAACTGTAAAACAGTTGAAAGACAAGTGTATATAGCTTCTCAAGTTCAGAGAAGAGTGTATAAAGTTGTTTCTAAATGTGGTGAAGACCCACAAGTAGAAAATAAGGCCCATTATGGGAAACAGCTAGAAATCAGTAGTCATTCAGAGCAAATACTAATGAATATCACAGAATAGTGAGAGAACTAGGGTAAAAGACAACAAAATGTAAGTCTCTAGTCTAGAAAGGATGTTATACACTACCGAAATCATTGAAATAGAGTTACTTCACAAGAAAACAGTGTTTCAACCCACTAGAATTCACTGAAAAGTAGTATTCAACTGTAAAACAGTTGAAAGACAAGTGTATATAGCTTCTCAAGTTCAGAGAAGAGTGTATAAAGTTGTTTCTCCATGTGGTGAAGACCCACAAGTAGAAAAGAAGGCCCATTATGGGAAACAGCTAGAAATCAGTAGTCATTCAGCGCAAATACTAATGAATATCACAGAATAGTGAGAGAACAAGTGTAAAAGACATCAAAATGTAAGTCTCTAGTCTAGAAAGGATGTTATACACTACCGAAATTCTTGAAATAGAGTTAGTTCACAAGAAACCAGTGTTTCAAACCACCAGAATTCACTGAAAAGTAGTATTTAACTGTAAAACAGTTGAAAGACAAGTTTATATAGCTTCGCAAGTCCAGAGAAGAGTGTATAAAGTTGTTTCTACATGTGGTGAAGACCCACAAGTAGAAAAGAAGGCCCATTATGGGAAACAGCTAGAAATCAGTAGTCATTCAGAGCAAATACTAATGAATATCACAGAATAGTGAGAGAACTAGGGTAAAAGACAACAAAATGTAAGTCTCTAGTCTAGAAAGGATGTTATACACTACCGAAATCCTTGCAATAGAGTTACTTCACAAGAAACCAGTGTTTCAAACCACCAGAATTCACTGAAAAGTATAATTTAACTGTAAAACGGTTGAAAGACAAGTTTATATAGCTTCTCAAGTTCAGAGAAGAGTGTATAAAGTTGTTTCTCCATGTGGTGAAGAACCACAAGTAGAAAAGAAGGCCCATTATGGGAAACAGCTGGAAATCAGTAGTCATTCAGAGCAAATACTAATGAATATCACAGAATAGTGAGAGAACTAGGGTAAAAGACAACAAAATGTAAGTCTGTAGTTTAGAAAGGATGTTATACACTACCGAAATCCTTGCAATAGAGTTACTTCACAAGAAACCAGTGTTTCAAACCACCAGAATTCACTGAAAACTAGTATTTAACTGTAAAACAGTTGAAAGACAAGTTTATATAGCTTCGCAAGTCCAGGGAGTGTATAAAGTTGTTTCTACATGTGTTGAAGTCCTACAAGTAGAAAAGAAGGCCCATTATAGGAAACAGCTAGAAATCAGTAGTCATTCAGAGTAAATACCAATGAATATCACAGAATAGTGAGAGAACAAGTGTAAAAGACATCAAAATGTAAGTCTCTAGTGTAGAAAGGATGTTATACACTACCGAAATCCTTGAAATAGAGTTACTTCACAAGAAACCAGTGTTTCAAACCACCAGAATTCACTGAAAAGTATAATTTAACTGTAAAACGGTTGAAAGACAAGTTTATATAGCTTCGCAAGTCCAGAGAAGAGTGTATAAAGTTGTTTCTACATGTGTTGAAGTCCCACAAGTAGAAAAGAAGGCCAATTATAGGAAACAGCTAGAAATCAGTAGTCATTCAGAGTAAATACCAATGAATATCACAGAATAGTGAGAGAACAAGTGTAAAAGACATCAAATGTAAGTCTTTAGTCTAGAAAGGATGTTGTACACTGCACAAATCCTTGAAATAGAGTTAGTTCACATGAAACCAGTGTTTGAAACCACCAGAATTCACTGAAAAGTAGTATTCAACTGTAAAACAGTTGGAAGACAAGTGTATATAGCTTCTCAAGTTCAGAGAAGAGTGTATAAAGTTGTTTCTACATGTGGTGAAGTCGCACAAGAAGAAAAGAAGGCCCATTATAGGAAACAGCTAGAAATCAGTAGTCATTCATTGCAAATACTAATGAATATCATAGAATTGTGTGAGAACAAGTGTAGAAGACATCAAAATGTAAGTTTCTAGTCTAGAAAAGATGGTATACACTACAGAAATCCTTGAAATAGAGTTACTTCACAAGAAAACAGTGTTTCAACCCACTAGAATTCACTGAATAGTAGTATTCAACTGTAAAACAGTTGAAAGACAAGTGTATATAGCTTCTCAAGTTCAGAGAAGAGTGTATAAAGTTGTTTCTAAATGTGGTGAAGACCCACAAGTAGAAAATAAGGCCCATTATGGGAAACAGCTAGAAATCAGTAGTCATTCAGAGCAAATACTAATGAATATCACAGAATAGTGAGAGAACTAGGGTAAAAGACAACAAAATGTAAGTCTCTAGTCTAGAAAGGATGTTATACACTACCGAAATCCTTGAAATAGAGTTACTTCACAAGAAAACAGTGTTTCAACCCACTAGAATTCACTGAAAAGTAGTATTCAACTGTAAAACAGTTGAAAGACAAGTGTATATAGCTTCTCAAGTTCAGAGAAGAGTGTATAAAGTTGTTTATCCATGTGGTGAAGACCCACAAGTAGAAAAGAAGGCCCATTATGGGAAACAGCTAGAAATCAGTAGTCATTCAGCGCGAATACTAATGAATATCACAGAATAGTGAGAGAACAAGTGTAAAAGACATCAAAATGTAAGTCTCTAGTCTAGAAAGGATGTTATACACTACCGAAATTCTTGAAATAGAGTTAGTTCACAAGAAACCAGTGTTTCAAACCACCAGAATTCACTGAAAAGTAGTATTTAACTGTAAAACAGTTGAAAGACAAGTTTATATAGCTTCGCAAGTCCAGAGAAGAGTGTATAAAGTTGTTTCTACATGTGGTGAAGACCCACAAGTAGAAAAGAAGGCCCATTATGGGAAACAGCTAGAAATCAGTAGTCATTCAGAGCAAATACTAATGAATATCACAGAATAGTGAGAGAACTATGGTAAAAGACAACAAAATGTAAGTCTCTAGTCTAGAAAGGATGTTATACACTACCGAAATCCTTGAAATAGAGTTACTTCACAAGAAACCAGTGTTTCAAACCACCAGAATTCACTGAAAAGTAGTATTTAACTGTAAAACAGTTGAAAGACAAGTTTATATAGCTTCGCAAGTCCAGAGAAGAGTGTATAAAGTTGATTCTACATGTGGTGAAGTCCCACAAGTAGAAAAGAAGGACAATTATAGGAAACAGCTAGAAATCAGTAGTCATTCAGAGTAAATACCAATGAATATCAAAGAATAGTGAGAGTACAAGTGTAAAAGACATCAAATGTAAGTCTTTAGTCTAGAAAGGATGTTGTACACTGCACAAATCCTTGAAATAGAGTTAGTTCACATGAAACCAGTGTTTGAAACCACAAGAATTCACTGAAAAGTAGTATTCAACTGTAAAACAGTTGGAAGACAAGTGTATATAGCTTCACAAGTTCAGAGAAGAGTGTATAAAGTTGTTTCTACATGTGGTGAAGTCGCACAAGTAGAAAAGAAGGCCCATTATAGGAAACAGCTAGAAATCAGTAGTCATTCATTGCAAATACTAATGAATATCATAGAATTGTGTGAGAACAAGTGTAGAAGACATCAAAATGTAAGTTTCTAGTCTAGAAAGGATGTTATACACTACAGAAATCCTTGAAATAGAGTTACTTCACAAGAAAACAGTGTTTCAACCCACTAGAATTCACTGAATAGTAGTATTCAACTGTAAAACAGTTGAAAGACAAGTGTATATAGCTTCTCAAGTTCAGAGAAGAGTGTATAAAGTTGTTTCTCCATGTGGTGAAGACCCACAAGTAGAAAAGAAGGCCCATTATGGGAAACAGCTAGAAATCAGTAGTCATTCAGCGCAAATACTAATGAATATCACAGAATAGTGAGAGAACAAGTGTAAAAGACATCAAAATGTAAGTCTCTAGTCTAGAAAGGATGTTATACACTACCGAAATCCTTGAAATAGAGTTAGTTCACAAGAAACCAGTGTTTCAAACCACCAGAATTCACTGAAAAGTAGTATTTAACTGTAAAACAGTTGAAAGACAAGTTTATATAGCTTCGCAAGTCCAGAGAAGAGTGTATAAAGTTGTTTCTACATGTGGTGAAGACCCACAAGTAGAAAAGAAGGCCCATTATGGGAAACAGCTAGAAATCAGTAGTCATTCAGAGCAAATACTAATGAATATCACAGAATAGTGAGAGAACTAGGGTAAAAGACAACAAAATGTAAGTCTCTAGTCTAGAAAGGATGTTATACACTACCGAAATCCTTGAAATGGAGTTACTTCACAAGAAACCAGTGTTTCAAACCACCAGAATTCACTGAAAAGTAGTATTTAACTGTAAAACAGTTGAAAGACAAGTTTATATAGCTTCGCAAGTCCAGAGAAGAGTGTATAAAGTTGATTCTACATGTGGTGAAGTCCCACAAGTAGAAAAGAAGGCCCATTATGGGAAACAGCTAGAAATCAGTAGTCATTCAGAGCAAATACTACTGAATATCACAGAATAGTGAGAGAACAAGTGTAAAAGACATCAAAATGTACGTTTCTAGAATAGAAAGGATGTTATACACTACAGAAATCCTTGAAATAGAGTTACTTCACAAGAAACCAGTGTTTCACATCACCAGAATTCACTGAAAAGTAGTATTTAACTGTAAAACAGTTGAAAGACAAGTTTATATAGCTTCGCAAGTCCAGAGAAGAGTGTATAAAGTTGTTTCTACATGTGTTGAAGTCCCACAAGTAGAAAAGAGGGCCCATTATAGGAAACAGCTAGAAATCAGTAGTCATTCAGAGTAAATACCAATGAATATCACAGAAAAGTGAGAGAACAAGTGTAAAAGACATCAAAATGTAAGTCTCTAGTCTAGTAAGGATGTTATACACTACCGAAATCCTTGAAATAGAGTTACTTCACAAGAAACCAGTGTTTCAAACCACCAGAATTCACTGAAAAGTATATTTTAACGGTAAAACGGTTGAAAGACAAGTTTATATAGCTTTGCAAGTCCAGAGAAGAGTGTATAAAGTTGTTTCTACATGTGTTGAAGTCCCACAAGTAGAAAAGAAGGCCAATTATAGGAAACAGCTAGAAATCAGTAGTCATTCAGAGTAAATACCAATGAATATCACAGAATAGTGAGAGAACTAGGGTAAAAGACAACAAAATGTAAGTCTCTAGTCTAGAAAGGATGTTATACACTACCGAAATCCTTGAAATAGAGTTAGTTCACAAGAAACCAGTGTTTCAAACCACCAGAATTCACTGAAAAGTAGTATTTAACTGTAAAACAGTTGAAAGACAAGTGTATATAGCTTCTCAAGTTCAGAGAAGAGTGTATAAAGTTGTTTCTCCATGTGGTGAAGAACCACAAGTAGAAAAGAAGGCCCATTATGGGAAACAGCTAGAAATCAGTAGTCATTCAGAGCAAATACTACTGAATATCACAGAATAGTGAGAGAACAAGTGTAAAAGACATCAAAATGTACGTTTCTAGAATAGAAAGGATGTTATACACTACAGAAATCCTTGGAATAGAGTTACTTCACAAGAAAACAGTGTTTCAACCCACTAGAATACACTGAAAAGTAGTATTCAACTGTAAAACAGTTGAAAGACAAGTGTATATAGCTTCTCAAGTTCAGAGAAGAGTGTATAAAGTTGTTTCTCCATGTGGTGAAGAACCACAAGTAGAAAAGAAGGCCCATTATGGGAAACAGCTAGAAATCAGTAGTCATTCAGAGCAAATACTAATGAATATCACAGAATAGTGAGAGAACTAGGGTAAAAGACAACAAAATGTAAGTCTCTAGTCTAGAAAGGATGTTATACACTACCGAAATCCTTGCAATAGAGTTACTTCACAAGAAACCAGTGTTTCAAACCACCAGAATTCACTGAAAAGTAGTATTCAACTGTAAAACAGTTGAAAGACAAGTGTATATAGCTTCGCAAGTCCAGAGAAGAGTGTATAAAGTTGTTTCTACATGTGTTGAAGTCCTACAAGTAGAAAAGAAGGCCCATTATAGGAAACAGCTAGAAATCAGTAGTCATTCAGAGTAAATACCAATGAATATCACAGAATAGTGAGAGAACAAGTGTAAAAGACATCAAAATGTAAGTCTCTAGTCTAGAAAGGATGTTATACACTACCGAAATCCTTGAAATAGAGTTACTTCACAAGAAACCAGTGTTTCAAACCACCAGAATTCACTGAAAAGTATAATTTAACTGTAAAACGGTTGAAAGACAAGTTTATATAGCTTCGCAAGTCCAGAGAAGAGTTTATAAAGTTGTTTCTACATGTGTTGAAGTCCCACAAGTAGAAAAGATGGCCAATTATAGGAAACAGCTAGAAATCAGTAGTCATTCAGAGTAAATACCAATGAATATCATAGAATAGTGAGAGAACAAGTGTAAAAGACATCAAATGTAAGTCTTTAGTCTAGAAAGGATGTGGTACACTGCACAAATCCTTGAAATAGAGTTAGTTCACATGAAACCAGTGTTTGAAACCACAAGAATTCACTGAAAAGTAGTATTCAACTGTAAAACAGTTGGAAGACAAGTGTATATAGCTTCACAAGTTCAGAGAAGAGTGTATAAAGTTGTTTCTACATGTGGTGAAGTCGCACAAGTAGAAAAGAAGGCCCATTATAGGAAACAGCTAGAAATCAGTTGTCATTCATTGCAAATACTAATGAATATCATAGAATTGTGTGAGAACAAGTGTAGAAGACATCAAAATGTAAGTTTCTAGTCTAGAAAGGATGTTATACACTACAGAAATCCTTGAAATAGAGTTACTTCACAAGAAAACAGTGTTTCAACCCACTAGAATTCACTGAATAGTAGTATTCAACTGTAAAACAGTTGAAAGACAAGTGTATATAGCTTCTCAAGTTCAGAGAAGAGTGTATAAAGTTGTTTCTCCATGTGGTGAAGACCCACAAGTAGAAAAGAAGGCCCATTATGGGAAACAGCTAGAAATCAGTAGTCATTCAGCGCAAATACTAATGAATATCACAGAATAGTGAGAGAACAAGTGTAAAAGACATCAAAATGTAAGTCTCTAGTCTAGAAAGGATGTTATACACTACCGAAATCCTTGAAATAGAGTTAGTTCACAAGAAACCAGTGTTTCAAACCACCAGAATTCACTGAAAAGTAGTATTTAACTGTAAAACAGTTGAAAGACAAGTTTATATAGCTTCGCAAGTCCAGAGAAGAGTGTATAAAGTTGTTTCTACATGTGGTGAAGACCCACAAGTAGAAAAGAAGGCCCATTATGGGAAACAGCTAGAAATCAGTAGTCATTCAGAGCAAATACTAATGAATATCACAGAATAGTGAGAGAACTAGGGTAAAAGACAACAAAATGTAAGTCTCTAGTCTAGAAAGGATGTTATACACTACCGAAATCCTTGAAATGGAGTTACTTCACAAGAAACCAGTGTTTCAAACCACCAGAATTCACTGAAAAGTAGTATTTAACTGTAAAACAGTTGAAAGACAAGTTTATATAGCTTCGCAAGTCCAGAGAAGAGTGTATAAAGTTGATTCTACATGTGGTGAAGTCCCACAAGTAGAAAAGAAGGCCCATTATGGGAAACAGCTAGAAATCAGTAGTCATTCAGAGCAAATACTACTGAATATCACAGAATAGTGAGAGAACAAGTGTAAAAGACATCAAAATGTACGTTTCTAGAATAGAAAGGATGTTATACACTACAGAAATCCTTGAAATAGAGTTACTTCACAAGAAACCAGTGTTTCACATCACCAGAATTCACTGAAAAGTAGTATTTAACTGTAAAACAGTTGAAAGACAAGTTTATATAGCTTCGCAAGTCCAGAGAAGAGTGTATAAAGTTGTTTCTACATGTGTTGAAGTCCCACAAGTAGAAAAGAGGGCCCATTATAGGAAACAGCTAGAAATCAGTAGTCATTCAGAGTAAATACCAATGAATATCACAGAAAAGTGAGAGAACAAGTGTAAAAGACATCAAAATGTAAGTCTCTAGTCTAGTAAGGATGTTATACACTACCGAAATCCTTGAAATAGAGTTACTTCACAAGAAACCAGTGTTTCAAACCACCAGAATTCACTGAAAAGTATATTTTAACGGTAAAACGGTTGAAAGACAAGTTTATATAGCTTTGCAAGTCCAGAGAAGAGTGTATAAAGTTGTTTCTACATGTGTTGAAGTCCCACAAGTAGAAAAGAAGGCCAATTATAGGAAACAGCTAGAAATCAGTAGTCATTCAGAGTAAATACCAATGAATATCACAGAATAGTGAGAGAACTAGGGTAAAAGACAACAAAATGTAAGTCTCTAGTCTAGAAAGGATGTTATACACTACCGAAATCCTTGAAATAGAGTTAGTTCACAAGAAACCAGTGTTTCAAACCACCAGAATTCACTGAAAAGTAGTATTTAACTGTAAAACAGTTGAAAGACAAGTGTATATAGCTTCTCAAGTTCAGAGAAGAGTGTATAAAGTTGTTTCTCCATGTGGTGAAGAACCACAAGTAGAAAAGAAGGCCCATTATGGGAAACAGCTAGAAATCAGTAGTCATTCAGAGCAAATACTACTGAATATCACAGAATAGTGAGAGAACAAGTGTAAAAGACATCAAAATGTACGTTTCTAGAATAGAAAGGATGTTATACACTACAGAAATCCTTGGAATAGAGTTACTTCACAAGAAAACAGTGTTTCAACCCACTAGAATACACTGAAAAGTAGTATTCAACTGTAAAACAGTTGAAAGACAAGTGTATATAGCTTCTCAAGTTCAGAGAAGAGTGTATAAAGTTGTTTCTCCATGTGGTGAAGAACCACAAGTAGAAAAGAAGGCCCATTATGGGAAACAGCTAGAAATCAGTAGTCATTCAGAGCAAATACTAATGAATATCACAGAATAGTGAGAGAACTAGGGTAAAAGACAACAAAATGTAAGTCTCTAGTCTAGAAAGGATGTTATACACTACCGAAATCCTTGCAATAGAGTTACTTCACAAGAAACCAGTGTTTCAAACCACCAGAATTCACTGAAAAGTAGTATTCAACTGTAAAACAGTTGAAAGACAAGTGTATATAGCTTCGCAAGTCCAGAGAAGAGTGTATAAAGTTGTTTCTACATGTGTTGAAGTCCTACAAGTAGAAAAGAAGGCCCATTATAGGAAACAGCTAGAAATCAGTAGTCATTCAGAGTAAATACCAATGAATATCACAGAATAGTGAGAGAACAAGTGTAAAAGACATCAAAATGTAAGTCTCTAGTCTAGAAAGGATGTTATACACTACCGAAATCCTTGAAATAGAGTTACTTCACAAGAAACCAGTGTTTCAAACCACCAGAATTCACTGAAAAGTATAATTTAACTGTAAAACGGTTGAAAGACAAGTTTATATAGCTTCGCAAGTCCAGAGAAGAGTTTATAAAGTTGTTTCTACATGTGTTGAAGTCCCACAAGTAGAAAAGATGGCCAATTATAGGAAACAGCTAGAAATCAGTAGTCATTCAGAGTAAATACCAATGAATATCATAGAATAGTGAGAGAACAAGTGTAAAAGACATCAAATGTAAGTCTTTAGTCTAGAAAGGATGTGGTACACTGCACAAATCCTTGAAATAGAGTTAGTTCACATGAAACCAGTGTTTGAAACCACAAGAATTCACTGAAAAGTAGTATTCAACTGTAAAACAGTTGGAAGACAAGTGTATATAGCTTCACAAGTTCAGAGAAGAGTGTATAAAGTTGTTTCTACATGTGGTGAAGTCGCACTAGTAGAAAAGAAGGCCCATTATAGGAAACAGCTAGAAATCAGTTGTCATTCATTGCAAATACTAATGAATATCATAGAATTGTGTGAGAACAAGTGTAGAAGACATCAAAATGTAAGTTTCTAGTCTAGAAAGGATGTTATACACTACAGAAATCCTTGAAATAGAGTTACTTCACAAGAAAACAGTGTTTCAACCCACTAGAATTCACTGAATAGTAGTATTCAACTGTAAAACAGTTGAAAGACAAGTGTATATAGCTTCTCAAGTTCAGAGAAGAGTGTATAAAGTTGTTTCTACATGTGGTGAAGACCCACAAGTAGAAAAGAAGGCCCATTATGGGAAACAGCTAGAAATCAGTAGTCATTCAGCGCAAATACTAATGAATATCACATAATAGTGAGAGAACAAGTGTAAAAGACATCAAAATGTAAGTCTCTAGTCTAGAAAGGATGTTATACACTACCGAAATCCTTGAAATAGAGTTAGTTCACAAGAAACCAGTGTTTCAAACCACCAGAATTCACTGAAAAGTAGTATTTAACTGTAAAACAGTTGAAAGACAAGTTTATATAGCTTCGCAAGTCCAGAGAAGAGTGTATAAAGTTGTTTCTACATGTGGTGAAGACCCACAAGTAGAAAAGAAGGCCCATTATGGGAAACAGCTAGAAATCAGTAGTCATTCAGAGCAAATACTAATGAATATCACAGAATAGTGAGAGAACTAGGGTAAAAGACAACAAAATGTAAGTCTCTAGTCTAAAAAGGATGTTATACACTACCGAAATCCTTGAAATATAGTCACTTCACAAGAAACCAGTGTTTCAAACCACCAGAATTCACTGAAAAGTAGTATTTAACTGTAAAACAGTTGAAAGACAAGTTTATATAGCTTCGCAAGTCCAGAGAAGAGTGTATAAAGTTGATTCTACATGTGGTGAAGTCCCACAAGTAGAAAAGAAGGCCCATTATGGGAAACAGCTAGAAATCAGTAGTCATTCAGAGCAAATACCAATGAATATCACAGAAAAGTGAGAGAACAAGTGTAAAAGACATCAAAATGTAAGTCTCTAGTCTAGTAAGGATGTTATACACTACCGAAATCCTTGAAATAGAGTTACTTCACAAGAAACCAGTGTTTCAAACCACCAGAATTCACTGAAAAGTATATTTTAACGGTAAAACGGTTGAAAGACAAGTTTATATAGCTTTGCAAGTCCAGAGAAGAGTGTATAAAGTTGTTTCTACATGTGTTGAAGTCCCACAAGTAGAAAAGAAGGCCAATTATAGGAAACAGCTAGAAATCAGTAGTCATTCAGAGTAAATACCAATGAATATCACAGAATAGTGAGAGAACTAGGGTAAAAGACAACAAAATGTAAGTCTCTAGTCTAGAAAGGATGTTATACACTACCGAAATCCTTGAAATAGAGTTAGTTCACAAGAAACCAGTGTTTCAAACCACCAGAATTCACTGAAAAGTAGTATTTAACTGTAAAACAGTTGAAAGACAAGTGTATATAGCTTCTCAAGTTCAGAGAAGAGTGTATAAAGTTGTTTCTCCATGTGGTGAAGAACCACAAGTAGAAAAGAAGGCCCATTATGGGAAACAGCTAGAAATCAGTAGTCATTCAGAGCAAATACTACTGAATATCACAGAATAGTGAGAGAACAAGTGTAAAAGACATCAAAATGTACGTTTCTAGAATAGAAAGGATGTTATACACTACAGAAATCCTTGGAATAGAGTTACTTCACAAGAAAACAGTGTTTCAACCCACTAGAATACACTGAAAAGTAGTATTCAACTGTAAAACAGTTGAAAGACAAGTGTATATAGCTTCTCAAGTTCAGAGAAGAGTGTATAAAGTTGTTTCTCCATGTGGTGAAGAACCACAAGTAGAAAAGAAGGCCCATTATGGGAAACAGCTAGAAATCAGTAGTCATTCAGAGCAAATACTAATGAATATCACAGAATAGTGAGAGAACTAGGGTAAAAGACAACAAAATGTAAGTCTCTAGTCTAGAAAGGATGTTATACACTACCGAAATCCTTGCAATAGAGTTACTTCACAAGAAACCAGTGTTTCAAACCACCAGAATTCACTGAAAAGTAGTATTCAACTGTAAAACAGTTGAAAGACAAGTGTATATAGCTTCGCAAGTCCAGAGAAGAGTGTATAAAGTTGTTTCTACATGTGTTGAAGTCCTACAAGTAGAAAAGAAGGCCCATTATAGGAAACAGCTAGAAATCAGTAGTCATTCAGAGTAAATACCAATGAATATCACAGAATAGTGAGAGAACAAGTGTAAAAGACATCAAAATGTAAGTCTCTAGTCTAGAAAGGATGTTATACACTACCGAAATCCTTGAAATAGAGTTACTTCACAAGAAACCAGTGTTTCAAACCACCAGAATTCACTGAAAAGTATAATTTAACTGTAAAACGGTTGAAAGACAAGTTTATATAGCTTCGCAAGTCCAGAGAAGAGTTTATAAAGTTGTTTCTACATGTGTTGAAGTCCCACAAGTAGAAAAGATGGCCAATTATAGGAAACAGCTAGAAATCAGTAGTCATTCAGAGTAAATACCAATGAATATCATAGAATAGTGAGAGAACAAGTGTAAAAGACATCAAATGTAAGTCTTTAGTCTAGAAAGGATGTGGTACACTGCACAAATCCTTGAAATAGAGTTAGTTCACATGAAACCAGTGTTTGAAACCACAAGAATTCACTGAAAAGTAGTATTCAACTGTAAAACAGTTGGAAGACAAGTGTATATAGCTTCACAAGTTCAGAGAAGAGTGTATAAAGTTGTTTCTACATGTGGTGAAGTCGCACTAGTAGAAAAGAAGGCCCATTATAGGAAACAGCTAGAAATCAGTTGTCATTCATTGCAAATACTAATGAATATCATAGAATTGTGTGAGAACAAGTGTAGAAGACATCAAAATGTAAGTTTCTAGTCTAGAAAGGATGTTATACACTACAGAAATCCTTGAAATAGAGTTACTTCACAAGAAAACAGTGTTTCAACCCACTAGAATTCACTGAATAGTAGTATTCAACTGTAAAACAGTTGAAAGACAAGTGTATATAGCTTCTCAAGTTCAGAGAAGAGTGTATAAAGTTGTTTCTACATGTGGTGAAGACCCACAAGTAGAAAAGAAGGCCCATTATGGGAAACAGCTAGAAATCAGTAGTCATTCAGCGCAAATACTAATGAATATCACATAATAGTGAGAGAACAAGTGTAAAAGACATCAAAATGTAAGTCTCTAGTCTAGAAAGGATGTTATACACTACCGAAATCCTTGAAATAGAGTTAGTTCACAAGAAACCAGTGTTTCAAACCACCAGAATTCACTGAAAAGTAGTATTTAACTGTAAAACAGTTGAAAGACAAGTTTATATAGCTTCGCAAGTCCAGAGAAGAGTGTATAAAGTTGTTTCTACATGTGGTGAAGACCCACAAGTAGAAAAGAAGGCCCATTATGGGAAACAGCTAGAAATCAGTAGTCATTCAGAGCAAATACTAATGAATATCACAGAATAGTGAGAGAACTAGGGTAAAAGACAACAAAATGTAAGTCTCTAGTCTAAAAAGGATGTTATACACTACCGAAATCCTTGAAATATAGTCACTTCACAAGAAACCAGTGTTTCAAACCACCAGAATTCACTGAAAAGTAGTATTTAACTGTAAAACAGTTGAAAGACAAGTTTATATAGCTTCGCAAGTCCAGAGAAGAGTGTATAAAGTTGATTCTACATGTGGTGAAGTCCCACAAGTAGAAAAGAAGGCCCATTATGGGAAACAGCTAGAAATCAGTAGTCATTCAGAGCAAATACTACTGAATATCACAGAATAGTGAGAGAACAAGTGTAAAAGACATCAAAATGTACGTTTCTAGAATAGAAAGGATGTTATACACTACAGAAATCCTTGAAATAGAGTTACTTCACAAGAAACCAGTGTTTCAAACCACCAGAATTCACTGAAAAGTAGTATTTAACTGTAAAACAGTTGAAAGACAGGTTTATATAGCTTCGCAAGTCCACAGAAGAGTGTATAAAGTTGTGTCTACATGTGTTGAAGTCCCACAAGTAGAAAAGAAGGCCCATTATAGGAAACAGCTAGAAATCAGTAGTCATTCAGAGTAAATACCAATGAATATCACAGAATAGTGAGAGAACAAGTGTAAAAGACATCAAAATGTAAGTCTCTAGTCTAGAAAGGATGTTATACACTACCGAAATCCTTGAAATAGAGTTACTTCACAAGAAACCAGTGTTTCAAACCACCAGAATTCACTGAAAAGTATAATTTAACTGTAAAACGGTTGAAAGACAAGTTTATATAGCTTCGCAAGTCCAGAGAAGAGTGTATAAAGTTGTTTCTACATGTGTTGAAGTCCCACAAGTAGAAAAGAAGGCCAATTATAGGAAACAGCTAGAAATCAGTAGTCATTCAGAGTAAATACCAATGAATATCACAGAATAGTGAGAGAACAAGTGTAAAAGACATCAAAATGTAAGTCTCTAGTCTAGAAAGGATGTTATACACTACCGAAATCCTTGAAATAGAGTTACTTCACAAGAAACCAGTGTTTCAAACCACCAGAATTCACTGAAAAGTATAATTTAACTGTAAAACACTTGGAAGACAAGTGTATATAGCTTCACAAGTTCAGAGAAGAGTGTATAAAGTTGTTTCTACATGTGGTGAAGTCGCACAAGTAGAAAAGAAGGCCCATTATAGGAAACAGCTAGAAATCAGTAGTCATTCATTGCAAATACTAATGAATATCATAGAATTGTGTGAGAACAAGTGTAGAAGACATCAAAATGTAAGTTTCTAGTCTAGAAAGGATGTTATACACTACAGAAATCCTTGAAATAGAGTTACTTCACAAGAAAACAGTGTTTCAACCCACTAGAATTCACTGAATAGTAGTATTCAACTGTAAAACAGTTAAAAGACAAGTGTATATAGCTTCTCAAGTTCAGAGAAGAGTGTATAAAGTTGTTTCTACATGTGGTGAAGACCCACAAGTAGAAAAGAAGGCCCATTATGGGAAACAGCTAGAAATCAGTAGTCATTCAGAGCAAATACTAATGAATATCACAGAATAGTGAGAGAACTAGGGTAAAAGACAACAAAATGTAAGTCTCTAGTCTAGAAAGGATGTTATACACTACCGAAATCCTTGAAATAGAGTTACTTCACAAGAAACCAGTGTTTCAAACCACCAGAATTCACTGAAAAGTAGTATTTAACTGTAAAACAGTTGAAAGACAAGTTTATATAGCTTCGCAAGTCCAGAGAAGAGTGTATAAAGTTGATTCTACATGTGGTGAAGTCCCACAAGTAGAAAAGAAGGCCCATTATGGGAAACAGCTAGAAATCAGTAGTCATTCAGAGCAAATACTACTGAATATCACAGAATAGTGAGAGAACAAGTGTAAAAGACATCAAAATGTACGTTTCTAGAATAGAAAGGATGTTATACACTACAGAAATCCTTGAAATAGAGTTACTTCACAAGAAACCAGTGTTTCAAACCACCAGAATTCACTGAAAAGTAGTATTTAACTGTAAAACAGTTGAAAGACAAGTTTATATAGCTTCGCAAGTCCAGAGAAGAGTGTATAAAGTTGTTTCTACATGTGTTGAATTCCCACAAGTAGAAAAGTGGGCCCATTATAGGAAACAGCTAGAAATCAGTAGTCATTCAGAGTAAATACCAATGAATATCACAGAATAGTGAGAGAACAAGTGTAAAAGACATCAAAATGTAAGTCTCTAGTCTAGAAAGGATGTTATACACTACAGAAATCCTTGAAATAGAGTTACTTCACAAGAAACCAGTGTTTCAAACCACCAGAATTCACTGAAAAGTATAATTTAACTGTAAAACGGTTGAAAGACAAGTTTATATAGCTTCGCAAGTCCAGAGAAGAGTGTATAAAGTTGTTTCTACATGTGTTGAAGTCCCACAAGTAGAAAAGAAGGCCAATTATAGGAAACAGCTAGAAATCAGTAGTCATTCAGAGTAAATACCAATGAATATCACAGAATAGTGAGAGAACTAGGGTAAAAGACAACAAAATGTAAGTCTCTAGTCTAGAAAGGATGTTATACACTACCGAAATCCTTGAAATAGAGTTACTTCACAAGAAACCAGTGTTTCAAACCACCAGAATTCACTGAAAAGTAGTATTTAACTGTAAAACAGTTGAAAGACAAGTTTATATAGCTTCGCAAGTCCAGAGAAGAGTGTATAAAGTTGATTCTACATGTGGTGAAGTCCCACAAGTAGAAAAGAAGGCCCATTATGGGAAACAGCTAGAAATCAGTAGTCATTCAGAGCAAATACTACTGAATATCACAGAATAGTGAGAGAACAAGTGTAAAAGACATCAAAATGTACATTTCTAGAATAGAAAGGATGTTATACACTACAGAAATCCTTGAAATAGAGTTACTTCACAAGAAACCAGTGTTTCAAACCACCAGAATTCACTGAAAAGTAGTATTTAACTGTAAAACAGTTGAAAGACAAGTTTATATAGCTTCGCAAGTCCAGAGAAGAGTGTATAAAGTTGATTCTACATGTGGTGAAGTCCCACAAGTAGAAAAGAAGGCCCATTATGGGAAACAGCTAGAAATCAGTAGTCATTCAGAGCAAATACTACTGAATATCACAGAATAGTGAGAGAACAAGTGTAAAAGACATCAAAATGTACGTTTCTAGAATAGAAAGGATGTTATACACTACAGAAATCCTTGAAATAGAGTTACTTCACAAGAAACCAGTGTTTCAAACCACCAGAATTCACTGAAAAGTAGTATTTAACTGTAAAACAGTTGAAAGACAAGTTTATATAGCTTCGCAAGTCCAGAGAAGAGTGTATAAAGTTGATTCTACATGTGGTGAAGTCCCACAAGTAGAAAAGAAGGCCCATTATGGGAAACAGCTAGAAATCAGTAGTCATTCAGAGCAAATACTACTGAATATCACAGAATAGTGAGAGAACAAGTGTAAAAGACATCAAAATGTACGTTTCTAGAATAGAAAGGATGTTATACACTACAGAAATCCTTGAAATAGAGTTACTTCACAAGAAACCAGTGTTTCAAACCACCAGAATTCACTGAAAAGTAGTATTTAACTGTAAAACAGTTGAAAGACAAGTTTATATAGCTTCGCAAGTCCAGAGAAGAGTGTATAAAGTTGATTCTACATGTGGTGAAGTCCCACAAGTAGAAAAGAAGGCCCATTATGGGAAACAGCTAGAAATCAGTAGTCATTCAGAGCAAATACTACTGAATATCACAGAATAGTGAGAGAACAAGTGTAAAAGACATCAAAATGTACGTTTCTAGAATAGAAAGGATGTTATACACTACAGAAATCCTTGAAATAGAGTTACTTCACAAGAAACCAGTGTTTCAAACCTCCAGAATTCACTGAAAAGTATAATTTAACTGTAAAACGGTTGAAAGACAAGTTTATATAGCTTCGCAAGTCCAGAGAAGAGTGTATAAAGTTGTTTCTACATGTGTTGAAGTCCCACAAGTAGAAAAGAAGGCCAATTATAGGAAACAGCTAGAAATCAGTAGTCATTCAGAGTAAATACCAATGAATATCACAGAATAGTGAGAGAACAAGTGTAAAAGACACCAAATGTAAGTCTTTAGTCTAGATAGGATGTTGTACACTGCACAAATCCTTGAAATAGAGTTAGTTCACATGAAACCAGTGTTTGAAACCACAAGAATTCACTGAAAAGTAGTATTCAACTGTAAAACAGTTGGAAGACAAGTGTATATAGCTTCACAAGTTCAGAGAAGAGTGTATAAAGTTGTTTCTACATGTGGTGAAGTCGCACAAGTAGAAAAGAAGGCCCATTATAGGAAACAGCTAGAAATCAGTAGTCATTCATTGCAAATACTAATGAATATCATAGAATTGTGTGAGAACAAGTGTAGAAGACATCAAAATGTAAGTTTCTAGTCTAGAAAGGATGTTATACACTACAGAAATCCTTGAAATAGAGTTACTTCACAGGAAAACAGTGTTTCAACCCACTAGAATTCACTGAATAGTAGTATTCAACTGTAAAACAGTTGAAAGACAAGTGTATATAGCTTCTCAAGTTCAGAGAAGAGTGTATAAAGTTGTTTCTACATGTGGTGAAGACCCACAAGTAGAAAAGAAGGCCCATTAGGGGAAACAGCTAGAAATCAGTAGTCATTCAGAGCAAATACTAATGAATATCACAGAATAGTGAGAGAACTAGGGTAAAAGACAACAAAATGTAAGTCTCTAGTCTAGAAAGGATGTTATACACTACCGAAATCCTTGAAATAGAGTTACTTCACAAGAAAACAGTGTTTCAACCCACTAGAATTCACTGAAAAGTAGTATTCAACTGTAAAACAGTTGAAAGACAAGTGTATATAGCTTCTCAAGTTCAGAGAAGAGTGTATAAAGTTGTTTCTCCATGTGGTGAAGACCCACAAGTAGAAAAGAAGGCCCATTATGGGAAACAGCTAGAAATCAGTAGTCATTCAGCGGAACTACTAATGAATATCACAGAATAGTGAGAGAACAAGTGTAAAAGACATCAAAATGTAAGTCTCTAGTCTAGAAAGGATGTTATACACTACCGAAATCCTTGAAATAGAGTTAGTTCACAAGAAACCAGTGTTTCAAACCACCAGAATTCACTGAAAAGTAGTATTTAACTGTAAAACAGTTGAAAGACAAGTTTATATAGCTTCGCAAGTCCAGAGAAGAGTGTATAAAGTTGTTTCTACATGTGTTGAAGTCCCACAAGTAGAAAAGAAGGCCCATTATAGGAAACAGCTAGAAATCAGTAGTCATTCATTGCAAATACTAATGAATATCATAGAATTGTGTGAGAACAAGTGTAGAAGACATCAAAATGTAAGTTTCTAGTCTAGAAAGGATGTTATACACTACAGAAATCCTTGAAATAGAGTTACTTCACAAGAAACCAGTGTTTCAAACCACCAGAATTCACTGAAAAGTAGTATTTAACTGTAAAACGGTTGAAAGACAAGTTTATATAGCTTCGCAAGTCCAGAGAAGAGTGTATAAAGTTGTTTCTACATGTGTTGAAGTCCCACAAGTAGAAAAGAAGGCCCATTATAGGAAACAGCTAGAAATCAGTAGTCATTCAGAGTAAATACCAATGAATATCACAGAATAGTGAGAGAACAAGTGTAAAAGACATCAAATGTAAGTCTTTAGTCTAGAAAGCATGTTGTACACTGCACAAATCCTTGAAATAGAGTTAGTTCACATGAAACCAGTGTTTGAAACCACCAGAATTCACTGACAAGTAGTATTCAACTGTAAAACAGTTGGAAGACAAGTGTATATAGCTTCACAAGTTCAGAGAAGAGTGTATAAAGTTGTTTCTACATGTGGTGAAGTCGCACAAGTAGAAAAGAAGGCCCATTATAGGAAACAGCTAGAAATCAGTAGTCATTCATTGCAAATACTAATGAATATCATAGACTTGTGTGAGAACAAGTGTAGAAGACATCAAAATGTAAGTTTCTAGTCTAGAAAGGATGTTATACACTACAGAAATCCTTGAAATAGAGTTACTTCACAAGAAAACAGTGTTTCAACCCACTAGAATTCACTGAATAGTAGTATTCAACTGTAAAACAGTTGAAAGACAAGTGTATATAGCTTCTCAAGTTCAGAGAAGAGTGTATAAAGTTGTTTCTACATGTGGTGAAGACCCACAAGTAGAAAAGAAGGCCCATTAGGGGAAACAGCTAGAAATCAGTAGTCATTCAGAGCAAATACTAATGAATATCACAGAATAGTGAGAGAACTAGGGTAAAAGACAACAAAATGTAAGTCTCTAGTCTAGAAAGGATGTTATACACTACCGAAATCCTGGAAATAGAGTTACTTCACAAGAAAACAGTGTTTCAACCCACTAGAATTCACTGAAAAGTAGTATTCAACTGTAAAACAGTTGAAAGACAAGTGTATATAGCTTCTCAAGTTCAGAGAAGAGTGTATAAAGTTGTTTCTCCATGTGGTGAAGACCCACAAGTAGAAAAGAAGGCCCATTATGGGAAACAGCTAGAAATCAGTAGTCATTCAGCGGAACTACTAATGAATATCACAGAATAGTGAGAGAACAAGTGTAAAAGACATCAAAATGTAAGTCTCTAGTCTAGAAAGGATGTTATACACTACCGAAATCCTTGAAATAGAGTTAGTTCACAAGAAACCAGTGTTTCAAACCACCAGAATTCACTGAAAAGTAGTATTTAACTGTAAAACAGTTGGAAGACAAGTTTATATAGCTTCGCAAGTCCAGAGAAGAGTGTATAAAGTTGTTTCTACATGTGTTGAAGTCCCACAAGTAGAAAAGAAGGCCCATTATAGGAAACAGCTAGAAATCAGTAGTCATTCATTGCAAATACTAATGAATATCATAGAATTGTGTGAGAACAAGTGTAGAAGACATCAAAATGTAAGTTTCTAGTCTAGAAAGGATGTTATACACTACAGAAATCCTTGAAATAGAGTTACTTCACAAGAAAACAGTGTTTCAACCCACCAGAATTCACTGAATAGTAGTATTCAACTGTAAAACAGTTGAAAGACAAGTTTATATAGCTTCGCAAGTCCAGAGAAGAGTGTATAAATTTGTTTCTACATGTGTTGAAGTCCCACAAGTAGAAAAGAAGGACAATTATAGGAAACAGCTAGAAATCAGTAGTCATTCAAAGTAAATACCAATGAATATCACAGAATAGTGAGAGAACAAGTGTAAAAGACATCAAATGTAAGTCTTTAGTCTAGAAAGGATGTTGTACACTGCACAAATCCTTGAAATAGAGTTACTTCACAAGAAAACAGTGTTTCAACCCAATAGAATTCACTGAAAAGTAGTATTCAACTGTAAAACAGTTGAAAGACAAGTGTATATAGCTTCTCAAGTTCAGAGAAGAGTGTATAAAGTTGTTTCTCCATGTGGTGAAGAACCACAAGTAGAAAAGAAGGCCCATTATGGGAAACAGCTAGAAATCAGTAGTCATTCAGAGCAAATACTAATGAATATCACAGAATAGTGAGAGAACAAGTGTAAAAGACATCAAAATGTAAGTCTCTAGTCTAGAAAGGATGTTATACACTACCGAAATCCTTGAAATAGAGTTAGTTCACAAGAAACCAGTGTTTCAAACCACCAGAATTCACTGAAAAGTAGTATTTAACTGTAAAACAGTTGAAAGACAAGTTTATATAGCTTCGCAAGTCCAGAGAAGAGTGTATAAAGTTGTTTCTACATGTGTTGAAGTCCCACAAGTAGAAAAGAAGGCCCATTATAGGAAACAGCTAGAAATCAGTAGTCATTCATTGCAAATACTAATGAATATCATAGAATTGTGTGAGAACAAGTGTAGAAGACATCAAAATGTAAGTTTCTAGTCTAGAAAGGATGTTATACACTACAGAAATCCTTGAAATAGAGTTACTTCACAAGAAACCAGTGTTTCAAACCACCAGAATTCACTGAAAAGTAGTATTTAACTGTAAAACGGTTGAAAGACAAGTTTATATAGCTTCGCAAGTCCAGAGAAGAGTGTATAAAGTTGTTTCTACATGTGTTGAAGTCCCACAAGTAGAAAAGAAGGCCCATTATAGGAAACAGCTAGAAATCAGTAGTCATTCAGAGTAAATACCAATGAATATCACAGAATAGTGAGAGAACAAGTGTAAAAGACATCAAATGTAAGTCTTTAGTCTAGAAAGCATGTTGTACACTGCACAAATCCTTGAAATAGAGTTAGTTCACATGAAACCAGTGTTTGAAACCACCAGAATTCACTGACAAGTAGTATTCAACTGTAAAACAGTTGGAAGACAAGTGTATATAGCTTCACAAGTTCAGAGAAGAGTGTATAAAGTTGTTTCTACATGTGGTGAAGTCGCACAAGTAGAAAAGAAGGCCCATTATAGGAAACAGCTAGAAATCAGTAGTCATTCATTGCAAATACTAATGAATATCATAGAATTGTGTGAGAACAAGTGTAGAAGACATCAAAATGTAAGTTTCTAGTCTAGAAAGGATGTTATACACTACAGAAATCCTTGAAATAGAGTTACTTCACAAGAAAACAGTGTTTCAACCCACTAGAATTCACTGAATAGTAGTATTCAACTGTAAAACAGTTGAAAGACAAGTGTATATAGCTTCTCAAGTCCAGAGAAGAGTGTATAAAGTTGTTTCTACATGTGGTGAAGACCCACAAGTAGAAAAGAAGGCCCATTAGGGGAAACAGCTAGAAATCAGTAGTCATTCAGAGCAAATACTAATGAATATCACAGAATAGTGAGAGAACTAGGGTAAAAGACAACAAAATGTAAGTCTTTAGTCTAGAAAGCATGTTGTACACTGCACAAATCCTTGAAATAGAGTTAGTTCACATGAAACCAGTGTTTGAAACCACCAGAATTCACTGACAAGTAGTATTCAACTGTAAAACAGTTGGAAGACAAGTGTATATAGCTTCACAAGTTCAGAGAAGAGTGTATAAAGTTGTTTCTACATGTGGTGAAGTCGCACAAGTAGAAAAGAAGGCCCATTATAGGAAACAGCTAGAAATCAGTAGTCATTCATTGCAAATACTAATGAATATCATAGAATTGTGTGAGAACAAGTGTAGAAGACATCAAAATGTAAGTTTCTAGTCTAGAAAGGATGTTATACACTACAGAAATCCTTGAAATAGAGTTACTTCACAAGAAACCAGTGTTTCAAACCACCAGAATTCACTGAAAAGTAGTATTTAACTGTAAAACGGTTGAAAGACAAGTTTATATAGCTTCGCAAGTCCAGAGAAGAGTGTATAAAGTTGTTTCTACATGTGTTGAAGTCCCACAAGTAGAAAAGAAGGCCAATTATAGGAAACAGCTAGAAATCAGTAGTCATTCAGAGTAAATACCAATGAATATCACAGAATAGTGAGAGAACAAGTGTAAAAGACATCAAATGTAAGTCTTTAGTCTAGAAAGGATGTTGTACACTGCACAAATCCTTGAAATAGAGTTAGTTCACATGAAACCAGTGTTTGAAACCACCAGAATTCACTGAAAAGTAGTATTCAACTGTAAAACAGTTGAAAGACAAGTGTATATAGCTTCTCAAGTTCAGAGAAGAGTGTATAAAGTTGTTTCTACATGTGGTGAAGACCCACAAATAGAAAAGAAGGCCCATTATGGGAAACAGCTAGAAATCAGTAGTCATCCAGAGCAAATACTAATGAATATCACAGAATAGTGAGAGAACTAGGGTAAAAGACAACAAAATGTAAGTCTCTAGTCTAGAAAGGATGTTATACACTACCGAAATCCTTGAAATAGAGTTACTTCACAAGAAAACAGTGTTTCAACGCACTAGAATTCACTGAAAAGTAGTATTCAACTGTAAAACAGTTGAAAGACAAGTGTATATAGCTTCACAAGTTCAGAGAAGAGTGTATAAAGTTGTTTCTACATGTGGTGAAGACCCACAAGTAGAAAAGAAGGCCCATTATGGGAAACAGCTAGAAATCAGTAGTCATTCAGCGGAAATACTAATGAATATCAAAGAATAGTGAGAGAACAAGTGTAAAAGACATCAAAATGTAAGTCTCTAGTTTAGAAAGGATGTTATACACTACCGAAATCCTTGAAATAGAGTTAGTTCACAAGAAACCAGTGTTTCAAACCACCAGAATTCACTGAAAAGTAGTATTTAACTGTAAAACAGTTGAAAGACAAGTTTATATAGCTTCGCAAGTCCAGAGAAGAGTGTATAAAGTTGTTTCTACATGTGTTGAAGTCCCACAAGTAGAAAAGAAGGCCCATTATAGGAAACAGCTAGAAATCAGTAGTCATTCATTGCAAATACTAATGAATATCATAGAATTGTGTGAGAACAAGTGTAGAAGACATCAAAATGTAAGTTTCTAGTCTAGAAAGGATGTTATACACTACAGAAATCCTTGAAATAGAGTTACTTCACAAGAAACCAGTGTTTCAAACCACCAGAATTCACTGAAAAGTAGTATTTAACTGTAAAACGGTTGAAAGACAAGTTTATATAGCTTCGCAAGTCCAGAGAAGAGTGTATAAAGTTGTTTCTACATGTGTTGAAGTCCCACAAGTAGAAAAGAAGGCCCATTATAGGAAACAGCTAGAAATCAGTAGTCATTCAGAGTAAATACCAATGAATATCACAGAATAGTGAGAGAACAAGTGTAAAAGACATCAAATGTAAGTCTTTAGTCTAGAAAGCATGTTGTACACTGCACAAATCCTTGAAATAGAGTTAGTTCACATGAAACCAGTGTTTGAAACCACCAGAATTCACTGACAAGTAGTATTCAACTGTAAAACAGTTGGAAGACAAGTGTATATAGCTTCACAAGTTCAGAGAAGAGTGTATAAAGTTGTTTCTACATGTGGTGAAGTCGCACAAGTAGAAAAGAAGGCCCATTATAGGAAACAGCTAGAAATCAGTAGTCATTCATTGCAAATACTAATGAATATCATAGAATTGTGTGAGAACAAGTGTAGAAGACATCAAAATGTAAGTTTCTAGTCTAGAAAGGATGTTATACACTACAGAAATCCTTGAAATAGAGTTACTTCACAAGAAAACAGTGTTTCAACCCACTAGAATTCACTGAATAGTAGTATTCAACTGTAAAACAGTTGAAAGACAAGTGTATATAGCTTCTCAAGTCCAGAGAAGAGTGTATAAAGTTGTTTCTACATGTGGTGAAGACCCACAAGTAGAAAAGAAGGCCCATTAGGGGAAACAGCTAGAAATCAGTAGTCATTCAGAGCAAATACTAATGAATATCACAGAATAGTGAGAGAACTAGGGTAAAAGACAACAAAATGTAAGTCTTTAGTCTAGAAAGCATGTTGTACACTGCACAAATCCTTGAAATAGAGTTAGTTCACATGAAACCAGTGTTTGAAACCACCAGAATTCACTGACAAGTAGTATTCAACTGTAAAACAGTTGGAAGACAAGTGTATATAGCTTCACAAGTTCAGAGAAGAGTGTATAAAGTTGTTTCTACATGTGGTGAAGTCGCACAAGTAGAAAAGAAGGCCCATTATAGGAAACAGCTAGAAATCAGTAGTCATTCATTGCAAATACTAATGAATATCATAGAATTGTGTGAGAACAAGTGTAGAAGACATCAAAATGTAAGTTTCTAGTCTAGAAAGGATGTTATACACTACAGAAATCCTTGAAATAGAGTTACTTCACAAGAAACCAGTGTTTCAAACCACCAGAATTCACTGAAAAGTAGTATTTAACTGTAAAACGGTTGAAAGACAAGTTTATATAGCTTCGCAAGTCCAGAGAAGAGTGTATAAAGTTGTTTCTACATGTGTTGAAGTCCCACAAGTAGAAAAGAAGGCCAATTATAGGAAACAGCTAGAAATCAGTAGTCATTCAGAGTAAATACCAATGAATATCACAGAATAGTGAGAGAACAAGTGTAAAAGACATCAAATGTAAGTCTTTAGTCTAGAAAGGATGTTGTACACTGCACAAATCCTTGAAATAGAGTTAGTTCACATGAAACCAGTGTTTGAAACCACCAGAATTCACTGAAAAGTAGTATTCAACTGTAAAACAGTTGAAAGACAAGTGTATATAGCTTCACAAGTTCAGAGAAGAGTGTATAAAGTTGTTTCTACATGTGGATGAAGTCGCACTAGTAGAAAAGAAGGCCCATTATAGGAAACAGCTAGAAATCAGTAGTCATTCATTGCAAATACTAATGTATATCATAGAATTGTGTGAGAACAAGTGTAGAAGACATCAAAATGTAAGTTTCTAGTCTAGAAAGGATGTTATACACTACAGAAATCCTTGAAATAGAGTTACTTCACAAGAAAACAGTGTTTCAACCCACTAGAATTCACTGAATAGTAGTATTCAACTGTAAAACAGTTGAAAGACAAGTGTATATAGCTTCTCAAGTTCAGAGAAGAGTGTATAAAGTTGTTTCTACATGTGGTGAAGACCCACAAATAGAAAAGAAGGCCCATTATGGGAAACAGCTAGAAATCAGTAGTCATCCAGAGCAAATACTAATGAATATCACAGAATAGTGAGAGAACTAGGGTAAAAGACAACAAAATGTAAGTCTCTAGTCTAGAAAGGATGTTATACACTACCGAAATCCTTGAAATAGAGTTACTTCACAAGAAAACAGTGTTTCAACGCACTAGAATTCACTGAAAAGTAGTATTCAACTGTAAAACAGTTGAAAGACAAGTGTATATAGCTTCACAAGTTCAGAGAAGAGTGTATAAAGTTGTTTCTACATGTGGTGAAGACCCACAAGTAGAAAAGAAGGCCCATTATGGGAAACAGCTAGAAATCAGTAGTCATTCAGCGGAAATACTAATGAATATCAAAGAATAGTGAGAGAACAAGTGTAAAAGACATCAAAATGTAAGTCTCTAGTTTAGAAAGGATGTTATACACTACCGAAATCCTTGAAATAGAGTTAGTTCACAAGAAACCAGTGTTTCAAACCACCAGAATTCACTGAAAAGTAGTATTTAACTGTAAAACAGTTGAAAGACAAGTTTATATAGCTTCGCAAGTCCAGAGAAGAGTGTATAAAGTTGTTTCTACATGTGTTGAAGTCCCACAAGTAGAAAAGAAGGCCCATTATAGGAAACAGCTAGAAATCAGTAGTCATTCATTGCAAATACTAATGAATATCATAGAATTGTGTGAGAACAAGTGTAGAAGACATCAAAATGTAAGTTTCTAGTCTAGAAAGGATGTTATACACTACAGAAATCCTTGAAATAGAGTTACTTCACAAGAAACCAGTGTTTCAAACCACCAGAATTCACTGAAAAGTAGTATTTAACTGTAAAACGGTTGAAAGACAAGTTTATATAGCTTCGCAAGTCCAGAGAAGAGTGTATAAAGTTGTTTCTACATGTGTTGAAGTCCCACAAGTAGAAAAGAAGGCCCATTATAGGAAACAGCTAGAAATCAGTAGTCATTCAGAGTAAATACCAATGAATATCACAGAATAGTGAGAGAACAAGTGTAAAAGACATCAAATGTAAGTCTTTAGTCTAGAAAGCATGTTGTACACTGCACAAATCCTTGAAATAGAGTTAGTTCACATGAAACCAGTGTTTGAAACCACCAGAATTCACTGACAAGTAGTATTCAACTGTAAAACAGTTGGAAGACAAGTGTATATAGCTTCACAAGTTCAGAGAAGAGTGTATAAAGTTGTTTCTACATGTGGTGAAGTCGCACAAGTAGAAAAGAAGGCCCATTATAGGAAACAGCTAGAAATCAGTAGTCATTCATTGCAAATACTAATGAATATCATAGAATTGTGTGAGAACAAGTGTAGAAGACATCAAAATGTAAGTTTCTAGTCTAGAAAGGATGTTATACACTACAGAAATCCTTGAAATAGAGTTACTTCACAAGAAAACAGTGTTTCAACCCACTAGAATTCACTGAATAGTAGTATTCAACTGTAAAACAGTTGAAAGACAAGTGTATATAGCTTCTCAAGTCCAGAGAAGAGTGTATAAAGTTGTTTCTACATGTGGTGAAGACCCACAAGTAGAAAAGAAGGCCCATTAGGGGAAACAGCTAGAAATCAGTAGTCATTCAGAGCAAATACTAATGAATATCACAGAATAGTGAGAGAACTAGGGTAAAAGACAACAAAATGTAAGTCTTTAGTCTAGAAAGCATGTTGTACACTGCACAAATCCTTGAAATAGAGTTAGTTCACATGAAACCAGTGTTTGAAACCACCAGAATTCACTGACAAGTAGTATTCAACTGTAAAACAGTTGGAAGACAAGTGTATATAGCTTCACAAGTTCAGAGAAGAGTGTATAAAGTTGTTTCTACATGTGGTGAAGTCGCACAAGTAGAAAAGAAGGCCCATTATAGGAAACAGCTAGAAATCAGTAGTCATTCATTGCAAATATTAATGAATATCATAGAATTGTGTGAGAACAAGTGTAGAAGACATCAAAATGTAAGTTTCTAGTCTAGAAAGGATGTTATACACTACAGAAATCCTTGAAATAGAGTTACTTCACAAGAAACCAGTGTTTCAAACCACCAGAATTCACTGAAAAGTAGTATTTAACTGTAAAACGGTTGAAAGACAAGGTTATATAGCTTCGCAAGTCCAGAGAAGAGTGTATAAAGTTGTTTCTACATGTGTTGAAGTCCCACAAGTAGAAAAGAAGGCCAATTATAGGAAACAGCTAGAAATCAGTAGTCATTCAGAGTAAATACCAATGAATATCACAGAATAGTGAGAGAACAAGTGTAAAAGACATCAAATGTAAGTCTTTAGTCTAGAAAGGATGTTGTACACTGCACAAATCCTTGAAATAGAGTTAGTTCACATGAAACCAGTGTTTGAAACCACCAGAATTCACTGAAAAGTAGTATTCAACTGTAAAACAGTTGAAAGACAAGTGTATATAGCTTCACAAGTTCAGAGAAGAGTGTATAAAGTTGTTTCTACATGTGGTGAAGTCGCACAAGTAGAAAAGAAGGCCCATTATAGGAAACAGCTAGAAATCAGTAGTCATTCATTGCAAATACTAATGTATATCATAGAATTGTGTGAGAACAAGTGTAGAAGACATCAAAATGTAAGTTTCTAGTCTAGAAAGGATGTTATACACTACAGAAATCCTTGAAATAGAGTTACTTCACAAGAAAACAGTGTTTCAACCCACTAGAATTCACTGAATAGTAGTATTCAACTGTAAAACAGTTGAAAGACAAGTGTATATAGCTTCTCAAGTTCAGAGAAGAGTGTATAAAGTTGTTTCTACATGTGGTGAAGACCCACAAATAGAAAAGAAGGCCCATTATGGGAAACAGCTAGAAATCAGTAGTCATCCAGAGCAAATACTAATGAATATCACAGAATAGTGAGAGAACTAGGGTAAAAGACAACAAAATGTAAGTCTCTAGTCTAGAAAGGATGTTATACACTACCGAAATCCTTGAAATAGAGTTACTTCACAAGAAAACAGTGTTTCAACGCACTAGAATTCACTGAAAAGTAGTATTCAACTGTAAAACAGTTGAAAGACAAGTGTATATAGCTTCACAAGTTCAGAGAAGAGTGTATAAAGTTGTTTCTACATGTGGTGAAGACCCACAAGTAGAAAAGAAGGCCCATTATGGGAAACAGCTAGAAATCAGTAGTCATTCAGCGGAAATACTAATGAATATCAAAGAATAGTGAGAGAACAAGTGTAAAAGACATCAAAATGTAAGTCTTTAGTCTAGAAAGCATGTTGTACACTGCAAAAATCCTTGAAATAGAGTTAGTTCACATGAAACCAGTGTTTGAAACCACCAGAATTCACTGAAAAGTAGTATTCAACTGTAAAACAGTTGGAAGACAAGTGAATATAGCTTCACAAGTTCAGAGAAGAGTGTATAAAGTTGTTTCTACATGTGGTGAAGTCGCACAAGTAGAAAAGAAGGCCCATTATGGGAAACAGCTAGAAATCAGTAGTCATTCATTGCAAATACTAATGAATATCACAGAATAGTGAGAGAACAAGTGTAAAAGACATCAAAATGTAAGTCTCTAGTCTAGAAAGGATGTTATACACTACCGAAATCCTTGAAATAGAGTTACTTCACAAGAAACCAGTGTTTCAAACCACCAGAATTCACAGAAAAGTAGTATTTAACTGTAAAACAGTTGAAAGACAAGTTTATATAGCTTCGCAAGTCCAGAGAAGAGTGTATAAAGTTGTTTCTACATGTGTTGAAGTCCCACAAGTAGAAAAGAAGGCCCATTATAGGAAACAGCTAGAAATCAGTAGTCATTCATTGCAAATACTAATGAATATCATAGAATTGTGTGAGAACAAGTGTAGAAGACATCAAAATGTAAGTTTCTAGTCTAGAAAGGATGTTATACACTACAGAAATCCTTGAAATAGAGTTACTTCACAAGAAAACAGTGTTTCAACCCACTAGAATTTACTGAATAGTAGTATTCAACTGTAAAACAGTTGAAAGACAAGTGTATATAGCTTCTCAAGTTCAGAGAAGAGTGTATAAAGTTGTTTCTACATGTGGTGAAGACCCACAAGTAGAAAAGAAGGCCCATTAGGGGAAACAGCTAGAAATCAGTAGTCATTCAGAGCAAATACTAATGAATATCACAGAATAGTGAGAGAACTAGGGTAAAAGACAACAAAATGTAAGTCTCTAGTCTAGAAAGGATGTTATACACTACCGAAATCCTTGAAATAGAGTTACTTCACAAGAAAACAGTGTTTCAACCCACTAGAATTCACTGAAAAGTAGTATTCAACTGTAAAACAGTTGAAAGACAAGTGTATATAGCTTCTCAAGTTCAGAGAAGAGTGTATAAAGTTGTTTCTACATGTGGTGAAGACCCACAAGTAGAAAAGAAGGCCCATTATGGGAAACAGCTAGAAATCAGTAGTCATTCAGCGGAACTACTAATGAATATCACAGAATAGTGAGAGAATAAGTGTAAAAGACATCAAAATGTAAGTCTCTAGTCTAGAAAGGATGTTATACACTACCGAAATCCTTGAAATAGAGTTACTTCACAAGAAACCAGTGTTTCAAACCACCAGAATTCACAGAAAAGTAGTATTTAACTGTAAAACAGTTGAAAGACAAGTTTATATAGCTTCGCAAGTCCAGAGAAGAGTGTATAAAGTTGTTTCTACATGTGTTGAAGTCCCACAAGTAGAAAAGAAGGCCCATTATAGGAAACAGCTAGAAATCAGTAGTCATTCATTGCAAATACTAATGAATATCATAGAATTGTGTGAGAACAAGTGTAGAAGACATCAAAATGTAAGTTTCTAGTCTAGAAAGGATGTTATACACTACATAAATCCTTGAAATAGAGTTACTTCACAAGAAACCAGTGTTTCAAACCACCAGAATTCACTGAAAAGTAGTATTTAACTGTAAAACGGTTGAAAGACAAGTTTATATAGCTTCGCAAGTCCAGAGAAGAGTGTATAAAGTTGTTTCTACATGTGTTGAAGTCCCACAAGTAGAAAAGAAGGCCCATTATAGGAAACAGCTAGAAATCAGTAGTCATTCAGAGTAAATACCAATGAATATCACAGAATAGTTAGAGAACAAGTGTAAAAGACATCAAATGTAAGTCTTTAGTCTAGAAAGCATGTTGTACACTGCACAAATCCTTGAAATAGAGTTAGTTCACATGAAACCAGTGTTTGAAACCACCAGAATTCACTGAAAAGTAGTATTCAACTGTAAAACAGTTGAAAGACAAGTGTATATAGCTTCACAAGTTCAGAGAAGAGTGTATAAAGTTGTTTCTACATGTGGTGAAGTCGCACAAGTAGAAAAGAAGGCCCATTATAGGAAACAGCTAGAAATCAGTAGTCATTCATTGCAAATACTAATGTATATCATAGAATTGTGTGAGAACAAGTGTAGAAGACATCAAAATGTAAGTTTCTAGTCTAGAAAGGATGTTATACACTACAGAAATCCTTGAAATAGAGTTACTTCACAAGAAAACAGTGTTTCAACCCACTAGAATTCACTGAATTGTAGTATTCAACTGTAAAACAGTTGAAAGACAAGTGTATATAGCTTCTCAAGTTCAGAGAAGAGTGTATAAAGTTGTTTCTACATGTGGTGAAGACCCACAAGTAGAAAAGAAGGCCCATTATGGGAAACACCTAGAAATCAGTAGTCATCCAGAGCAAATACTAATGAATATCACAGAATAGTGAGAGAACTAGGGTAAAAGACAACAAAATGTAAGTCTCTAGTCTAGAAAGGATGTTATACACTACCGAAATCCTTGAAATAGAGTTACTTCACAAGAAAACAGTGTTTCAACGCACTAGAATTCACTGAAAAGTAGTATTCAACTGTAAAACAGTTGAAAGACAAGTGTATATAGCTTCACAAGTTCAGAGAAGAGTGTATAAAGTTGTTTCTACATGTGGTGAAGACCCACAAGTAGAAAAGAAGGCCCATTATGGGAAACAGCTAGAAATCAGTAGTCATTCAGCGGAAATACTAATGAATATCACAGAATAGTGAGAGAACAAGTGTAAAAGACATCAAAATGTAAGTCTCTAGTCTAGAAAGGATGTTATACACTACCGAAATCCTTGAAATAGAGTTAGTTCACAAGAAACCAGTGTTTCAAACCACCAGAATTCACTGAAAAGTAGTATTTAACTGTAAAACAGTTGAAAGACAAGTTTATATAGCTTCGCAAGTCCAGAGAAGAGTGTATAAAGTTGTTTCTACATGTGTTGAAGTCCCACAAGTAGAAAAGAAGGCCAATTATAGGAAACAGCTAGAAATCAGTAGTCATTCAGAGTAAATACCAATGAATATCACAGAATAGTGAGAGAACAAGAGTAAAAGACATCAAATGTAAGTCTTTAGTCTAGAAAGCATGTTGTACACTGCACAAATCCTTGAAATAGAGTTAGTTCACATGAAACCAGTGTTTGAAACCACCAGAATTCACTGAAAAGTAGTATTCAACTGTAAAACAGTTGTAAGACAAGTGTATATAGCTTCACAAGTTCAGAGAAGAGTGTATAAAGTTGTTTCTACATGTGGTGAAGTCGCACCAGTAGAAAAGAAGGCCCATTATAGGAAACAGCTAGAAATCAGTAGTCATTCATTGCAAATACTAATGAATATCATAGAATTGTGTGAGAACAAGTGTAGAAGACATCAAAATGTAAGTTTCTAGTCTAGAAAGGATGTTATACACTACAGAAATCCTTGAAATAGAGTTACTTCACAAGAAAACAGTGTTTCAACCCACTAGAATTTACTGAATAGTAGTATTCAACTGTAAAACAGTTGAAAGACAAGTGTATATAGCTTCTCAAGTTCAGAGAAGAGTGTATAAAGTTGTTTCTACATGTGGTGAAGACCCACAAGTAGAAAAGAAGGCCCATTAGGGGAAACAGCTAGAAATCACTAGTCATTCAGAGCAAATACTAATGAATATCACAGAATAGTGAGAGAACTAGGGTAAAAGACAACAAAATGTAAGTCTCTAGTCTAGAAAGGATGTTATACACTACCGAAATCCTTGAAATAGAGTTACTTCACAAGAAAACAGTGTTTCAACCCACTAGAATTCACTGAAAAGTAGTATTCAACTGTAAAACAGTTGAAAGACAAGTGTATATAGCTTCTCAAGTTCAGAGAAGAGTGTATAAAGTTGTTTCTACATGTGGTGAAGACCCACAAGTAGAAAAGAAGGCCCATTATGGGAAACAGCTAGAAATCAGTAGTCATTCAGCGGAACTACTAATGAATATCACAGAATAGTGAGAGAATAAGTGTAAAAGACATCAAAATGTAAGTCTCTAGTCTAGAAAGGATGTTATACACTACCGAAATCCTTGAAATAGAGTTACTTCACAAGAAACCAGTGTTTCAAACCACCAGAATTCACAGAAAAGTAGTATTTAACTGTAAAACAGTTGAAAGACAAGTTTATATAGCTTCGCAAGTCCAGAGAAGAGTGTATAAAGTTGTTTCTACATGTGTTGAAGTCCCACAAGTAGAAAAGAAGGCCCATTATAGGAAACAGCTAGAAATCAGTAGTCATTCATTGCAAATACTAATGAATATCATAGAATTGTGTGAGAACAAGTGTAGAAGACATCAAAATGTAAGTTTCTAGTCTAGAAAGGATGTTATACACTACATAAATCCTTGAAATAGAGTTACTTCACAAGAAACCAGTGTTTCAAACCACCAGAATTCACTGAAAAGTAGTATTTAACTGTAAAACGGTTGAAAGACAAGTTTATATAGCTTCGCAAGTCCAGAGAAGAGTGTATAAAGTTGTTTCTACATGTGTTGAAGTCCCACAAGTAGAAAAGAAGGCCCATTATAGGAAACAGCTAGAAATCAGTAGTCATTCAGAGTAAATACCAATGAATATCACAGAATAGTGAGAGAACAAGTGTAAAAGACATCAAATGTAAGTCTTTAGTCTAGAAAGCATGTTGTACACTGCACAAATCCTTGAAATAGAGTTAGTTCACATGAAACCAGTGTTTGAAACCACCAGAATTCACTGAAAAGTAGTATTCAACTGTAAAACAGTTGAAAGACAAGTGTATATAGCTTCACAAGTTCAGAGAAGAGTGTATAAAGTTGTTTCTACATGTGGTGAAGTCGCACAAGTAGAAAAGAAGGCCCATTATAGGAAACAGCTAGAAATCAGTAGTCATTCATTGCAAATACTAATGTATATCATAGAATTGTGTGAGAACAAGTGTAGAAGACATCAAAATGTAAGTTTCTAGTCTAGAAAGGATGTTATACACTACAGAAATCCTTGAAATAGAGTTACTTCACAAGAAAACAGTGTTTCAACCCACTAGAATTCACTGAATAGTAGTATTCAACTGTAAAACAGTTGAAAGACAAGTGTATATAGCTTCTCAAGTTCAGAGAAGAGTGTATAAAGTTGTTTCTCCATGTGGTGAAGAACCACAAGTAGAAAAGAAGGCCCATTATGGGAAACAGCTAAGAATCAGTAGTCATTCAGAGCAAATACTAATGAATATCACAGAATAGTGAGAGAACTAGGGTAAAAGACAACAAAATGTAAGTCTCTAGTCTAGAAAGGATGTTATACACTACCGAAATCCTTGCAATAGAGTTACTTCACAAGAAACCAGTGTTTCAAACCACCAGAATTCACTGAAAAGTAGTATTTAACTGTAAAACAGTTGAAAGACAAGTTTATATAGCTTCGCAAGTCCAGAGAAGAGTGTATAAAGTTGTTTCTACATGTGTTGAAGTCCCATAAGTAGAAAAGAAGGCCCATTATAGGAAACAGCTAGAAATCAGTAGTCATTCAGAGTAAATACCAATTAATATCACAGAATAGTGAGAGAACAAGTGTAAAAGACATCAAATGTAAGTCTTTAGTCTAGAAAGGATGTTGTACACTGCACAAATCCTTGAAATAGAGTTAGTTCACATGAAACCAGTGTTTGAAACCACCAGAATTCACTGAAAAGTAGTATTTAACTGTAAAACAGTTGGAAGACAAGTGTATATAGCTTCTCAAGTTAAGAGAAGAGTGTATAAAGTTGTTTCTACATGTGGTGAAGACCCACAAGTAGAAAAGAAGGCCCATTATGGGAAACAGCTAGAAATCAGTAGTCATTCAGAGCAAATACTAATGAATATCACAGAATAGTGAGAGAACTAGGGTAAAAGACAACAAAATGTAAGTCTCTAGTCTAGAAAGGATGTTATACACTACCGAAATCCTTGAAATATAGTTACTTCACAAGAAAACAGTGTTTCAACCCACTAGAATTCACTGAAAAGTAGTATTCAACTGTAAAACAGTTGAAAGACAAGTGTATATAGCTTCTCAAGTTCAGAGAAGAGTGTATAAAGTTGTTTCTCCATGTGGTGAAGACCCACAAGTAGAAAAGAAGGCCCACTATGGGAAACAGCTAGAAATCAGTAGTCATTCAGCGCAAATACTAATGAATATCACAGAATAGTGAGAGAACAAGTGTAAAAGACATCAAAATGTAAGTCTCTAATCTAGAAAGGATGTTATACACTACCGAAATCCTTGAAATAGAGTTACTTCACAAGAAACCAGTGTTTCAAACCACCAGAATTCACAGAAAAGTAGTATTTAACTGTAAAACAGTTGAAAGACAAGTTTATATAGCTTCGCAAGTCCAGAGAAGAGTGTATAAAGTTGTTTCTACATGTGTTGAAGTCCCACAAGTAGAAAAGAAGGCCCATTATAGGAAACAGCTAGAAATCAGTAGTCATTCATTGCAAATACTAATGAATATCATAGAATTGTGTGAGAACAAGTGTAGAAGACATCAAAATGTAAGTTTCTAGTCTAGAAAGGATGTTATACACTACATAAATCCTTGAAATAGAGTTACTTCACAATAAACCAGTGTTTCAAACCACCAGAATTCACTGAAAAGTAGTATTAAACTGTAAAACGGTTGAAAGACAAGTTTATATAGCTTCGCAAGTCCAGAGAAGAGTGTATAAAGTTGTTTCTACATGTGTTGAAGTCCCACAAGTAGAAAAGAAGGCCCATTATAGGAAACAGCTAGAAATCAGTAGTCATTCAGAGTAAATACCAATGAATATCACAGAATAGTGAGAGAACAAGTGTAAAAGACATCAAATGTAAGTCTTTAGTCTAGAAAGCATGTTGTACACTGCACAAATCCTTGAAATAGAGTTAGTTCACATGAAACCAGTGTTTGAAACCACCAGAATTCACTGAAAAGTAGTATTCAACTGTAAAACAGTTGAAAGACAAGTGTATATAGCTTCACAAGTTCAGAGAAGAGTGTATAAAGTTGTTTCTACATGTGTTGAAGTCGCACCAGTAGAAAAGAAGGCCCATTATAGGAAACAGCTAGAAATCAGTAGTCATTCATTGCAAATACTAATGAATATCATAGAATTGTGTGAGAACAAGTGTAGAAGACATCAAAATGTAAGTTTCTAGTCTAGAAAGGATGTTATACACTACAGAAATCCTTTAAATAGAGTTACTTCACAAGAAAACAGTGTTTCAACCCACTAGAATTTACTGAATAGTAGTATTCAACTGTAAAACAGTTGAAAGACAAGTGTATATAGCTTCTCAAGTTCAGAGAAGAGTGTATAAAGTTGTTTCTACATGTGGTGAAGACCCACAAGTAGAAAAGAAGGCCCATTAGGGGAAACAGCTAGAAATCACTAGTCATTCAGAGCAAATACTAATGAATATCACAGAATAGTGAGAGAACTAGGGTAAAAGACAACAAAATGTAAGTCTCTAGTCTAGAAAGGATGTTATACACTACCGAAATCCTTGAAATAGAGTTACTTCACAAGAAAACAGTGTTTCAACCCACTAGAATTCACTGAAAAGTAGTATTCAACTGTAAAACAGTTGAAAGACAAGTGTATATAGCTTCTCAAGTTCAGAGAAGAGTGTATAAAGTTGTTTCTACATGTGGTGAAGACCCACAAGTAGAAAAGAAGGCCCATTATGGGAAACAGCTAGAAATCAGTAGTCATTCAGCGGAACTACTAATGAATATCACAGAATAGTGAGAGAATAAGTGTAAAAGACATCAAAATGTAAGTCTCTAGTCTAGAAAGGATGTTATACACTACCGAAATCCTTGAAATAGAGTTACTTCACAAGAAACCAGTGTTTCAAACCACCAGAATTCACAGAAAAGTAGTATTTAACTGTAAAACAGTTGAAAGACAAGTTTATATAGCTTCGCAAGTCCAGAGAAGAGTGTATAAAGTTGTTTCTACATGTGTTGAAGTCCCACAAGTAGAAAAGAAGGCCCATTATAGGAAACAGCTAGAAATCAGTAGTCATTCATTGCAAATACTAATGAATATCATAGAATTGTGTGAGAACAAGTGTAGAAGACATCAAAATGTAAGTTTCTAGTCTAGAAAGGATGTTATACACTACATAAATCCTTGAAATAGAGTTACTTCACAAGAAACCAGTGTTTCAAACCACCAGAATTCACTGAAAAGTAGTATTTAACTGTAAAACGGTTGAAAGACAAGTTTATATAGCTTCGCAAGTCCAGAGAAGAGTGTATAAAGTTGTTTCTACATGTGTTGAAGTCCCACAAGTAGAAAAGAAGGCCCATTATAGGAAACAGCTAGAAATCAGTAGTCATTCAGAGTAAATACCAATGAATATCACAGAATAGTGAGAGAACAAGTGTAAAAGACATCAAATGTAAGTCTTTAGTCTAGAAAGCATGTTGTACACTGCACAAATCCTTGAAATAGAGTTAGTTCACATGAAACCAGTGTTTGAAACCACCAGAATTCACTGAAAAGTAGTATTCAACTGTAAAACAGTTGAAAGACAAGTGTATATAGCTTCACAAGTTCAGAGAAGAGTGTATAAAGTTGTTTCTACATGTGGTGAAGTCGCACAAGTAGAAAAGAAGGCCCATTATAGGAAACAGCTAGAAATCAGTAGTCATTCATTGCAAATACTAATGTATATCATAGAATTGTGTGAGAACAAGTGTAGAAGACATCAAAATGTAAGTTTCTAGTCTAGAAAGGATGTTATACACTACAGAAATCCTTGAAATAGAGTTACTTCACAAGAAAACAGTGTTTCAACCCACTAGAATTCACTGAATAGTAGTATTCAACTGTAAAACAGTTGAAAGACAAGTGTATATAGCTTCTCAAGTTCAGAGAAGAGTGTATAAAGTTGTTTCTCCATGTGGTGAAGAACCACAAGTAGAAAAGAAGGCCCATTATGGGAAACAGCTAGGAATCAGTAGTCATTCAGAGCAAATACTAATGAATATCACAGAATAGTGAGAGAACTAGGGTAAAAGACAACAAAATGTAAGTCTCTAGTCTAGAAAGGATGTTATACACTACCGAAATCCTTGCAATAGAGTTACTTCACAAGAAACCAGTGTTTCAAACCACCAGAATTCACTGAAAAGTAGTATTTAACTGTAAAACAGTTGAAAGACAAGTTTATATAGCTTCGCAAGTCCAGAGAAGAGTGTATAAAGTTGTTTCTACATGTGTTGAAGTCCCATAAGTAGAAAAGAAGGCCCATTATAGGAAACAGCTAGAAATCAGTAGTCATTCAGAGTAAATACCAATGAATATCACAGAATAGTGAGAGAACAAGTGTAAAAGACATCAAAATGTAAGTCTCTAGTCTAGAAAGGATGTTATACACTACCGAAATCCTTGAAATAGAGTTACTTCACAAGAAACCAGTGTTTCAAACCACCAGAATTCACTGAAAAGTATAATTTAACTGTAAAACGGTTGAAAGACAAGTTTATATAGCTTCGCAAGTCCAGAGAAGAGTGTATAAAGTTGTTTCTACATGTGTTGATGTCCCACAAGTAGAAAAGAAGGCCAATTATAGGAAACAGCTAGAAATCAGTAGTCATTCAGAGTAAATACCAATTAATATCACAGAATAGTGAGAGAACAAGTGTAAAAGACATCAAATGTAAGTCTTTAGTCTAGAAAGGATGTTGTACACTGCACAAATCCTTGAAATAGAGTTAGTTCACATGAAACCAGTGTTTGAAACCACCAGAATTCACTGAAAAGTAGTATTTAACTGTAAAACAGTTGGAAGACAAGTGTATATAGCTTCTCAAGTTAAGAGAAGAGTGTATAAAGTTGTTTCTACATGTGGTGAAGACCCACAAGTAGAAAAGAAGGCCCATTATGGGAAACAGCTAGAAATCAGTAGTCATTCAGAGCAAATACTAATGAATATCACAGAATAGTGAGAGAACTAGGGTAAAAGACAACAAAATGTAAGTCTCTAGTCTAGAAAGGATGTTATACACTACCGAAATCCTTGAAATATAGTTACTTCACAAGAAAACAGTGTTTCAACCCACTAGAATTCACTGAAAAGTAGTATTCAACTGTAAAACAGTTGAAAGACAAGTGTATATAGCTTCTCAAGTTCAGAGAAGAGTGTATAAAGTTGTTTCTCCATGTGGTGAAGACCCACAAGTAGAAAAGAAGGCCCACTATGGGAAACAGCTAGAAATCAGTAGTCATTCAGCGCAAATACTAATGAATATCACAGAATAGTGAGAGAACAAGTGTAAAAGACATCAAAATGTAAGTCTCTAATCTAGAAAGGATGTTATACACTACCGAAATCCTTGAAATAGAGTTACTTCACAAGAAACCAGTGTTTCAAACCACCAGAATTCACAGAAAAGTAGTATTTAACTGTAAAACAGTTGAAAGACAAGTTTATATAGCTTCGCAAGTCCAGAGAAGAGTGTATAAAGTTGTTTCTACATGTGTTGAAGTCCCACAAGTAGAAAAGAAGGCCCATTATAGGAAACAGCTAGAAATCAGTAGTCATTCATTGCAAATACTAATGAATATCATAGAATTGTGTGAGAACAAGTGTAGAAGACATCAAAATGTAAGTTTCTAGTCTAGAAAGGATGTTATACACTACATAAATCCTTGAAATAGAGTTACTTCACAATAAACCAGTGTTTCAAACCACCAGAATTCACTGAAAAGTAGTATTAAACTGTAAAACGGTTGAAAGACAAGTTTATATAGCTTCGCAAGTCCAGAGAAGAGTGTATAAAGTTGTTTCTACATGTGTTGAAGTCCCACAAGTAGAAAAGAAGGCCCATTATAGGAAACAGCTAGAAATCAGTAGTCATTCAGAGTAAATACCAATGAATATCACAGAATAGTGAGAGAACAAGTGTAAAAGACATCAAATGTAAGTCTTTAGTCTAGAAAGCATGTTGTACACTGCACAAATCCTTGAAATAGAGTTAGTTCACATGAAACCAGTGTTTGAAACCACCAGAATTCACTGAAAAGTAGTATTCAACTGTAAAACAGTTGAAAGACAAGTGTATATAGCTTCACAAGTTCAGAGAAGAGTGTATAAAGTTGTTTCTACATGTGGTGAAGTCGCACAAGTAGAAAAGAAGGCCCATTATAGGAAACAGCTAGAAATCAGTAGTCATTCATTGCAAATACTAATGTATATCATAGAATTGTGTGAGAACAAGTGTAGAAGACATCAAAATGTAAGTTTCTAGTCTAGAAAGGATGTTATACACTACAGAAATCCTTGAAATAGAGTTACTTCACAAGAAAACAGTGTTTCAACCCACTAGAATTCACTGAATAGTAGTATTCAACTGTAAAACAGTTGAAAGACAAGTGTATATAGCTTCTCAAGTTCAGAGAAGAGTGTATAAAGTTGTTTCTCCATGTGGTGAAGAACCACAAGTAGAAAAGAAGGCCCATTATGGGAAACAGCTAAGAATCAGTAGTCATTCAGAGCAAATACTAATGAATATCACAGAATAGTGAGAGAACTAGGGTAAAAGACAACAAAATGTAAGTCTCTAGTCTAGAAAGGATGTTATACACTACCGAAATCCTTGCAATAGAGTTACTTCACAAGAAACCAGTGTTTCAAACCACCAGAATTCACTGAAAAGTAGTATTTAACTGTAAAACAGTTGAAAGACAAGTTTATATAGCTTCGCAAGTCCAGAGAAGAGTGTATAAAGTTGTTTCTACATGTGTTGAAGTCCCATAAGTAGAAAAGAAGGCCCATTATAGGAAACAGCTAGAAATCAGTAGTCATTCAGAGTAAATACCAATTAATATCACAGAATAGTGAGAGAACAAGTGTAAAAGACATCAAATGTAAGTCTTTAGTCTAGAAAGGATGTTGTACACTGCACAAATCCTTGAAATAGAGTTAGTTCACATGAAACCAGTGTTTGAAACCACCAGAATTCACTGAAAAGTAGTATTTAACTGTAAAACAGTTGGAAGACAAGTGTATATAGCTTCTCAAGTTAAGAGAAGAGTGTATAAAGTTGTTTCTACATGTGGTGAAGACCCACAAGTAGAAAAGAAGGCCCATTATGGGAAACAGCTAGAAATCAGTAGTCATTCAGAGCAAATACTAATGAATATCACAGAATAGTGAGAGAACTAGGGTAAAAGACAACAAAATGTAAGTCTCTAGTCTAGAAAGGATGTTATACACTACCGAAATCCTTGAAATATAGTTACTTCACAAGAAAACAGTGTTTCAACCCACTAGAATTCACTGAAAAGTAGTATTCAACTGTAAAACAGTTGAAAGACAAGTGTATATAGCTTCTCAAGTTCAGAGAAGAGTGTATAAAGTTGTTTCTCCATGTGGTGAAGACCCACAAGTAGAAAAGAAGGCCCACTATGGGAAACAGCTAGAAATCAGTAGTCATTCAGCGCAAATACTAATGAATATCACAGAATAGTGAGAGAACAAGTGTAAAAGACATCAAAATGTAAGTCTCTAATCTAGAAAGGATGTTATACACTACCGAAATCCTTGAAATAGAGTTACTTCACAAGAAACCAGTGTTTCAAACCACCAGAATTCACAGAAAAGTAGTATTTAACTGTAAAACAGTTGAAAGACAAGTTTATATAGCTTCGCAAGTCCAGAGAAGAGTGTATAAAGTTGTTTCTACATGTGTTGAAGTCCCACAAGTAGAAAAGAAGGCCCATTATAGGAAACAGCTAGAAATCAGTAGTCATTCATTGCAAATACTAATGAATATCATAGAATTGTGTGAGAACAAGTGTAGAAGACATCAAAATGTAAGTTTCTAGTCTAGAAAGGATGTTATACACTACATAAATCCTTGAAATAGAGTTACTTCACAATAAACCAGTGTTTCAAACCACCAGAATTCACTGAAAAGTAGTATTAAACTGTAAAACGGTTGAAAGACAAGTTTATATAGCTTCGCAAGTCCAGAGAAGAGTGTATAAAGTTGTTTCTACATGTGTTGAAGTCCCACAAGTAGAAAAGAAGGCCCATTATAGGAAACAGCTAGAAATCAGTAGTCATTCAGAGTAAATACCAATGAATATCACAGAATAGTGAGAGAACAAGTGTAAAAGACATCAAATGTAAGTCTTTAGTCTAGAAAGCATGTTGTACACTGCACAAATCCTTGAAATAGAGTTAGTTCACATGAAACCAGTGTTTGAAACCACCAGAATTCACTGAAAAGTAGTATTCAACTGTAAAACAGTTGAAAGACAAGTGTATATAGCTTCACAAGTTCAGAGAAGAGTGTATAAAGTTGTTTCTACATGTGTTGAAGTCGCACCAGTAGAAAAGAAGGCCCATTATAGGAAACAGCTAGAAATCAGTAGTCATTCATTGCAAATACTAATGAATATCATAGAATTGTGTGAGAACAAGTGTAGAAGACATCAAAATGTAAGTTTCTAGTCTAGAAAGGATGTTATACACTACAGAAATCCTTTAAATAGAGTTACTTCACAAGAAAACAGTGTTTCAACCCACTAGAATTTACTGAATAGTAGTATTCAACTGTAAAACAGTTGAAAGACAAGTGTATATAGCTTCTCAAGTTCAGAGAAGAGTGTATAAAGTTGTTTCTACATGTGGTGAAGACCCACAAGTAGAAAAGAAGGCCCATTAGGGGAAACAGCTAGAAATCACTAGTCATTCAGAGCAAATACTAATGAATATCACAGAATAGTGAGAGAACTAGGGTAAAAGACAACAAAATGTAAGTCTCTAGTCTAGAAAGGATGTTATACACTACCGAAATCCTTGAAATAGAGTTACTTCACAAGAAAACAGTGTTTCAACCCACTAGAATTCACTGAAAAGTAGTATTCAACTGTAAAACAGTTGAAAGACAAGTGTATATAGCTTCTCAAGTTCAGAGAAGAGTGTATAAAGTTGTTTCTACATGTGGTGAAGACCCACAAGTAGAAAAGAAGGCCCATTATGGGAAACAGCTAGAAATCAGTAGTCATTCAGCGGAACTACTAATGAATATCACAGAATAGTGAGAGAATAAGTGTAAAAGACATCAAAATGTAAGTCTCTAGTCTAGAAAGGATGTTATACACTACCGAAATCCTTGAAATAGAGTTACTTCACAAGAAACCAGTGTTTCAAACCACCAGAATTCACAGAAAAGTAGTATTTAACTGTAAAACAGTTGAAAGACAAGTTTATATAGCTTCGCAAGTCCAGAGAAGAGTGTATAAAGTTGTTTCTACATGTGTTGAAGTCCCACAAGTAGAAAAGAAGGCCCATTATAGGAAACAGCTAGAAATCAGTAGTCATTCATTGCAAATACTAATGAATATCATAGAATTGTGTGAGAACAAGTGTAGAAGACATCAAAATGTAAGTTTCTAGTCTAGAAAGGATGTTATACACTACATAAATCCTTGAAATAGAGTTACTTCACAAGAAACCAGTGTTTCAAACCACCAGAATTCACTGAAAAGTAGTATTTAACTGTAAAACGGTTGAAAGACAAGTTTATATAGCTTCGCAAGTCCAGAGAAGAGTGTATAAAGTTGTTTCTACATGTGTTGAAGTCCCACAAGTAGAAAAGAAGGCCCATTATAGGAAACAGCTAGAAATCAGTAGTCATTCAGAGTAAATACCAATGAATATCACAGAATAGTGAGAGAACAAGTGTAAAAGACATCAAATGTAAGTCTTTAGTCTAGAAAGCATGTTGTACACTGCACAAATCCTTGAAATAGAGTTAGTTCACATGAAACCAGTGTTTGAAACCACCAGAATTCACTGAAAAGTAGTATTCAACTGTAAAACAGTTGAAAGACAAGTGTATATAGCTTCACAAGTTCAGAGAAGAGTGTATAAAGTTGTTTCTACATGTGGTGAAGTCGCACAAGTAGAAAAGAAGGCCCATTATAGGAAACAGCTAGAAATCAGTAGTCATTCATTGCAAATACTAATGTATATCATAGAATTGTGTGAGAACAAGTGTAGAAGACATCAAAATGTAAGTTTCTAGTCTAGAAAGGATGTTATACACTACAGAAATCCTTGAAATAGAGTTACTTCACAAGAAAACAGTGTTTCAACCCACTAGAATTCACTGAATAGTAGTATTCAACTGTAAAACAGTTGAAAGACAAGTGTATATAGCTTCTCAAGTTCAGAGAAGAGTGTATAAAGTTGTTTCTCCATGTGGTGAAGAACCACAAGTAGAAAAGAAGGCCCATTATGGGAAACAGCTAGGAATCAGTAGTCATTCAGAGCAAATACTAATGAATATCACAGAATAGTGAGAGAACTAGGGTAAAAGACAACAAAATGTAAGTCTCTAGTCTAGAAAGGATGTTATACACTACCGAAATCCTTGCAATAGAGTTACTTCACAAGAAACCAGTGTTTCAAACCACCAGAATTCACTGAAAAGTAGTATTTAACTGTAAAACAGTTGAAAGACAAGTTTATATAGCTTCGCAAGTCCAGAGAAGAGTGTATAAAGTTGTTTCTACATGTGTTGAAGTCCCATAAGTAGAAAAGAAGGCCCATTATAGGAAACAGCTAGAAATCAGTAGTCATTCAGAGTAAATACCAATGAATATCACAGAATAGTGAGAGAACAAGTGTAAAAGACATCAAAATGTAAGTCTCTAGTCTAGAAAGGATGTTATACACTACCGAAATCCTTGAAATAGAGTTACTTCACAAGAAACCAGTGTTTCAAACCACCAGAATTCACTGAAAAGTATAATTTAACTGTAAAACGGTTGAAAGACAAGTTTATATAGCTTCGCAAGTCCAGAGAAGAGTGTATAAAGTTGTTTCTACATGTGTTGATGTCCCACAAGTAGAAAAGAAGGCCAATTATAGGAAACAGCTAGAAATCAGTAGTCATTCAGAGTAAATACCAATTAATATCACAGAATAGTGAGAGAACAAGTGTAAAAGACATCAAATGTAAGTCTTTAGTCTAGAAAGGATGTTGTACACTGCACAAATCCTTGAAATAGAGTTAGTTCACATGAAACCAGTGTTTGAAACCACCAGAATTCACTGAAAAGTAGTATTTAACTGTAAAACAGTTGGAAGACAAGTGTATATAGCTTCTCAAGTTAAGAGAAGAGTGTATAAAGTTGTTTCTACATGTGGTGAAGACCCACAAGTAGAAAAGAAGGCCCATTATGGGAAACAGCTAGAAATCAGTAGTCATTCAGAGCAAATACTAATGAATATCACAGAATAGTGAGAGAACTAGGGTAAAAGACAACAAAATGTAAGTCTCTAGTCTAGAAAGGATGTTATACACTACCGAAATCCTTGAAATATAGTTACTTCACAAGAAAACAGTGTTTCAACCCACTAGAATTCACTGAAAAGTAGTATTCAACTGTAAAACAGTTGAAAGACAAGTGTATATAGCTTCTCAAGTTCAGAGAAGAGTGTATAAAGTTGTTTCTCCATGTGGTGAAGACCCACAAGTAGAAAAGAAGGCCCACTATGGGAAACAGCTAGAAATCAGTAGTCATTCAGCGCAAATACTAATGAATATCACAGAATAGTGAGAGAACAAGTGTAAAAGACATCAAAATGTAAGTCTCTAATCTAGAAAGGATGTTATACACTACCGAAATCCTTGAAATAGAGTTACTTCACAAGAAACCAGTGTTTCAAACCACCAGAATTCACAGAAAAGTAGTATTTAACTGTAAAACAGTTGAAAGACAAGTTTATATAGCTTCGCAAGTCCAGAGAAGAGTGTATAAAGTTGTTTCTACATGTGTTGAAGTCCCACAAGTAGAAAAGAAGGCCCATTATAGGAAACAGCTAGAAATCAGTAGTCATTCATTGCAAATACTAATGAATATCATAGAATTGTGTGAGAACAAGTGTAGAAGACATCAAAATGTAAGTTTCTAGTCTAGAAAGGATGTTATACACTACATAAATCCTTGAAATAGAGTTACTTCACAATAAACCAGTGTTTCAAACCACCAGAATTCACTGAAAAGTAGTATTAAACTGTAAAACGGTTGAAAGACAAGTTTATATAGCTTCGCAAGTCCAGAGAAGAGTGTATAAAGTTGTTTCTACATGTGTTGAAGTCCCACAAGTAGAAAAGAAGGCCCATTATAGGAAACAGCTAGAAATCAGTAGTCATTCAGAGTAAATACCAATGAATATCACAGAATAGTGAGAGAACAAGTGTAAAAGACATCAAATGTAAGTCTTTAGTCTAGAAAGCATGTTGTACACTGCACAAATCCTTGAAATAGAGTTAGTTCACATGAAACCAGTGTTTGAAACCACCAGAATTCACTGAAAAGTAGTATTCAACTGTAAAACAGTTGAAAGACAAGTGTATATAGCTTCACAAGTTCAGAGAAGAGTGTATAAAGTTGTTTCTACATGTGGTGAAGTCGCACAAGTAGAAAAGAAGGCCCATTATAGGAAACAGCTAGAAATCAGTAGTCATTCATTGCAAATACTAATGAATATCATAGAATTGTGTGAGAACAAGTGTAGAAGACATCAAAATGTAAGTTTCTAGTCTAGAAAGGATGTTATACACTACAGAAATCCTTGAAATAGAGTTACTTCACAAGAAAACAGTGATTCAACCCACTAGAATTCACTGAATAGTAGTATTCAACTGTAAAACAGTTGAAAGACAAGTGTATATAGCTTCTCAAGTTCAGAGAAGAGTGTATAAAGTTGTTTCTACATGTGGTGAAGACCCACAAGTAGAAAAGAAGGCCCATTATGGGAAACACCTAGAAATCAGTAGTCATCCAGAGCAAATACTAATGAATATCACAGAATAGTGAGAGAACTAGGGTAAAAGACAACAAAATGTAAGTCTCTAGTCTAGAAAGGATGTTATACACTACCGAAATCCTTGAAATAGAGTTACTTCACAAGAAAACAGTGTTTCAACGCACTAGAATTCACTGAAAAGTAGTATTCAACTGTAAAACAGTTGAAAGACAAGTGTATATAGCTTCACAAGTTCAGAGAAGAGTGTATAAAGTTGTTTCTACATGTGGTGAAGACCCACAAGTAGAAAAGAAGGCCCATTATGGGAAACAGCTAGAAATCAGTAGTCATTCAGCGGAAATACTAATGAATATCACAGAATAGTGAGAGAACAAGTGTAAAAGACATCAAAATGTAAGTCTCTAGTCTAGAAAGGATGTTATACACTACCGAAATCCTTGAAATAGAGTTAGTTCACAAGAAACCAGTGTTTCAAACCACCAGAATTCACTGAAAAGTAGTATTTAACTGTAAAACAGTTGAAAGACAAGTTTATATAGCTTCGCAAGTCCAGAGAAGAGTGTATAAAGTTGTTTCTACATGTGTTGAAGTCCCACAAGTAGAAAAGAAGGCCAATTATAGGAAACAGCTAGAAATCAGTAGTCATTCAGAGTAAATACCAATGAATATCACAGAATAGTGAGAGAACAAGAGTAAAAGACATCAGATGTAAGTCTTTAGTCTAGAAAGCATGTTGTACACTGCACAAATCCTTGAAATAGAGTTAGTTCACATGAAACCAGTGTTTGAAACCACCAGAATTCACTGAAAAGTAGTATTCAAATGTAAAACAGTTGGAAGACAAGTGTATATAGCTTCTCAAGTTAAGAGAAGAGTGTATAAAGTTGTTTCTACATGTGGTGAAGTCGCACAAGTAGAAAAGAAGGCCCATTATAGGAAACAGCTAGAAATCAGTAGTCATTCATTGCAAATACTAATGTATATCATAGAATTGTGTGAGAACAAGTGTAGAAGACATCAAAATGTAAGTTTCTATTCTAGAAAGGATGTTATACACTACAGAAATCCTTGAAATAGAGTTACTTCACAAGAAAACAGTGTTTCAACCCACTAGAATTCACTGAATAGTAGTATTCAACTGTAAAACAGTTGAAAGACAAGTGTATATAGCTTCTCAAGTTCAGAGAAGAGTGTATAAAGTTGTTTCTACATGTGGTGAAGACCCACAAGTAGAAAAGAAGGCCCATTATGGGAAACACCTAGAAATCAGTAGTCATCCAGAGCAAATACTAATGAATATCACAGAATAGTGAGAGAACTAGGGTACAAGACAACAAAATGTAAGTCTCTAGTCTAGAAAGGATGTTATACACTACCGAAATCCTTGAAATAGAGTTACTTCACAAGAAAACAGTGTTTCAACGCACTAGAATTCACTGAAAAGTAGTATTCAACTGTAAAACAGTTGAAAGACAAGTGTATATAGCTTCACAAGTTCAGAGAAGAGTGTATAAAGTTGTTTCTACATGTGGTGAAGACCCACAAGTAGAAAAGAAGGCCCATTATGGGAAACAGCTAGAAATCAGTAGTCATTCAGCGGAAATACTAATGAATATCACAGAATAGTGAGAGAACAAGTGTAAAAGACATCAAAATGTAAGTCTCTAGTCTAGAAAGGATGTTATACACTACCGAAATCCTTGAAATAGAGTTAGTTCACAAGAAACCAGTGTTTCAAACCACCAGAATTCACTGAAAAGTAGTATTTAACTGTAAAACAGTTGAAAGACAAGTTTATATAGCTTCGGAAGTCCAGAGAAGAGTGTATAAAGTTGTTTCTACATGTGTTGAAGTCCCACAAGTAGAAAAGAAGGCCAATTATAGGAAACAGCTAGAAATCAGTAGTCATTCAGAGTAAATACCAATGAATATCACAGAATAGTGAGAGAACAAGAGTAAAAGACATCAAATGTAAGTCTTTAGTCTAGAAAGCATGTTGTACACTGCACAAATCCTTGAAATAGAGTTAGTTCACATGAAACCAGTGTTTGAAACCACCAGAATTCACTGAAAAGTAGTATTCAACTGTAAAACAGTTGGAAGACAAGTGTATATAGCTTCACAAGTTCAGAGAAGAGTGTATAAAGTTGTTTCTACATGTGGTGAAGTCGCACAAGTAGAAAAGAAGGCCCATTATAGGAAACAGCTAGAAATCAGTAGTCATTCATTGCAAATACTAATGAATATCATAGAATTGTGTGAGAACAAGTGTAGAAGACATCAAAATGTAAGTTTCTAGTCTAGAAAGGATGTTATACACTACAGAAATCCTTGAAATAGAGTTACTTCACAAGAAAACAGTGTTTCAACCCACTAGAATTCACTGAATAGTAGTATTCAACTGTAAAACAGTTGAAAGACAAGTGTATATAGCTTCTCAATTTCAGAGAAGAGTGTATAAAGTTGTTTCTCCATGTGGTGAAGAACCACAAGTAGAAAAGAAGGCCCATTATGGGAAACAGCTAGGAATCAGTAGTCATTCAGAGCAAATACTAATGAATATCACAGAATAGTGAGAGAACTAGGGTAAAAGACAACAAAATGTAAGTCTCTAGTCTAGAAAGGATGTTATACACTACCGAAATCCTTGCAATAGAGTTACTTCACAAGAAACCAGTGTTTCAAACCACCAGAATTCACTGAAAAGTAGTATTTAACTGTAAAACAGTTGAAAGACAAGTTTATATAGCTTCGCAAGTCCAGAGAAGAGTGTATAAAGTTGTTTCTACATGTGTTGAAGTCCCATAAGTAGAAAAGAAGGCCCATTATAGGAAACAGCTAGAAATCAGTAGTCATTCAGAGTAAATACCAATGAATATCACAGAATAGTGAGAGAACAAGTGTAAAAGACATCAAAATGTAAGTCTCTAGTCTAGAAAGGATGTTATACACTACCGAAATCCTTGAAATAGAGTTACTTCACAAGAAACCAGTGTTTCAAACCACCAGAATTCACTGAAAAGTATAATTTAACTGTAAAACGGTTGAAAGACAAGTTTATATAGCTTCGCAAGTCCAGAGAAGAGTGTATAAAGTTGTTTCTACATGTGTTGATGTCCCACAAGTAGAAAAGAATGCCAATTATAGGAAACAGCTAGAAATCAGTAGTCATTCAGAGTAAATACCAATTAATATCACAGAATAGTGAGAGAACAAGTGTAAAAGACATCAAATGTAAGTCTTTAGTCTAGAAAGGATGTTGTACACTGCACAAATCCTTGAAATAGAGTTAGTTCACATGAAACCAGTGTTTGAAACCACCAGAATTCACTGAAAAGTAGTATTCAAATGTAAAACAGTTGGAAGACAAGTGTATATAGCTTCTCAAGTTAAGAGAAGAGTGTATAAAGTTGTTTCTACATGTGGTGAAGACCCACAAGTAGAAAAGAAGGCCCATTATGGGAAACAGATAGAAATCAGTAGTCATTCAGAGCAAATACTAATGAATATCACAGAATAGTGAGAGAACTAGGGTAAAAGACAACAAAATGTAAGTCTCTAGTCTAGAAAGGATGTTATACACTACCGAAATCCTTGAAATATAGTTACTTCACAAGAAAACAGTGTTTCAACCCACTAGAATTCACTGAAAAGTAGTATTCAACTGTAAAACAGTTGAAAGACAAGTGTATATAGCTTCTCAAGTTCAGAGAAGAGTGTATAAAGTTGTTTCTCCATGTGGTGAAGACCCACAAGTAGAAAAGAAGGCCCATTATGGGAAACAGCTAGAAATCAGTAGTCATTCAGCGCAAATACTAATGAATATCACAGAATAGTGAGAGAACAAGTGTAAAAGACATCAAAATGTAAGTCTCTAATCTAGAAAGGATGTTATACACTACCGAAATCCTTGAAATAGAGTTAGTTCACAAGAAAACAGTGTTTCAAACCACCATAATTCACTGAAAAGTAGTATTTAACTGTAAAACAGTTGAAAGACAAGTTTATATAGCTTCGCAAGTCCAGAGAAGAGTGTATAAAGTTGTTTCTACATGTGTTGAAGTCCCATAAGTAGAAAAGAAGGCCCATTATAGGAAACAGCTAGAAATCAGTAGTCATTCAGAGTAAATACCAATGAATATCACAGAATAGTGAGACAACAAGTGTAAAAGACATCAAATGTAAGTCTTTAGTCTAGAAAGGATGTTGTACACTGCACAAATCCTTGAAATAGAGTTAGTTCACATGAAACCAGTGTTTGAAACCACCAGAATTCACTGAAAAGTAGTATTCAAATGTAAAACAGTTGGAAGACAAGTGTATATAGCTTCTCAAGTTCAGAGAAGAGTGTATAAAGTTGTTCCTACATGTGGTGAAGACCCACATGTAGAAAAGAAGGCCCATTATGGGAAACAGCTAGAAATCAGTAGTCATTCAGAGCAAATACTAATGAATATCACAGAATAGTGAGAGAACTAGGGTAAAAGACAACAAAATGTAAGTCTCTAGTCTAGAAAGGATGTTATACACTACCGAAATCCTTGAAATAGAGTTAGTTCACAAGAAACCAGTGTTTCAAACCACCAGAATTCACTGAAAAGTAGTATTTAACTGTAAAACAGTTGAAAGACAAGTTTATATAGCTTCGCAAGTCCAGAGAAGAGTGTATAAAGTTGTTTCTACATGTGTTGAAGTCCCACAAGTAGAAAAGAAGGCCCATTATAGGAAACAGCTAGAAATCAGTAGTCATTCATTGCAAATACTAATGAATATCATAGAATTGTGTGAGAACAAGTGTAGAAGACATCAAAATGTAAGTTTCTAGTCTAGAAAGGATGTTATACACTACAGAAATCCTTGAAATAGAGTTACTTCACAAGAAACCAGTGTTTCAAACCACCAGAATTCACTGAAAAGTAGTATTTAACTGTAAAACGGTTGAAAGACAAGTTTATATAGCTTCGCAAGTCCAGAGAAGAGTGTATAAAGTTGTTTCTACATGTGTTGAAGTCCCACAAGTAGAAAAGAAGGCCAATTATAGGAAACAGCTAGAAATCAGTAGTCATTCAGAGTAAATACCAATGAATATCACAGAATAGTGAGAGAACAAGTGTAAAAGACATCAAATGTAAGTCTTTAGTCTAGAAAGGATGTTGTACACTGCACAAATCCTTGAAATAGAGTTAGTTCACATGAAACCAGTGTTTGAAACCACCAGAATTCACTGAAAAGTAGTATTCAACTGTAAAACAGTTGGAAGACAAGTGTATATAGCTTCACAAGTTCAGAGAAGAGTGTATAAAGTTGTTTCTACATGTGGTGAAGTCGCACAAGTAGAAAAGAAGGCCCATTATAGGAAACAGCTAGAAATCAGGAGTCATTCATTGCAAATACTAATGAATATCATAGAATTGTGTGAGAACAAGTGTAGAAGACATCAAATGTAAGTCTTTAGTCTAGAAAGGATGTTATACACTACAGAAATCCTTGAAATAGAGTTACTTCACAAGAAAACAGTGTTTCAACCCACTAGAATTTACTGAATAGTAGTATTCAACTGTAAAACAGTTGAAAGACAAGTGTATATAGCTTCTCAAGTTCAGAGAAGAGTGTATAAAGTTGTTTCTACATGTGGTGAAGACCCACAAGTAGAAAAGAAGGCCCATTAGGGGAAACAGCTAGAAATCAGTAGTCATTCAGAGCAAATACTAATGAATATCACAGAATAGTGAGAGAACTAGGGTAAAAGACAACAAAATGTAAGTCTCTAGTCTAGAAAGGATGTTATACACTACCGAAATCCTTGAAATAGAGTTACTTCACAAGAAAACAGTGTTTCAACCCACTAGAATTCACTGAAAAGTAGTATTCAACTGTAAAACAGTTGAAAGACAAGTGTATATAGCTTCTCAAGTTCAGAGAAGAGTGTATAAAGTTGTTTCTACATGTGGTGAAGACCCACAAGTAGAAAAGAAGGCCCATTATGGGAAACAGCTAGAAATCAGTAGTCATTCAGCGGAACTACTAATGAATATCACAGAATAGTGAGAGAATAAGTGTAAAAGACATCAAAATGTAAGTCTCTAGTCTAGAAAGGATGTTATACACTACCGAAATCCTTGAAATAGAGTTACTTCACAAGAAACCAGTGTTTCAAACCACCAGAATTCACAGAAAAGTAGTATTTAACTGTAAAACAGTTGAAAGACAAGTTTATATAGCTTCGCAAGTCCAGAGAAGAGTGTATAAAGTTGTTTCTACATGTGTTGAAGTCCCACAAGTAGAAAAGAAGGCCCATTATAGGAAACAGCTAGAAATCAGTAGTCATTCATTGCAAATACTAATGAATATCATAGAATTGTGTGAGAACAAGTGTAGAAGACATCAAAATGTAAGTTTCTAGTCTAGAAAGGATGTTATACACTACATAAATCCTTGAAATAGAGTTACTTCACAAGAAACCAGTGTTTCAAACCACCAGAATTCACTGAAAAGTAGTATTTAACTGTAAAACGGTTGAAAGACAAGTTTATATAGCTTCGCAAGTCCAGAGAAGAGTGTATAAAGTTGTTTCTACATGTGTTGAAGTCCCACAAGTAGAAAAGAAGGCCCATTATAGGAAACAGCTAGAAATCAGTAGTCATTCAGAGTAAATACCAATGAATATCACAGAATAGTGAGAGAACAAGTGTAAAAGACATCAAATGTAAGTCTTTAGTCTAGAAAGCATGTTGTACACTGCACAAATCCTTGAAATAGAGTTACTTCACAAGAAACCAGTGTTTCAAACCACCAGAATTCACTGAAAAGTATAATTTAACTGTAAAACAGTTGAAAGACAAGTTTATATAGCTTCGCAAGTCCAGAGAAGAGTGTATAAAGTTGTTTCTACATGTGTTGATGTCCCACAAGTAGAAAAGAAGGCCAATTATAGGAAACAGCTAGAAATCAGTAGTCATTCAGAGTAAATACCAATTAATATCACAGAATAGTGAGAGAACAAGTGTAAAAGACATCAAATGTAAGTCTTTAGTCTAGAAAGGATGTTGTACACTGCACAAATCCTTGAAATAGAGTTAGTTCACATGAAACAAGTGTTTGAAACCACCAGAATTCACTGAAAAGTAGTATTCAAATGTAAAACAGTTGAAAGACAAGTGTATATAGCTTCTCAAGTTAAGAGAAGAGTGTATAAAGTTGTTTCTACATGTGGTGAAGTCGCACAAGTAGAAAAGAAGGCCCATTATAGGAAACAGCTAGAAATCAGTAGTCATTCATTGCAAATACTAATGTATATCATAGAATTGTGTGAGAACAAGTGTAGAAGACATCAAAATGTAAGTTTCTAGTCTAGAAAGGATGTTATACACTACAGAAATCCTTGAAATAGAGTTACTTCACAAGAAAACAGTGTTTCAACCCACTAGAATTCACTGAATAGTAGTATTCAACTGTAAAACAGTTGAAAGACAAGTGTATATAGCTTCTCAAGTTCAGAGAAGAGTGTATAAAGTTGTTTCTACATGTGGTGAAGACCCACAAGTAGAAAAGAAGGCCCATTATGGGAAACACCTAGAAATCAGTAGTCATCCAGAGCAAATACTAATGAATATCACAGAATAGTGAGAGAACTAGGGTAAAAGACAACAAAATGTAAGTCTCTAGTCTAGAAAGGATGTTATACACTACCGAAATCCTTGAAATAGAGTTACTTCACAAGAAAACAGTGTTTCAACGCACTAGAATTCACTGAAAAGTAGTATTCAACTGTAAAACAGTTGAAAGACAAGTGTATATAGCTTCACAAGTTCAGAGAAGAGTGTATAAAGTTGTTTCTACATGTGGTGAAGACCCACAAGTAGAAAAGAAGGCCCATTATGGGAAACAGCTAGAAATCAGTAGTCATTCAGCGGAAATACTAATGAATATCACAGAATAGTGAGAGAACAAGTGTAAAAGACATCAAAATGTAAGTCTCTAGTCTAGAAAGGATGTTATACACTACCGAAATCCTTGAAATAGAGTTAGTTCACAAGAAACCAGTGTTTCAAACCACCAGAATTCACTGAAAAGTAGTATTTAACTGTAAAACAGTTGAAAGACAAGTTTATATAGCTTCGCAAGTCCAGAGAAGAGTGTATAAAGTTGTTTCTACATGTGTTGAAGTCCCACAAGTAGAAAAGAAGGCCAATTATAGGAAACAGCTAGAAATCAGTAGTCATTCAGAGTAAATACCAATGAATATCACAGAATAGTGAGAGAACAAGAGTAAAAGACATCAAATGTAAGTCTTTAGTCTAGAAAGCATGTTGTACACTGCACAAATCCTTGAAATAGAGTTAGTTCACATGAAACCAGTGTTTGAAACCACCAGAATTCACTGAAAAGTAGTATTCAACTGTAAAACAGTTGGAAGACAAGTGTATATAGCTTCACAAGTTCAGAGAAGAGTGTATAAAGTTGTTTCTACATGTGGTGAAGTCGCACAAGTAGAAAAGAAGGCCCATTATAGGAAACAGCTAGAAATCAGTAGTCATTCATTGCAAATACTAATGAATATCATAGAATTGTGTGAGAACAAGTGTAGAAGACATCAAAATGTAAGTTTCTAGTCTAGAAAGGATGTTATACACTACAGAAATCCTTGAAATAGAGTTACTTCACAAGAAAACAGTGTTTCAACCCACTAGAATTCACTGAATAGTAGTATTCAACTGTAAAACAGTTGAAAGACAAGTGTATATAGCTTCTCAAGTTCAGAGAAGAGTGTATAAAGTTGTTTCTCCATGTGGTGAAGAACCACAAGTAGAAAAGAAGGCCCATTATGGGAAACAGCTAGGAATCAGTAGTCATTCAGAGCAAATACTAATGAATATCACAGAATAGTGAGAGAACTAGGGTAAAAGACAACAAAATGTAAGTCTCTAGTCTAGAAAGGATGTTATACACTACCGAAATCCTTGCCATAGAGTTACTTCACAAGAAACCAGTGTTTCAAACCACCAGAATTCACTGAAAAGTAGTATTTAACTGTAAAACAGTTGAAAGACAAGTTTATATAGCTTCGCAAGTCCAGAGAAGAGTGTATAAAGTTGTTTCTACATGTGTTGAAGTCCCATAAGTAGAAAAGAAGGCCCATTATAGGAAACAGCTAGAAATCAGTAGTCATTCAGAGTAAATACCAATGAATATCACAGAATAGTGAGAGAACAAGTGTAAAAGACATCAAAATGTAAGTCTCTAGTCTAGAAAGGATGTTATACACTACCGAAATCCTTGAAATAGAGTTACTTCACAAGAAACCAGTGTTTCAAACCACCAGAATTCACTGAAAAGTATAATTTAACTGTAAAACGGTTGAAAGACAAGTTTATATAGCTTCGCAAGTCCAGAGAAGAGTGTATAAAGTTGTTTCTACATGTGTTGATGTCCCACAAGTAGAAAAGAAGGCCAATTATAGGAAACAGCTAGAAATCAGTAGTCATTCAGAGTAAATACCAATTAATATCACAGAATAGTGAGAGAACAAGTGTAAAAGACATCAAATGTAAGTCTTTAGTCTAGAAAGGATGTTGTACACTGCACAAATCCTTGAAATAGAGTTAGTTCACATGAAACCAGTGTTTGAAACCACCAGAATTCACTGAAAAGTAGTATTCAAATGTAAAACAGTTGGAAGACAAGTGTATATAGCTTCTCAAGTTAAGAGAAGAGTGTATAAAGTTGTTTCTACATGTGGTGAAGACCCACAAGTAGAAAAGAAGGCCCATTATGGGAAACAGATAGAAATCAGTAGTCATTCAGAGCAAATACTAATGAATATCACAGAATAGTGAGAGAACTAGGGTAAAAGACAACAAAATGTAAGTCTCTAGTCTAGAAAGGATGTTATACACTACCGAAATCCTTGAAATAGAGTTACTTCACAAGAAAACAGTGTTTCAACCCACTAGAATTCACTGAAAAGTAGTATTCAACTGTAAAACAGTTGAAAGACAAGTGTATATAGCTTCTAAGTTCAGAGAAGAGTGTATAAAGTTGTTTCTCCATGTGGTGAAGACCCACAAGTAGAAAAGAAGGCCCATTATGGGAAACAGCTAGAAATCAGTAGTCATTCAGCGCAAATACTAATGAATATCACAGAATAGTGAGAGAACAAGTGTAAAAGACATCAAAATGTAAGTCTCTAATCTAGAAAGGATGTTATACACTACCGAAATCCTTGAAATAGAGTTAGTTCACAAGAAAACAGTGTTTCAAACCACCATAATTCACTGAAAAGTAGTATTTAACTGTAAAACAGTTGAAAGACAAGTTTATATAGCTTCGCAAGTCCAGAGAAGAGTGTATAAAGTTGTTTCTACATGTGTTGAAGTCCCACAAGTAGAAAAGAAGGCCCATTATAGGAAACAGCTAGAAATCAGTAGTCATTCAGAGTAAATACCAATGAATATCACAGAATAGTGAGACAACAAGTGTAAAAGACATCAAATGTAAGTCTTTAGTCTAGAAAGGATGTTGTACACTGCACAAATCCTTGAAATAGAGTTAGTTCACATGAAACCAGTGTTTGAAACCACCAGAATTCACTGAAAAGTAGTATTCAAATGTAAAACAGTTGGAAGACAAGTGTATATAGCTTCTCAAGTTCAGAGAAGAGTGTATAAAGTTGTTCCTACATGTGGTGAAGACCCACATGTAGAAAAGAAGGCCCATTATGGGAAACAGCTAGAAATCAGTAGTCATTCAGAGCAAATACTAATGAATATCACAGAATAGTGAGAGAACTAGGGTAAAAGACAACAAAATGTAAGTCTCTAGTCTAGAAAGGATGTTATACACTACCGAAATCCTTGAAATAGAGTTAGTTCACAAGAAACCAGTGTTTCAAACCACCAGAATTCACTGAAAAGTAGTATTTAACTGTAAAACAGTTGAAAGACAAGTTTATATAGCTTCGCAAGTCCAGAGAAGAGTGTATAAAGTTGTTTCTACATGTGTTGAAGTCCCACAAGTAGAAAAGAAGGCCCATTATAGGAAACAGCTAGAAATCAGTAGTCATTCATTGCAAATACTAATGAATATCATAGAATTGTGTGAGAACAAGTGTAGAAGACATCAAAATGTAAGTTTCTAGTCTAGAAAGGATGTTATACACTACAGAAATCCTTGAAATAGAGTTACTTCACAAGAAACCAGTGTTTCAAACCACCAGAATTCACTGAAAAGTAGTATTTAACTGTAAAACGGTTGAAAGACAAGTTTATATAGCTTCGCAAGTCCAGAGAAGAGTGTATAAAGTTGTTTCTACATGTGTTGAAGTCCCACAAGTAGAAAAGAAGGCCAATTATAGGAAACAGCTAGAAATCAGTAGTCATTCAGAGTAAATACCAATGAATATCACAGAATAGTGAGAGAACAAGTGTAAAAGACATCAAATGTAAGTCTTTAGTCTAGAAAGGATGTTGTACACTGCACAAATCCTTGAAATAGAGTTAGTTCACATGAAACCAGTGTTTGAAACCACCAGAATTCACTGAAAAGTAGTATTCAACTGTAAAACAGTTGGAAGACCAGTGTATATAGCTTCACAAGTTCAGAGAAGAGTGTATAAAGTTGTTTCTACATGTGGTGAAGTCGCACAAGTAGAAAAGAAGGCCCATTATAGTAAACAGCTAGAAATCAGGAGTCATTCATTGCAAATACTAATGAATATCATAGAATTGTGTGAGAACAAGTGTAGAAGACATCAAAATGTAAGTTTCTAGTCTAGAAAGGATGTTATACACTACAGAAATCCTTGAAATAGAGTTACTTCACAAGAAAACAGTGTTTCAACCCACTAGAATTTACTGAATAGTAGTATTCAACTGTAAAACAGTTGAAAGACAAGTGTATATAGCTTCTCAAGTTCAGAGAAGAGTGTATAAAGTTGTTTCTACATGTGGTGAAGACCCACAAGTAGAAAAGAAGGCCCATTAGGGGAAACAGCTAGAAATCAGTAGTCATTCAGAGCAAATACTAATGAATATCACAGAATAGTGAGAGAACTAGGGTAAAAGACAACAAAATGTAAGTCTCTAGTCTAGAAAGGATGTTATACACTACCGAAATCCTTGAAATAGAGTTACTTCACAAGAAAACAGTGTTTCAACCCACTAGAATTCACTGAAAAGTAGTATTCAACTGTAAAACAGTTGAAAGACAAGTGTATATAGCTTCTCAAGTTCAGAGAAGAGTGTATAAAGTTGTTTCTACATGTGGTGAAGACCCACAAGTAGAAAAGAAGGCCCATTATGGGAAACAGCTAGAAATCAGTAGTCATTCAGCGGAACTACTAATGAATATCACAGAATAGTGAGAGAATAAGTGTAAAAGACATCAAAATGTAAGTCTCTAGTCTAGAAAGGATGTTATACACTACCGAAATCCTTGAAATAGAGTTACTTCACAAGAAACCAGTGTTTCAAACCACCAGAATTCACAGAAAAGTAGTATTTAACTGTAAAACAGTTGAAAGACAAGTTTATATAGCTTCGCAAGTCCAGAGAAGAGTGTATAAAGTTGTTTCTACATGTGTTGAAGTCCCACAAGTAGAAAAGAAGGCCCATTATAGGAAACAGCTAGAAATCAGTAGTCATTCATTGCAAATACTAATGAATATCATAGAATTGTGTGAGAACAAGTGTAGAAGACATCAAAATGTAAGTTTCTAGTCTAGAAAGGATGTTATACACTACAGAAATCCTTGAAATAGAGTTACTTCACAAGAAACCAGTGTTTCAAACCACCAGAATTCACTGAAAAGTAGTATTTAACTGTAAAACGGTTGAAAGACAAGTTTATATAGCTTCGCAAGTCCAGAGAAGAGTGTATAAAGTTGTTTCTACATGTGTTGAAGTCCCACAAGTAGAAAAGAAGGCCCATTATAGGAAACAGCTAGAAATCAGTAGTCATTCAGAGTAAATACCAATGAATATCACAGAATAGTGAGAGAACAAGTGTAAAAGACATCAAATGTAAGTCTTTAGTCTAGAAAGCATGTTGTACACTGCACAAATCCTTGAAATAGAGTTAGTTCACATGAAACCAGTGTTTGAAACCACCAGAATTCACTGAAAAGTAGTATTCAACTGTAAAACAGTTGAAAGACAAGTGTATATAGCTTCACAAGTTCAGAGAAGAGTGTATAAAGTTGTTTCTACATGTGGTGAAGTCGCACAAGTAGAAAAGAAGGCCCATTATAGGAAACAGCTAGAAATCAGTAGTCATTCATTGCAAATACTAATGTATATCATAGAATTGTGTGAGAACAAGTGTAGAAGACATCAAAATGTAAGTTTCTAGTCTAGAAAGGATGTTATACACTACAGAAATCCTTGAAATAGAGTTACTTCACAAGAAAACAGTGTTTCAACCCACTAGAATTCACTGAATAGTAGTATTCAACTGTAAAACAGTTGAAAGACAAGTGTATATAGCTTCTCAAGTTCAGAGAAGAGTGTATAAAGTTGTTTCTACATGTGGTGAAGACCCACAAGTAGAAAAGAAGGCCCATTATGGGAAACACCTAGAAATCAGTAGTCATCCAGAGCAAATACTAATGAATATCACAGAATAGTGAGAGAACTAGGGTAAAAGACAACAAAATGTAAGTCTCTAGTCTAGAAAGGATGTTATACACTACCGAAATCCTTGAAATAGAGTTACTTCACAAGAAAACAGTGTTTCAACGCACTAGAATTCACTGAAAAGTAGTATTCAACTGTAAAACAGTTGAAAGACAAGTGTATATAGCTTCACAAGTTCAGAGAAGAGTGTATAAAGTTGTTTCTACATGTGGTGAAGACCCACAAGTAGAAAAGAAGGCCCATTATGGGAAACAGCTAGAAATCAGTAGTCATTCAGCGGAAATACTAATGAATATCACAGAATAGTGAGAGAACAAGTGTAAAAGACATCAAAATGTAAGTCTCTAGTCTAGAAAGGATGTTATACACTACCGAAATCCTTGAAATAGAGTTAGTTCACAAGAAACCAGTGTTTCAAACCACCAGAATTCACTGAAAAGTAGTATTTAACTGTAAAACAGTTGAAAGACAAGTTTATATAGCTTCGCAAGTCCAGAGAAGAGTGTATAAAGTTGTTTCTACATGTGTTGAAGTCCCACAAGTAGAAAAGAAGGCCAATTATAGGAAACAGCTAGAAATCAGTAGTCATTCAGAGTAAATACCAATGAATATCACAGAATAGTGAGAGAACAAGAGTAAAAGACATCAAATGTAAGTCTTTAGTCTAGAAAGCATGTTGTACACTGCACAAATCCTTGAAATAGAGTTAGTTCACATGAAACCAGTGTTTGAAACCACCAGAATTCACTGAAAAGTAGTATTCAACTGTAAAACAGTTGGAAGACAAGTGTATATAGCTTCACAAGTTCAGAGAAGAGTGTATAAAGTTGTTTCTACATGTGGTGAAGTCGCACAAGTAGAAAAGAAGGCCCATTATAGGAAACAGCTAGAAATCAGTAGTCATTCATTGCAAATACTAATGAATATCATAGAATTGTGTGAGAACAAGTGTAGAAGACATCAAAATGTAACTTTCTAGTCTAGAAAGGATGTTATACACTACAGAAATCCTTGAAATAGAGTTACTTCACAAAAAACAGTGTTTCAACCCACTAGAATTCACTGAATAGTAGTATTCAACTGTAAAACAGTTGAAAGACAAGTGTATATAGCTTCTCAAGTTCAGAGAAGAGTGTATAAAGTTGTTTCTCCATGTGGTGAAGAACCACAAGTAGAAAAGAAGGCCCATTATGGGAAACAGCTAGGAATCAGTAGTCATTCAGAGCAAATACTAATGAATATCACAGAATAGTGAGAGAACTAGGGTAAAAGACAACAAAATGTAAGTCTCTAGTCTAGAAAGGATGTTATACACTACCGAAATCCTTGCAATAGAGTTACTTCACAAGAAACCAGTGTTTCAAACCACCAGAATTCACTGAAAAGTAGTATTTAACTGTAAAACAGTTGAAAGACAAGTTTATATAGCTTCGCAAGTCCAGAGAAGAGTGTATAAAGTTGTTTCTACATGTGTTGAAGTCCCATAAGTAGAAAAGAAGGCCCATTATAGGAAACAGCTAGAAATCAGTAGTCATTCAGAGTAAATACCAATGAATATCACAGAATAGTGAGAGAACAAGTGTAAAAGACATCAAAATGTAAGTCTCTAGTCTAGAAAGGATGTTATACACTACCGAAATCCTTGAAATAGAGTTACTTCACAAGAAACCAGTGTTTCAAACCACCAGAATTCACTGAAAAGTAGTATTTAACTGTAAAACGGTTGAAAGACAAGTTTATATAGCTTCGCAAGTCCAGAGAAGAGTGTATAAAGTTGTTTCTACATGTGTTGAAGTCCCACAAGTAGAAAAGAAGGCCCATTATAGGAAACAGCTAGAAATCAGTAGTCATTCAGAGTAAATACCAATGAATATCACAGAATAGTGAGAGAACAAGTGTAAAAGACATCAAATGTAAGTCTTTAGTCTAGAAAGCATGTTGTACACTGCACAAATCCTTGAAATAGAGTTAGTTCACATGAAACCAGTGTTTGAAACCACCAGAATTCACTGAAAAGTAGTATTCAACTGTAAAACAGTTAGAAGACAAGTGTATATAGCTTCTCAAGTTCAGAGAAGAGTGTATAAAGTTGTTTCTACATGTGGTGAAGACCCACAAGTAGAAAAGAAGGCCCATTATGGGAAACAGCTAGAAATCAGTAGTCATTCAGCGGAAATACTAATGAATATCACAGAATAGTGAGAGAACAAGTGTAAAAGACATCAAAATGTAAGTCTCTAGTCTAGAAAGGATGTTATACACTACCGAAATCCTTGAAATAGAGTTAGTTCACAAGAAACCAGTGTTTCAAACCACCAGAATTCACTGAAAAGTAGTATTCAACTGTAAAACAGTTGGAAGACAAGTGTATGTAGCTTCTCAAGTTCAGAGAAGAGTGTATAAAGTTGTTTCTACATGTGGTGAAGTCGCACAAGTAGAAAAGAAGGCCCATTATAGGAAACAGCTAGAAATCAGTAGTCATTCATTGCAAATACTAATGAATATCATAGAATTGTGTGAGAACAAGTGTAGAAGACATCAAAATGTAAGTTTCTAGTCAAGAAAGGATGTTATACACTACAGAAATCCTTGAAATAGAGTTACTTCACAAGAAAACAGTGTTTCAACCCACTAGAATTCACTGAATAGTAGTATTCAACTGTAAAACAGTTGAAAGACAAGTGTATATAGCTTCTCAAGTTCAGAGAAGAGTGTATAAAGTTGTTTCTCCATGTGGTGAAGAACCACAAGTAGAAAAGAAGGCCCATTATGGGAAACAGCTAGAAATCAGTAGTCATTCAGAGCAAATACTAATGAATATCACAGAATAGTGAGAGAACTAGGGTAAAAGACAACAAAATGTAAGTCTCTAGTCTAGAAAGGATGTTATACACTACCGAAATCCTTGCAATAGAGTTACTTCACAAGAAACCAGTGTTTCAAACCACCAGAATTCACCTAAAAGTAGTATTTAACTATAAAACAGTTGAAAGACAAGTTTATATAGCTTCGCAAGTCCAGAGAAGAGTGTATAAAGTTGTTTCTACATGTGTTGAAGTCCCACAAGTAGAAAAGAAGGCCAATTATAGGAAACAGCTAGAAATCAGTAGTCATTCAGAGTAAATACCAATGAATATCACAGAATAGTGAGAGAACAAGTGTAAAAGACATCAAATGTAAGTCTTTAGTCTAGAAAGCATGTTGTACACTGCACAAATCCTTGAAATAGAGTTAGTTCACATGAAACCAGTGTTTGAAACCACCAGAATTCACTGAAAAGTAGTATTCAACTGTAAAACAGTTGGAAGACAAGTGTATATAGCTTCACAAGTTCAGAGAAGAGTGTATAAAGTTGTTTCTACATGTGGTGAAGTCGCACAAGTAGAAAAGAAGGCCCATTATAGGAAACAGCTAGAAATCAGTAGTCATTCATTGCAAATACTAATGAATATCATAGAATTGTGTGAGAACAAGTGTAGAAGACATCAAAATGTAAGTTTCTAGTCTAGAAAGGATGTTATACACTACAGAAATCCTTGAAATAGAGTTACTTCACAAGAAAACAGTGTTTCAACCCACTAGAATTCACTGAATAGTAGTATTCAACTGTAAAACAGTTGAAAGACAAGTGTATATAGCTTCTCAAGTTCAGAGAAGAGTGTATAAAGTTGTTTCTCCATGTAGTGAAGAACCACAAGTAGAAAAGAAGTCCCATTATGGGAAACAGCTAGAAATCAGTAGTCATTCAGAGCAAATACTAATGAATATCACAGAATAGTGAGAGAACTAGGGTAAAAGACAACAAAATGTAAGTCTCTAGTCTAGAAAGGATGTTATACACTATGAAATCCTTGCAATAGAGTTACTTCACAAGAAACCAGTGTTTCAAACCACCAGAATTCACTGAAAAGTAGTATTTAACTGTAAAACAGTTGAAAGACAAGTTTATATAGCTTCGCAAGTCCAGAGAAGAGTGTATAAAGTTGTTTCTACATGTGTTGAAGTCCCACAAGTAGAAAAGAAGGCCCATTATAGGAAACAGCTAGAAATCAGTAGTCATTCATTGCAAATACTAATGAATATCATAGAATTGTGTGAGAACAAGTGTAGAAGACATCAAAATGTAAGTTTCTAGTCTAGAAAGGATGTTATACACTACAGAAATCCTTGAAATAGAGTTACTTCACAAGAAACCAGTGTTTCAAACCACCAGAATTCACTGAAAAGTAGTATTTAACTGTAAAACGGTTGAAAGACAAGTTTATATAGCTTCGCAAGTCCAGAGAAGAGTGTATAAAGTTGTTTCTACATGTGTTGAAGTCCCACAAGTAGAAAAGAAGGCCAATTATAGGAAACAGCTAGAAACCAGTAGTCATTCAGAGTAAATACCAATGAATATCACAGAATAGTGAGAGAACAAGTGTAAAAGACATCAAATGTAAGTCTTTAGTCTAGAAAGCATGTTGTACACTGCACAAATCCTTGAAATAGAGTTAGTTCACATGAAACCAGTGTTTGAAACCACCAGAATTCACTGAAAAGTAGTATTCAACTGTAAAACAGTTAGAAGACAAGTGTATATAGCTTCTCAAGTTCAGAGAAGAGTGTATAAAGTTGTTTCTCCATGTGGTGAAGACCCACAAGTAGAAAAGAAGGCCCATTATGGGAAACAGCTAGAAATCAGTAGTCATTCAGCGGAAATACTAATGAATATCACAGAATAGTGAGAGAACAAGTGTAAAAGACATCAAAATGTAAGTCTCTAGTCTAGAAAGGATGTTATACACTACCGAAATCCTTGAAATAGAGTTAGTTCACAAGAAACCAGTGTTTCAAACCACCAGAATTCACTGAAAAGTAGTATTCAACTGTAAAACAGTTGGAAGACAAGTGTATATAGCTTCACAAGTTCAGAGAAGAGTGTATAAAGTTGTTTCTACATGTGTTGAAGTCCCACAAGTAGAAAAGAAGGCCCATTATAGGAAACAGCTAGAAATCAGTAGTCCTTCATTGCAAATACTAATGAATATCATAGAATTGTGTGAGAACAAGTGTAGAAGACATCAAAATGTAAGTTTCTAGTCTAGAAAGGATGTTATACACTACCGAAATCCTTGAAATAGAGTTACTTCACAAGAAAACAGTGTTTCAACCCACTAGAATTCACTGATAAGTAGTATTCAACTGTAAAACAGTTGAAAGACAAGTGTATATAGCTTCTCAAGTTCAGAGAAGAGTGTATAAAGTTGTTTCTCCATGTGGTGAAGACCCACAAGTAGAAAAGAAGGCCCATTATGGGAAACAGCTAGAAATCAGTAGTCATTCAGCGGAAATACTAATGAATATCACAGAATAGTGAGAGAACAAGTGTAAAAGACATCAAAATGTAAGTCTCTAGTCTAGAAAGGATGTTATACACTACCGAAATCCTTGAAATAGAGTTAGTTCACAAGAAACCAGTGTTTCAAACCACCAGAATTCACTGAAAAGTAGTATTTAACTGTAAAACAGTTGAAAGACAAGTTTATATAGCTTCGCAAGTCCAGAGAAGAGTGTATAAAGTTGTTTCTACATGTGTTGAAGTCCCACAAGTAGAAAAGAAGGCCCATTATAGGAAACAGCTAGAAATCAGTAGTCATTCATTGCAAATACTAATGAATATCACAGAATTGTGTGAGAACAAGTGTAGAAGACATCAAAATGTAAGTTTCTAGTATAGAAAGGATGTTATACACTACAGAAATCCTTGAAATAGAGTTACTTCACAAGAAACCAGTGTTTCAAACCACCAGAATTCACTGAAAAGTAGTATTTAACTGTAAAACGGTTGAAAGACAAGTTTATATAGCTTCGCAAGTCCAGAGAAGAGTGTATAAAGTTGTTTCTACATGTGTTGAAGTCCCACAAGTAGAAAAGAAGGCCCATTATAGGAAACAGCTAGAAATCAGTAGTCATTCATTGCAAATACTAATGAATATCATAGAATTGTGTGAGAACAAGTGTAGAAGACATCAAAATGTAAGTTTCTAGTCTAGAAAGGATGTTATACACTACAGAAATCCTTGAAATAGAGTTACTTCACAAGAAACCAGTGTTTCAAACCACCAGAATTCACTGAAAAGTAGTATTTAACTGTAAAACGGTTGAAAGACAAGTTTATATAGCTTCGCAAGTCCAGAGAAGAGTGTATAAAGTTGTTTCTACATGTGTTGAAGTCCCACAAGTAGAAAAGAAGGCCAATTATAGGAAACAGCTAGAAACCAGTAGTCATTCAGAGTAAATACCAATGAATATCACAGAATAGTGAGAGAACAAGTGTAAAAGACATCAAATGTAAGTCTTTAGTCTAGAAAGCATGTTGTACACTGCACAAATCCTTGAAATAGAGTTAGTTCACATGAAACCAGTGTTTGAAACCACCAGAATTCACTGAAAAGTAGTATTCAACTGTAAAACAGTTAGAAGACAAGTGTATATAGCTTCTCAAGTTCAGAGAAGAGTGTATAAAGTTGTTTCTCCATGTGGTGAAGACCCACAAGTAGAAAAGAAGGCCCATTATGGGAAACAGCTAGAAATCAGTAGTCATTCAGCGGAAATACTAATGAATATCACAGAATAGTGAGAGAACAAGTGTAAAAGACATCAAAATGTAAGTCTCTAGTCTAGAAAGGATGTTATACACTACCGAAATCCTTGAAATAGAGTTAGTTCACAAGAAACCAGTGTTTCAAACCACCAGAATTCACTGAAAAGTAGTATTCAACTGTAAAACAGTTGGAAGACAAGTGTATATAGCTTCACAAGTTCAGAGAAGAGTGTATAAAGTTGTTTCTACATGTGTTGAAGTCCCACAAGTAGAAAAGAAGGCCCATTATAGGAAACAGCTAGAAATCAGTAGTCCTTCATTGCAAATACTAATGAATATCATAGAATTGTGTGAGAACAAGTGTAGAAGACATCAAAATGTAAGTTTCTAGTCTAGAAAGGATGTTATACACTACCGAAATCCTTGAAATAGAGTTACTTCACAAGAAAACAGTGTTTCAACCCACTAGAATTCACTGATAAGTAGTATTCAACTGTAAAACAGTTGAAAGACAAGTGTATATAGCTTCTCAAGTTCAGAGAAGAGTGTATAAAGTTGTTTCTCCATGTGGTGAAGACCCACAAGTAGAAAAGAAGGCCCATTATGGGAAACAGCTAGAAATCAGTAGTCATTCAGCGGAAATACTAATGAATATCACAGAATAGTGAGAGAACAAGTGTAAAAGACATCAAAATGTAAGTCTCTAGTCTAGAAAGGATGTTATACACTACCGAAATCCTTGAAATAGAGTTAGTTCACAAGAAACCAGTGTTTCAAACCACCAGAATTCACTGAAAAGTAGTATTTAACTGTAAAACAGTTGAAAGACAAGTTTATATAGCTTCGCAAGTCCAGAGAAGAGTGTATAAAGTTGTTTCTACATGTGTTGAAGTCCCACAAGTAGAAAAGAAGGCCCATTATAGGAAACAGCTAGAAATCAGTAGTCATTCATTGCAAATACTAATGAATATCACAGAATTGTGTGAGAACAAGTGTAGAAGACATCAAAATGTAAGTTTCTAGTATAGAAAGGATGTTATACACTACAGAAATCCTTGAAATAGAGTTACTTCACAAGAAACCAGTGTTTCAAACCACCAGAATTCACTGAAAAGTAGTATTTAACTGTAAAACGGTTGAAAGACAAGTTTATATAGCTTCGCAAGTCCAGAGAAGAGTGTATAAAGTTGTTTCTACATGTGTTGAAGTCCCACAAGTAGAAAAGAAGGCCCATTATAGGAAACAGCTAGAAATCAGTAGTCATTCATTGCAAATACTAATGAATATCATAGAATTGTGTGAGAACAAGTGTAGAAGACATCAAAATGTAAGTTTCTAGTCTAGAAAGGATGTTATACACTACAGAAATCCTTGAAATAGAGTTACTTCACAAGAAACCAGTGTTTCAAACCACCAGAATTCACTGAAAAGTAGTATTTAACTGTAAAACGGTTGAAAGACAAGTTTATATAGCTTCGCAAGTCCAGAGAAGAGTGTATAAAGTTGTTTCTACATGTGTTGAAGTCCCACAAGTAGAAAAGAAGGCCCATTATAGGAAACAGCTAGAAATCAGTAGTCATTCAGAGTAAATACCAATGAATATCACAGAATAGTGAGAGAACAAGTGTAAAAGACATCAAAATGTAAGTCTCTAGTCTAGAAAGGATGTTATACACTACCGAAATCCTTGAAATAGAGTTACTTCACAAGAAACCAGTGTTTCAAACCACCAGAATTCACTGAAAAGTAGTATTTAACTGTAAAACGGTTGAAAGACAAGTTTATATAGCTTCGCAAGTCCAGAGAAGAGTGTATAAAGTTGTTTCTACATGTGTTGAAGTCCCACAAGTAGAAAAGAAGGCCCATTATAGGAAACAGCTAGAAATCAGTAGTCATTCAGAGTAAATACCAATGAATATCACAGAATAGTGAGAGAACAAGTGTAAAAGACATCAAATGTAAGTCTTTAGTCTAGAAAGCATGTTGTACACTGCACAAATCCTTGAAATAGAGTTAGTTCACATGAAACCAGTGTTTGAAACCACCAGAATTCACTGAAAAGTAGTATTCAACTGTAAAACAGTTAGAAGACAAGTGTATATAGCTTCTCAAGTTCAGAGAAGAGTGTATAAAGTTGTTTCTACATGTGGTGAAGACCCACAAGTAGAAAAGAAGGCCCATTATGGGAAACAGCTAGAAATCAGTAGTCATTCAGCGGAAATACTAATGAATATCACAGAATAGTGAGAGAACAAGTGTAAAAGACATCAAAATGTAAGTCTCTAGTCTAGAAAGGATGTTATACACTACCGAAATCCTTGAAATAGAGTTAGTTCACAAGAAACCAGTGTTTCAAACCACCAGAATTCACTGAAAAGTAGTATTCAACTGTAAAACAGTTGGAAGACAAGTGTATGTAGCTTCTCAAGTTCAGAGAAGAGTGTATAAAGTTGTTTCTACATGTGGTGAAGTCGCACAAGTAGAAAAGAAGGCCCATTATAGGAAACAGCTAGAAATCAGTAGTCATTCATTGCAAATACTAATGAATATCATAGAATTGTGTGAGAACAAGTGTAGAAGACATCAAAATGTAAGTTTCTAGTCAAGAAAGGATGTTATACACTACAGAAATCCTTGAAATAGAGTTACTTCACAAGAAAACAGTGTTTCAACCCACTAGAATTCACTGAATAGTAGTATTCAACTGTAAAACAGTTGAAAGACAAGTGTATATAGCTTCTCAAGTTCAGAGAAGAGTGTATAAAGTTGTTTCTCCATGTGGTGAAGAACCACAAGTAGAAAAGAAGGCCCATTATGGGAAACAGCTAGAAATCAGTAGTCATTCAGAGCAAATACTAATGAATATCACAGAATAGTGAGAGAACTAGGGTAAAAGACAACAAAATGTAAGTCTCTAGTCTAGAAAGGATGTTATACACTACCGAAATCCTTGCAATAGAGTTACTTCACAAGAAACCAGTGTTTCAAACCACCAGAATTCACCTAAAAGTAGTATTTAACTATAAAACAGTTGAAAGACAAGTTTATATAGCTTCGCAAGTCCAGAGAAGAGTGTATAAAGTTGTTTCTACATGTGTTGAAGTCCCACAAGTAGAAAAGAAGGCCAATTATAGGAAACAGCTAGAAATCAGTAGTCATTCAGAGTAAATACCAATGAATATCACAGAATAGTGAGAGAACAAGTGTAAAAGACATCAAATGTAAGTCTTTAGTCTAGAAAGCATGTTGTACACTGCACAAATCCTTGAAATAGAGTTAGTTCACATGAAACCAGTGTTTGAAACCACCAGAATTCACTGAAAAGTAGTATTCAACTGTAAAACAGTTGGAAGACAAGTGTATATAGCTTCACAAGTTCAGAGAAGAGTGTATAAAGTTGTTTCTACATGTGGTGAAGTCGCACAAGTAGAAAAGAAGGCCCATTATAGGAAACAGCTAGAAATCAGTAGTCATTCATTGCAAATACTAATGAATATCATAGAATTGTGTGAGAACAAGTGTAGAAGACATCAAAATGTAAGTTTCTAGTCTAGAAAGGATGTTATACACTACAGAAATCCTTGAAATAGAGTTACTTCACAAGAAAACAGTGTTTCAACCCACTAGAATTCACTGAATAGTAGTATTCAACTGTAAAACAGTTGAAAGACAAGTGTATATAGCTTCTCAAGTTCAGAGAAGAGTGTATAAAGTTGTTTCTCCATGTAGTGAAGAACCACAAGTAGAAAAGAAGTCCCATTATGGGAAACAGCTAGAAATCAGTAGTCATTCAGAGCAAATACTAATGAATATCACAGAATAGTGAGAGAACTAGGGTAAAAGACAACAAAATGTAAGTCTCTAGTCTAGAAAGGATGTTATACACTATGAAATCCTTGCAATAGAGTTACTTCACAAGAAACCAGTGTTTCAAACCACCAGAATTCACTGAAAAGTAGTATTTAACTGTAAAACAGTTGAAAGACAAGTTTATATAGCTTCGCAAGTCCAGAGAAGAGTGTATAAAGTTGTTTCTACATGTGTTGAAGTCCCACAAGTAGAAAAGAAGGCCCATTATAGGAAACAGCTAGAAATCAGTAGTCATTCATTGCAAATACTAATGAATATCATAGAATTGTGTGAGAACAAGTGTAGAAGACATCAAAATGTAAGTTTCTAGTCTAGAAAGGATGTTATACACTACAGAAATCCTTGAAATAGAGTTACTTCACAAGAAACCAGTGTTTCAAACCACCAGAATTCACTGAAAAGTAGTATTTAACTGTAAAACGGTTGAAAGACAAGTTTATATAGCTTCGCAAGTCCAGAGAAGAGTGTATAAAGTTGTTTCTACATGTGTTGAAGTCCCACAAGTAGAAAAGAAGGCCAATTATAGGAAACAGCTAGAAACCAGTAGTCATTCAGAGTAAATACCAATGAATATCACAGAATAGTGAGAGAACAAGTGTAAAAGACATCAAATGTAAGTCTTTAGTCTAGAAAGCATGTTGTACACTGCACAAATCCTTGAAATAGAGTTAGTTCACATGAAACCAGTGTTTGAAACCACCAGAATTCACTGAAAAGTAGTATTCAACTGTAAAACAGTTAGAAGACAAGTGTATATAGCTTCTCAAGTTCAGAGAAGAGTGTATAAAGTTGTTTCTCCATGTGGTGAAGACCCACAAGTAGAAAAGAAGGCCCATTATGGGAAACAGCTAGAAATCAGTAGTCATTCAGCGGAAATACTAATGAATATCACAGAATAGTGAGAGAACAAGTGTAAAAGACATCAAAATGTAAGTCTCTAGTCTAGAAAGGATGTTATACACTACCGAAATCCTTGAAATAGAGTTAGTTCACAAGAAACCAGTGTTTCAAACCACCAGAATTCACTGAAAAGTAGTATTCAACTGTAAAACAGTTGGAAGACAAGTGTATATAGCTTCACAAGTTCAGAGAAGAGTGTATAAAGTTGTTTCTACATGTGTTGAAGTCCCACAAGTAGAAAAGAAGGCCCATTATAGGAAACAGCTAGAAATCAGTAGTCCTTCATTGCAAATACTAATGAATATCATAGAATTGTGTGAGAACAAGTGTAGAAGACATCAAAATGTAAGTTTCTAGTCTAGAAAGGATGTTATACACTACCGAAATCCTTGAAATAGAGTTACTTCACAAGAAAACAGTGTTTCAACCCACTAGAATTCACTGATAAGTAGTATTCAACTGTAAAACAGTTGAAAGACAAGTGTATATAGCTTCTCAAGTTCAGAGAAGAGTGTATAAAGTTGTTTCTCCATGTGGTGAAGACCCACAAGTAGAAAAGAAGGCCCATTATGGGAAACAGCTAGAAATCAGTAGTCATTCAGCGGAAATACTAATGAATATCACAGAATAGTGAGAGAACAAGTGTAAAAGACATCAAAATGTAAGTCTCTAGTCTAGAAAGGATGTTATACACTACCGAAATCCTTGAAATAGAGTTAGTTCACAAGAAACCAGTGTTTCAAACCACCAGAATTCACTGAAAAGTAGTATTTAACTGTAAAACAGTTGAAAGACAAGTTTATATAGCTTCGCAAGTCCAGAGAAGAGTGTATAAAGTTGTTTCTACATGTGTTGAAGTCCCACAAGTAGAAAAGAAGGCCCATTATAGGAAACAGCTAGAAATCAGTAGTCATTCATTGCAAATACTAATGAATATCACAGAATTGTGTGAGAACAAGTGTAGAAGACATCAAAATGTAAGTTTCTAGTATAGAAAGGATGTTATACACTACAGAAATCCTTGAAATAGAGTTACTTCACAAGAAACCAGTGTTTCAAACCACCAGAATTCACTGAAAAGTAGTATTTAACTGTAAAACGGTTGAAAGACAAGTTTATATAGCTTCGCAAGTCCAGAGAAGAGTGTATAAAGTTGTTTCTACATGTGTTGAAGTCCCACAAGTAGAAAAGAAGGCCCATTATAGGAAACAGCTAGAAATCAGTAGTCATTCATTGCAAATACTAATGAATATCATAGAATTGTGTGAGAACAAGTGTAGAAGACATCAAAATGTAAGTTTCTAGTCTAGAAAGGATGTTATACACTACAGAAATCCTTGAAATAGAGTTACTTCACAAGAAACCAGTGTTTCAAACCACCAGAATTCACTGAAAAGTAGTATTTAACTGTAAAACGGTTGAAAGACAAGTTTATATAGCTTCGCAAGTCCAGAGAAGAGTGTATAAAGTTGTTTCTACATGTGTTGAAGTCCCACAAGTAGAAAAGAAGGCCAATTATAGGAAACAGCTAGAAACCAGTAGTCATTCAGAGTAAATACCAATGAATATCACAGAATAGTGAGAGAACAAGTGTAAAAGACATCAAATGTAAGTCTTTAGTCTAGAAAGCATGTTGTACACTGCACAAATCCTTGAAATAGAGTTAGTTCACATGAAACCAGTGTTTGAAACCACCAGAATTCACTGAAAAGTAGTATTCAACTGTAAAACAGTTAGAAGACAAGTGTATATAGCTTCTCAAGTTCAGAGAAGAGTGTATAAAGTTGTTTCTCCATGTGGTGAAGACCCACAAGTAGAAAAGAAGGCCCATTATGGGAAACAGCTAGAAATCAGTAGTCATTCAGCGGAAATACTAATGAATATCACAGAATAGTGAGAGAACAAGTGTAAAAGACATCAAAATGTAAGTCTCTAGTCTAGAAAGGATGTTATACACTACCGAAATCCTTGAAATAGAGTTAGTTCACAAGAAACCAGTGTTTCAAACCACCAGAATTCACTGAAAAGTAGTATTCAACTGTAAAACAGTTGGAAGACAAGTGTATATAGCTTCACAAGTTCAGAGAAGAGTGTATAAAGTTGTTTCTACATGTGTTGAAGTCCCACAAGTAGAAAAGAAGGCCCATTATAGGAAACAGCTAGAAATCAGTAGTCCTTCATTGCAAATACTAATGAATATCATAGAATTGTGTGAGAACAAGTGTAGAAGACATCAAAATGTAAGTTTCTAGTCTAGAAAGGATGTTATACACTACCGAAATCCTTGAAATAGAGTTACTTCACAAGAAAACAGTGTTTCAACCCACTAGAATTCACTGATAAGTAGTATTCAACTGTAAAACAGTTGAAAGACAAGTGTATATAGCTTCTCAAGTTCAGAGAAGAGTGTATAAAGTTGTTTCTCCATGTGGTGAAGACCCACAAGTAGAAAAGAAGGCCCATTATGGGAAACAGCTAGAAATCAGTAGTCATTCAGCGGAAATACTAATGAATATCACAGAATAGTGAGAGAACAAGTGTAAAAGACATCAAAATGTAAGTCTCTAGTCTAGAAAGGATGTTATACACTACCGAAATCCTTGAAATAGAGTTAGTTCACAAGAAACCAGTGTTTCAAACCACCAGAATTCACTGAAAAGTAGTATTTAACTGTAAAACAGTTGAAAGACAAGTTTATATAGCTTCGCAAGTCCAGAGAAGAGTGTATAAAGTTGTTTCTACATGTGTTGAAGTCCCACAAGTAGAAAAGAAGGCCCATTATAGGAAACAGCTAGAAATCAGTAGTCATTCATTGCAAATACTAATGAATATCACAGAATTGTGTGAGAACAAGTGTAGAAGACATCAAAATGTAAGTTTCTAGTATAGAAAGGATGTTATACACTACAGAAATCCTTGAAATAGAGTTACTTCACAAGAAACCAGTGTTTCAAACCACCAGAATTCACTGAAAAGTAGTATTTAACTGTAAAACGGTTGAAAGACAAGTTTATATAGCTTCGCAAGTCCAGAGAAGAGTGTATAAAGTTGTTTCTACATGTGTTGAAGTCCCACAAGTAGAAAAGAAGGCCCATTATAGGAAACAGCTAGAAATCAGTAGTCATTCATTGCAAATACTAATGAATATCATAGAATTGTGTGAGAACAAGTGTAGAAGACATCAAAATGTAAGTTTCTAGTCTAGAAAGGATGTTATACACTACAGAAATCCTTGAAATAGAGTTACTTCACAAGAAACCAGTGTTTCAAACCACCAGAATTCACTGAAAAGTAGTATTTAACTGTAAAACGGTTGAAAGACAAGTTTATATAGCTTCGCAAGTCCAGAGAAGAGTGTATAAAGTTGTTTCTACATGTGTTGAAGTCCCACAAGTAGAAAAGAAGGCCAATTATAGGAAACAGCTAGAAACCAGTAGTCATTCAGAGTAAATACCAATGAATATCACAGAATAGTGAGAGAACAAGTGTAAAAGACATCAAATGTAAGTCTTTAGTCTAGAAAGCATGTTGTACACTGCACAAATCCTTGAAATAGAGTTAGTTCACATGAAACCAGTGTTTGAAACCACCAGAATTCACTGAAAAGTAGTATTCAACTGTAAAACAGTTAGAAGACAAGTGTATATAGCTTCTCAAGTTCAGAGAAGAGTGTATAAAGTTGTTTCTCCATGTGGTGAAGACCCACAAGTAGAAAAGAAGGCCCATTATGGGAAACAGCTAGAAATCAGTAGTCATTCAGCGGAAATACTAATGAATATCACAGAATAGTGAGAGAACAAGTGTAAAAGACATCAAAATGTAAGTCTCTAGTCTAGAAAGGATGTTATACACTACCGAAATCCTTGAAATAGAGTTAGTTCACAAGAAACCAGTGTTTCAAACCACCAGAATTCACTGAAAAGTAGTATTCAACTGTAAAACAGTTGGAAGACAAGTGTATATAGCTTCACAAGTTCAGAGAAGAGTGTATAAAGTTGTTTCTACATGTGTTGAAGTCCCACAAGTAGAAAAGAAGGCCCATTATAGGAAACAGCTAGAAATCAGTAGTCCTTCATTGCAAATACTAATGAATATCATAGAATTGTGTGAGAACAAGTGTAGAAGACATCAAAATGTAAGTTTCTAGTCTAGAAAGGATGTTATACACTACCGAAATCCTTGAAATAGAGTTACTTCACAAGAAAACAGTGTTTCAACCCACTAGAATTCACTGATAAGTAGTATTCAACTGTAAAACAGTTGAAAGACAAGTGTATATAGCTTCTCAAGTTCAGAGAAGAGTGTATAAAGTTGTTTCTCCATGTGGTGAAGACCCACAAGTAGAAAAGAAGGCCCATTATGGGAAACAGCTAGAAATCAGTAGTCATTCAGCGGAAATACTAATGAATATCACAGAATAGTGAGAGAACAAGTGTAAAAGACATCAAAATGTAAGTCTCTAGTCTAGAAAGGATGTTATACACTACCGAAATCCTTGAAATAGAGTTAGTTCACAAGAAACCAGTGTTTCAAACCACCAGAATTCACTGAAAAGTAGTATTTAACTGTAAAACAGTTGAAAGACAAGTTTATATAGCTTCGCAAGTCCAGAGAAGAGTGTATAAAGTTGTTTCTACATGTGTTGAAGTCCCACAAGTAGAAAAGAAGGCCCATTATAGGAAACAGCTAGAAATCAGTAGTCATTCATTGCAAATACTAATGAATATCACAGAATTGTGTGAGAACAAGTGTAGAAGACATCAAAATGTAAGTTTCTAGTATAGAAAGGATGTTATACACTACAGAAATCCTTGAAATAGAGTTACTTCACAAGAAACCAGTGTTTCAAACCACCAGAATTCACTGAAAAGTAGTATTTAACTGTAAAACGGTTGAAAGACAAGTTTATATAGCTTCGCAAGTCCAGAGAAGAGTGTATAAAGTTGTTTCTACATGTGTTGAAGTCCCACAAGTAGAAAAGAAGGCCCATTATAGGAAACAGCTAGAAACCAGTAGTCATTCAGAGTAAATACCAATGAATATCACAGAATAGTGAGAGAACAAGTGTAAAAGACATCAAATGTAAGTCTTTAGTCTAGAAAGCATGTTGTACACTGCACAAATCCTTGAAATAGAGTTAGTTCACATGAAACCAGTGTTTGAAACCACCAGAATTCACTGAAAAGTAGTATTCAACTGTAAAACAGTTAGAAGACAAGTGTATATAGCTTCTCAAGTTCAGAGAAGAGTGTATAAAGTTGTTTCTCCATGTGGTGAAGACCCACAAGTAGAAAAGAAGGCCCATTATGGGAAACAGCTAGAAATCAGTAGTCATTCAGCGGAAATACTAATGAATATCACAGAATAGTGAGAGAACAAGTGTAAAAGACATCAAAATGTAAGTCTCTAGTCTAGAAAGGATGTTATACACTACCGAAATCCTTGAAATAGAGTTAGTTCACAAGAAACCAGTGTTTCAAACCACCAGAATTCACTGAAAAGTAGTATTCAACTGTAAAACAGTTGGAAGACAAGTGTATATAGCTTCTCAAGTTCAGAGAAGAGTGTATAAAGTTGTTTCTACATGTGGTGAAGTCGCACAAGTAGAAAAGAAGGCCCATTATAGGAAACAGCTAGAAATCAGTAGTCATTCATTGCAAATACTAATGAATATCATAGAATTGTGTGAGAACAAGTGTAGAAGACATCAAAATGTAAGTTTCTAGTCTAGAAAGGATGTTATACACTACAGAAATCCTTGAAATAGAGTTACTTCACAAGAAAACAGTGTTTCAACCCACTAGAATTCACTGAATAGTAGTATTCAACTGTAAAACAGTTGAAAGACAAGTGTATATAGCTTCTCAAGTTCAGAGAAGAGTGTATAAAGTTGTTTCTACATGTGTTGAAGTCCCACAAGTAGAAAAGAAGGCCAATTATAGGAAACAGCTAGAAATCAGTAGTCATTCAGAGTAAATACCAATGAATATCACAGAATAGTGAGAGAACAAGTGTAAAAGACATCAAATGTAAGTCTTTAGTCTAGAAAGGATGTTGTACACTGCACAAATCCTTGAAATAGAGTTAGTTCACATGAAACCAGTGTTTGAAACCACCAGAATTCACTGAAAAGTAGTATTCAACTGTAAAACAGTTGGAAGACAAGTGTATATAGCTTCACAAGTTCAGAGAAGAGTGTATAAAGTTGTTTCTACATGTGTTGAAGTCCCACAAGTAGAAAAGAAGGCCCATTATAGGAAACAGCTAGAAATCAGTAGTCCTTCATTGCAAATACTAATGAATATCATAGAATTGTGTGAGAACAAGTGTAGAAGACATCAAAATGTAAGTTTCTAGTCTAGAAAGGATGTTATACACTACAGAAATCCTTGAAATAGAGTTACTTCACAAGAAAACAGTGTTTCAACCCACTAGAATTCACTGAATAGTAGTATTCAAGTGTAAAACAGTTGAAAGACAAGTGTATATAGCTTCTCAAGTTCTGAGAAGAGTGTATAAAGTTGTTTCTACATGTGGTGAAGACCCACAAGTAGAAAAGAAGGCCCATTAGGGGAAACAGCTAGAAATCAGTAGTCATTCAGAGCAAATACTAATGAATATCACAGAATAGTGAGAGAACTAGGGTAAAAGACAACAAAATGTAAGTCTCTAGTCTAGAAAGGATGTTATACACTACCGAAATCCTTGAAATAGAGTTACTTCACAAGAAAACAGTGTTTCAACCCACTAGAATTCACTGAAAAGTAGTATTCAACTGTAAAACAGTTGAAAGACAAGTGTATATAGCTTCTCAAGTTCAGAGAAGAGTGTATAAAGTTGTTTCTCCATGTGGTGAAGACCCACAAGTAGAAAAGAAGGCCCATTATGGGAAACAGCTAGAAACCAGTAGTCATTCAGAGTAAATACCAATGAATATCACAGAATAGTGAGAGAACAAGTGTAAAAGACATCAAATGTAAGTCTTTAGTCTAGAAAGCATGTTGTACACTGCACAAATCCTTGAAATATAGTTAGTTCACATGAAACCAGTGTTTGAAACCACCAGAATTCACTGAAAAGTAGTATTCAACTGTAAAACAGTTAGAAGACAAGTGTATATAGCTTCTCAAGTTCAGAGAAGAGTGTATAAAGTTGTTTCTCCATGTGGTGAAGACCCACAAGTAGAAAAGAAGGCCCATTATGGGAAACAGCTAGAAATCAGTAGTCATTCAGCGGAAATACTAATGAATATCACAGAATAGTGAGAGAACAAGTGTAAAAGACATCAAAATGTAAGTCTCTAGTCTAGAAAGGATGTTATACACTACCGAAATCCTTGAAATAGAGTTAGTTCACAAGAAACCAGTGTTTCAAACCACCAGAATTCACTGAAAAGTAGTATTCAACTGTAAAACAGTTGGAAGACAAGTGTATATAGCTTCTCAAGTTCAGAGAAGAGTGTATAAAGTTGTTTCTACATGTGGTGAAGTCGCACAAGTAGAAAAGAAGGCCCATTATAGGAAACAGCTAGATATCAGTAGTCATTCATTGCAAATACTAATGAATATCATAGAATTGTGTGAGAACAAGTGTAGAAGACATCAAAATGTAAGTTTCTAGTCTAGAAAGGATGTTATACACTACAGAAATCCTTGAAATAGAGTTACTTCACAAGAAAACAGTGTTTCAACCCACTAGAATTCACTGAATAGTAGTATTCAACTGTAAAACAGTTGAAAGACAAGTGTATATAGCTTCTCAAGTTCAGAGAAGAGTGTATAAAGTTGTTTCTCCATGTGGTGAAGAACCACAAGTAGAAAAGAAGGCCCATTATGGGAAACAGCTAGAAATCAGTAGTCATTCAGAGCAAATACTAATGAATATCACAGAATAGTGAGAGAACTAGGGTAAAAGACAACAAAATGTAAGTCTCTAGGCTAGAAAGGATGTTATACACTACCGAAATCCTTGCAATAGAGTTACTTCACAAGAAACCAGTGTTTCAAACCACCAGAATTCACTGAAAAGTAGTATTTAACTGTAAAACAGTTGAAAGACAAGTTTATATAGCTTCGCAAGTCCAGAGAAGAGTGTATAAAGTTGTTTCTACATGTGTTGAAGTCCCACAAGTAGAAAAGAAGGCCCATTATAGGAAACAGCTAGAAATCAGTAGTCATTCATTGCAAATACTAATGAATATCATAGAATTGTGTGAGAACAAGTGTAGAAGACATCAAAATGTAGGTTTCTAGTCTAGAAAGGATGTTATACACTACAGAAATCCTTGAAATAGAGTTACTTCACAAGAAACCAGTGTTTCAAACCACCAGAATTCACTGAAAAGTAGTATTTAACTGTAAAACGGTTGAAAGACAAGTTTATATAGCTTCGCAACTCCAGAGAAGAGTGTATAAAGTTGTTTCTACATGTGTTGAAGTCCCACAAGTAGAAAAGAAGGCCAATTATAGGAAACAGCTAGAAATCAATAGTCATTCAGAGTAAATACCAATGAATATCACAGAATAGTGAGAGAACAAGTGTAATAGACATCAAATGTAAGTCTTTAGTCTAGAAAGGATGTTGTACAGTGCACAAATCCTTGAAATAGAGTTAGTTCACATGAAACCAGTGTTTGAAACCACCAGAATTCACTGAAAAGTAGTATTCAACTGTAAAACAGTTGGAAGACAAGTGTATATAGCTTCACAAGTTCAGAGAAGAGTGTATAAAGTTGTTTCTACATGTGGTGAAGTCGCACAAGTAGAAAAGAAGGCCCATTATAGGAAACAGCTAGAAATCAGTAGTCCTTCATTGCAAATACTAATGAATATCATAGAATTGTGTGAGAACAAGTGTAGAAGACATCAAAATGTAAGTTTCTAGTCTAGAAAGGATGTTATACACTATAGAAATCCTTGAAATAGAGTTACTTCACAAGAAAACAGTGTTTCAACCCACTAGAATTCACTGAATAGTAGTATTCAACTGTAAAACAGTTGAAAGACAAGTGTATATAGCTTCGCAAGTCCAGAGAAGAGTGTATAAAGTTGTTTCTACATGTGGTGAAGACCCACAAGTAGAAAAGAAGGCCCATTAGTGGAAACAGCTAGAAATCAGTAGTCATTCAGAGCAAATACTAATGAATATCACAGAATAGTGAGAGAACTAGGGTAAAAGACAACAAAATGTAAGTCTCTAGTCTAGAAAGGATGTTATACACTACCGAAATCCTTGAAATAGAGTTACTTCTCAAGAAAACAGTGTTTCAACCCACTAGAATTCACTGAAAAGTAGTATTCAACTGTAAAACAGTTGAAAGACAAGTGTATATAGCTTCTCAAGTTCAGAGAAGAGTGTATAAAGTTGTTTCTCCATGTGGTGAAGACCCACAAGTAGAAAAGAAGGCCCATTATGGGAAACAGCTAGAAATCAGTAGTCTTCAGCGGAAATACTAATGAATATCACAGAATAGTGAGAGAACAAGTGTAAAAGACATCAAAATGTAAGTCTCTAGTCTAGAAAGGATGTTATACACTACCGAAATCCTTGCAATAGAGTTACTTCACAAGAAACCAGTGTTTCAAACCACCAGAATTCACTGAAAAGTAGTATTCAACTGTAAAACAGTTGAAAGACAAGTTTATATAGCTTCGCAAGTCCAGAGAAGAGTGTATAAAGTTGTTTCTACATGTGTTGAAGTCCCACAAGTAGAAAAGAAGGCCCATTATAGGAAACAGCTAGAAATCAGTAGTCATTCATTGCAAATACTAATGAATATCATAGAATTGTGTGAGAACAAGTGTAGAAGACATCAAAATGTAAGTTTCTAGTCTAGAAAGGATGTTATACACTACAGAAATCCTTGAAATAGAGTTACTTCACAAGAAACCAGTGTTTCAAACCACCAGAATTCACTGAAAAGTAGTATTTAACTGTAAAACGGTTGAAAGACAAGTTTATATAGCTTCGCAACTCCAGAGAAGAGTGTATAAAGTTGTTTCTACATGTGTTGAAGTCCCACAAGTAGAAAAGAAGGCCAATTATAGGAAACAGCTAGAAATCAATAGTCATTCAGAGTAAATACCAATGAATATCACAGAATAGTGAGAGAACAAGTGTAATAGACATCAAATGTAAGTCTTTAGTCTAGAAAGGATGTTGTACAGTGCACAAATCCTTGAAATAGAGTTAGTTCACATGAAACCAGTGTTTGAAACCACCAGAATTCACTGAAAAGTAGTATTCAACTGTAAAACAGTTGGAAGACAAGTGTATATAGCTTCACAAGTTCAGAGAAGAGTGTATAAAGTTGTTTCTACATGTGGTGAAGTCGCACAAGTAGAAAAGAAGGCCCATTATAGGAAACAGCTAGAAATCAGTAGTCCTTCATTGCAAATACTAATGAATATCATAGAATTGTGTGAGAACAAGTGTAGAAGACATCAAAATGTAAGTTTCTAGTCTAGAAAGGATGTTATACACTATAGAAATCCTTGAAATAGAGTTACTTCACAAGAAAACAGTGTTTCAACCCACTAGAATTCACTGAATAGTAGTATTCAACTGTAAAACAGTTGAAAGACAAGTGTATATAGCTTCGCAAGTCCAGAGAAGAGTGTATAAAGTTGTTTCTACATGTGGTGAAGACCCACAAGTAGAAAAGAAGGCCCATTAGGGGAAACAGCTAGAAATCAGTAGTCATTCAGAGCAAATACTAATGAATATCACAGAATAGTGAGAGAACTAGGGTAAAAGACAACAAAATGTAAGTCTCTAGTCTAGAAAGGATGTTATACACTACCGAAATCCTTGAAATAGAGTTACTTCTCAAGAAAACAGTGTTTCAACCCACTAGAATTCACTGAAAAGTAGTATTCAACTGTAAAACAGTTGAAAGACAAGTGTATATAGCTTCTCAAGTTCAGAGAAGAGTGTATAAAGTTGTTTCTCCATGTGGTGAAGACCCACAAGTAGAAGAGAAGGCCCATTATGGGAAACAGCTAGAAATCAGTAGTCATTCAGCGGAAATACTAATGAATATCACAGAATAGTGAGAGAACAAGTGTAAAAGACATCAAAATGTAAGTCTCTAGTCTAGAAAGGATGTTATACACTACCGAAATCCTTGAAATAGAGTTAGTTCACAAGAAACCAGTGTTTCAAACCACCAGAATTCACTGAAAAGTAGTATTCAACTGTAAAACAGTTGGAAGACAAGTGTATATAGCTTCTCAAGTTCAGAGAAGAGTGTATAAAGTTGTTTCTAAATGTGGTGAAGTCGCACAAGTAGAAAAGAAGGCCCATTATAGGAAACAGCTAGAAATCAGTAGTCATTCATTGCAAATACTAATGAATATCATAGAATTGTGTGAGAACAAGTGTAGAAGACATCAAAATGTAAGTTTCTAGTCAAGAAAGGATGTTATACACTACAGAAATCCTTGAAATAGATTTACTTCACAAGAAAACAGTGTTTCAACCCACTAGAATTCACTGAATAGTAGTATTCAACTGTAAAGCAGTTGAAAGTCAAGTGTATATAGGTTCTCAAGTTCAGAGAAGAGTGTATAAAGTTGTTTCTCCATGTGGTGAAGAACCACAAGTAGAAAAGAAGGCCCATTATGGGAAACAGCTAGAAATCAGTAGTCATTCAGAGCAAATACTAATGAATATCACAGAATAGTGAGAGAACTAGGGTAAAAGACAACAAAATGTAAGTCTCTAGTCTAGAAAGGATGTTATACACTACCGAAATCCTTGCAATAGAGTTACTTCACAAGAAACCAGTGTTTCAAACCACCAGAATTCACTGAAAAGTAGTATTTAACTGTAAAACAGTTGAAAGACAAGTTTATATAGCTTCGCAAGTCCAGAGAAGAGTGTATAAAGTTGTTTCTACATGGGTTGAAGTCCCACAAGTATAAAAGAAGGCCCATTATGGGAAACAGCTAGAAATCAGTAGTCATTCAGCGGAAATACTAATGAATATCACAGAATAGTGAGAGAACAAGTGTAAAAGACATCAAAATGTAAGTCTCTAGTCTAGAAAGGATGTTATACACTACCGAAATCCTTGAAATAGAGTTACTTCACAAGAAAACAGTGTTTCAAACCACCAGAATTCACTGAAAAGTACTATTCAACTGTAAAACAGTTGGAAGACAAGTGTATATAGCTTCTCAAGTTCAGAGAAGAGTGTATAAAGTTGTTTCTACATGTGGTGAAGTCGCACAAGTAGAAAAGAAGGCCCATTATAGGAAACAGCTAGAAATCAGTAGTCATTCATTGCAAATACTAATGAATATCATAGAATTGTGTGAGAACAAGTGTAGAAGACATCAAAATGTAAGTTTCTAGTCAAGAAAGGATGTTATACACTACAGAAATCCTTGAAATAGAGTTACTTCACAAGAAAACAGTGTTTCAACCCACTAGAATTCACTGAATAGTAGTATTCAACTGTAAAACAGTTGAAAGACAAGTGTATATAGCTTCTCAAGTTCAGAGAAGAGTGTATAAAGTTGTTTCTCCATGTGGTGAAGAACCACAAGTAGAAAAGAAGTCCCATTATGGGAAACAGCTAGAAATCAGTAGTCATTCAGAGCAAATACTAATGAATATCACAGAATAGTGAGAGAACTAGGGTAAAAGACAACAAAATGTAAGTCTCTAGTCTAGAAAGGATGTTATACACTACGAAATCCTTGCAATAGAGTTACTTCACAAGAAACCAGTGTTTCAAACCACCAGAATTCACTGAAAAGTAGTATTTAACTGTAAAACAGTTGAAAGACAAGTTTATATAGCTTCGCAAGTCCAGAGAAGAGTGTATAAAGTTGTTTCTACATGTGTTGAAGTCCCACAAGTAGAAAAGAAGGCCCATTATACGAAACAGCTAGAAATCAGTAGTCATTCATTGCAAATACTAATGAATATCATAGAATTGTGTGAGAACAAGTGTAGAAGACATCAAAATGTAAGTTTCTAGTCTAGAAAGGATGTTATACACTACAGAAATCCTTGAAATAGAGTTACTTCACAAGAAACCAGTGTTTCAAACCACCAGAATTCACTGAAAAGTAGTATTTAACTGTAAAACGGTTGAAAGACAAGTTTATATAGCTTCGCAACTCCAGAGAAGAGTGTATAAAGTTGTTTCTACATGTGTTGAAGTCCCACAAGTAGAAAAGAAGGCCAATTATAGGAAACAGCTAGAAATCAATAGTCATTCAGAGTAAATACCAATGAATATCACAGAATAGTGAGAGAACAAGTGTAATAGACATCAAATGTAAGTCTTTAGTCTAGAAAGGATGTTGTACAGTGCACAAATCCTTGAAATAGAGTTAGTTCACATGAAACCAGTGTTTGAAACCACCAGAATTCACTGAAAAGTAGTATTCAACTGTAAAACAGTTGGAAGACAAGTGTATATAGCTTCACAAGTTCAGAGAAGAGTGTATAAAGTTGTTTCTACATGTGTTGAAGTCCCACAAGTAGAAAAGAAGGCCCATTATAGGAAACAGCTAGAAATCAGTAGTCATTCAGAGTAAATACCAATGAATATCACAGAATAGTGAGAGAACAAGTGTAAAAGACATCAAATGTAAGTCTTTAGTCTGGAAAGGATGTTGTACACTACAGAAATCCTTGAAATAGAGTTACTTCACAAGAAATCAGTGTTTCAACCCACTAGAATTCACTGAAAAGTAGTATTCAACTGTAAAACAGTTGAAAGACAAGTGTATATAGCTTCTCAAGTTCAGAGAAGAGTGTATAAAGTTGTTTCTACATGTGGTGAAGACCCACTAGAAGAAAAGAAGGCCCATTATGGGAAACAGCTAGAAATCAGTAGTCATTCAGAGCAAATACTAATGAATATCACAGAACAGTGAGAGAACTAGGGTAAAAGACAACAAAATGTAAGTCTCTAGTCTAGAAAGGATGTTATACACTACCGAAATCCTTGAAATAGAGTTACTTCACAAGAAAACAGTGTTTCAAACCACCAGAATTCATTGAAAAGTAGCATTTAACTGTAAAACAGTTGAAAGACAAGTTTATATAGCTTCGCAAGTCCAGAGAAAAGTGTATAAAGTTGTTTCTACATGTGTTGAAGTCCCACAAGTAGAAAAGAAGGCCCATTATAGGAAACAGCTAGAAATCAGTAGTCATTCATTGCAAATACTAATGAATATCATAGAATTGTGTGAGAACAAGTGTAGAAGACATCAAAATGTAAGTTTCTAGTCAAGAAAGGATGTTATACACTACAGAAATCCTTGAAATAGAGTTACTTCACAAGAAAACAGTGTTTCAACCCACTAGAATTCACTGCAAAGTAGTATTCAACTGTAAAACAGTTGAAAGACAAGTGTATATAGCTTCTCAACTTCAGAGAAGAGTGTATAAAGTTGTTTCTACATGTGGTGAAGACCCACAAGTAGAAAAGAAGGCCCATTATGGGAAACAGCTAGAAATCAGTAGTCATTCAGAGTAAATACCAATGAATATCACAGAATAGTGAGAGAACAAGTGTAAAAGACATCAAAATGTAAGTTTCTAGTCTAGAAAGTATGTTATACACTACAGAAATCCTTGAAATAGAGTTTCTTCACAAGAAAACAGTGTTTCAACCCACTAGAATTCACTGAAAAGTAGTATTCAACTGTAAAACAGTTGGAAGACAAGTGTATATAGCTTCTCAAGTTCAGAGAAGAGTGTATAAAGTTGTTTCTACATGTGGTGAAGTCGCACAAGTAGAAAAGAAGGCCCATTATAGGAAACAGCTAGAAATCAGTAGTCATTCATTGCAAATACTAATGAATATCACAGAATAGTGGGAGAACAAGTGTAAAAGACATCAAAATGTAAGTCTGTAGTCTAGAAAGGATGTTGTACACTGCACAAATCCTTGAAATAGAGTTAGTTCACAAGAAACCAGTGTTTCAAACCACCAGAATTCACTGAAAAGTAGTATTTAACTGTAAAACAGTTGAAAGACAAGTTTATATAGCTTCGCAAGTCCAGAGAAGAGTGTATAAAGTTGTTTCTACATGTGTTGAAGTCCCACAAGTAGAAAAGAAGGCCCATTATAGGAAACAGCTAGAAATCAGTAGTCATTCATTGCAAATACTAATGAATATCATAGAATTGTGTGAGAACAAGTGTAGAAGACATCAAAATGTAAGTTTCTAGTCTAGAAATGATGTTATACACTACAGAAATCCTTGAAATAGAGTTACTTCACAAGAAACCAGTGTTTCAAACCACCAGAATTCACTGAAAAGTAGTATGTAACTGTAAAACGGTTGAAAGACAAGTTTATATAGCTTCGCAAGTCCAGGGAAGAGTGTATAAAGTTGTTTCTACATGTGTTGAAGTCCCACAAGTAGAAAAGAAGGCCAATTATAGGAAACAGCTAGAAATCAGTAGTCATTCAGAGTAAATACCAATGAATATCACAGAATAGTGAGAGAACAAGTGTAAAAGACATCAAATGTAAGTCTTTAGTCTAGAAAGGATGTTGTACACTGCACAAATCCTTGAAATAGAGTTAGTTCACATGAAACCAGTGTTTGAAACCACCAGAATTCACTGAAAAGTAGTATTCAACTGTAAAACAGTTGGAAAACAAGTGTATATAGCTTCACAAGTTCAGAGAAGAGTGTATAAAGTTGTTTCTACATGTGGTGAAGACCCACAAGTAGAAAAGAAGGCCCATTATGGGAAACAGCTAGAAATCAGTAGTCATTCAGAGCAAATACTAATGAATATCACAGAATAGTGAGAGAACTAGGGTAAAAGACAACAAAATGTAAGTCTCTAGTCTAGAAAGGATGTTATACACTACCGAAATCCTTGAAATAGAGTTACTTCACAAGAAACCAGTGTTTCAAACCACCAGAATTCACTGAAAAGTAGTATTTAACTGTAAAACAGTTGAAAGACAAGTTTATATAGCTTCGCAAGTCCAGAGAAGAGTGTATAAAGTTGATGCTACATGTGGTGAAGTCGCACAAGTAGAAAAGAAGGCCCATTATAGGAAACAGCTAGAAATCAGTAGTCATTCATTGCAAATACTAATGAATATCATAGAATTGTGTGAGAACTAGTGTAGAAGACATCAAAATGTAAGTTTCTATTCTAGAAAGGATGTTATACACTACAGAAATCCTTGAAGTAGAGTTACTTCACAAGAAAACAGTGTTTCAACCCACTAGAATTCACTGAATAGTAGTATTCAACTGTAAAACAGTTGAAAGACAAGTGTATATAGCTTCTCAAGTTCAGAGAAGAGTGTATAAAGTTGTTTCTACATGTGGTGAAGACCCACAAGTAGAAAAGAAGGCCCATTATGGGAAACAGCTAGAAATCAGTAGTCATTCAGCGCAAATACTAATGAATATCACAGAATAGTGAGAGAACAAGTGTAAAAGACATCAAAATGTAAGTCTCTAGTCTAGAAAGGATGTTATACACTACCGAAATCCTTGAAATAGAGTTACTTCACAAGAAACCAGTGTTTCAAACCACCAGAATTCACTGAAAAGTATAATTTAAGTGTAAAACGGTTGAAAGACAAGTTTATATAGCTTCGCAAGTCCAGAGAAGAGTGTATAAAGTTGTTTCTACATGTGTTGAAGTCCCCCAAGTAGAAAAGAAGGCCAATTATAGGAAACAGCTAGAAATCAGTAGTCATTCAGAGTAAATACCAATGAACATCACAGAATAGTGAGAGAACAAGTGTAAAAGACATCAAATGTAAGTCTTTAGTCTAGAAAGGATGTTGTACACTGCACAAATCCTTGAAATAGAGTTACTTCACATGAAACCAGTGTTTGAAACCACCAGAATTCACTGAAAAGTAGTATTCAACTGTAAAACAGTTGGAAGACAAGTGTATATAGCTTCTCAAGTTCAGAGAAGAGTGTATAAAGTTGTTTCTCCATGTGGTGAAGACCCACAAGTAGAAAAGAAGGCCCATTATGGGAAACAGCTAGAAATCAGTAGTCATTCAGCGGAAATACTAATGAATATCACAGAATAGTGAGAGAACAAGTGTAAAAGACATCAAAATGTAAGTCTCTAGTCTAGAAAGGATGTTATACACTACCGAAATCCTTGAAATAGAGTTAGTTCACAAGAAACCAGTGTTTCAAACCACCAGAATTCACTGAAAAGTAGTATTTAACTGTAAAACAGTTGAAAGACAAGTTTATATAGCTTCGCAAGTCCAGAGAAGAGTGTATAAAGTTGTTTCTACATGTGTTGAAGTCCCACAAGTAGAAAAGAAGGCCCATTATAGGAAACAGCTAGAAATCAGTAGTCATTCATTGCAAATACTAATGAATATCACAGAATTGTGTGAGAACAAGTGTAGAAGACATCAAAATGTAAGTTTCTAGTATAGAAAGGATGTTATACACTACAGAAATCCTTGAAATAGAGTTACTTCACAAGAAACCAGTGTTTCAAACCACCAGAATTCACTGAAAAGTAGTATTTAACTGTAAAACGGTTGAAAGACAAGTTTATATAGCTTCGCAAGTCCAGAGAAGAGTGTATAAAGTTGTTTCTACATGTGTTGAAGTCCCACAAGTAGAAAAGAAGGCCCATTATAGGAAACAGCTAGAAACCAGTAGTCATTCAGAGTAAATACCAATGAATATCACAGAATAGTGAGAGAACAAGTGTAAAAGACATCAAATGTAAGTCTTTAGTCTAGAAAGCATGTTGTACACTGCACAAATCCTTGAAATAGAGTTAGTTCACATGAAACCAGTGTTTGAAACCACCAGAATTCACTGAAAAGTAGTATTCAACTGTAAAACAGTTAGAAGACAAGTGTATATAGCTTCTCAAGTTCAGAGAAGAGTGTATAAAGTTGTTTCTCCATGTGGTGAAGACCCACAAGTAGAAAAGAAGGCCCATTATGGGAAACAGCTAGAAATCAGTAGTCATTCAGCGGAAATACTAATGAATATCACAGAATAGTGAGAGAACAAGTGTAAAAGACATCAAAATGTAAGTCTCTAGTCTAGAAAGGATGTTATACACTACCGAAATCCTTGAAATAGAGTTAGTTCACAAGAAACCAGTGTTTCAAACCACCAGAATTCACTGAAAAGTAGTATTCAACTGTAAAACAGTTGGAAGACAAGTGTATATAGCTTCTCAAGTTCAGAGAAGAGTGTATAAAGTTGTTTCTACATGTGGTGAAGTCGCACAAGTAGAAAAGAAGGCCCATTATAGGAAACAGCTAGAAATCAGTAGTCATTCATTGCAAATACTAATGAATATCATAGAATTGTGTGAGAACAAGTGTAGAAGACATCAAAATGTAAGTTTCTAGTCTAGAAAGGATGTTATACACTACAGAAATCCTTGAAATAGAGTTACTTCACAAGAAAACAGTGTTTCAACCCACTAGAATTCACTGAATAGTAGTATTCAACTGTAAAGCAGTTGAAAGTCAAGTGTATATAGGTTCTCAAGTTCAGAGAAGAGTGTATAAAGTTGTTTCTACATGTGTTGAAGTCCCACAAGTAGAAAAGAAGGCCAATTATAGGAAACAGCTAGAAATCAGTAGTCATTCAGAGTAAATACCAATGAATATCACAGAATAGTGAGAGAACAAGTGTAAAAGACATCAAATGTAAGTCTTTAGTCTAGAAAGGATGTTGTACACTGCACAAATCCTTGAAATAGAGTTAGTTCACATGAAACCAGTGTTTGAAACCACCAGAATTCACTGAAAAGTAGTATTCAACTGTAAAACAGTTGGAAGACAAGTGTATATAGCTTCACAAGTTCAGAGAAGAGTGTATAAAGTTGTTTCTACATGTGTTGAAGTCCCACAAGTAGAAAAGAAGGCCCATTATAGGAAACAGCTAGAAATCAGTAGTCCTTCATTGCAAATACTAATGAATATCATAGAATTGTGTGAGAACAAGTGTAGAAGACATCAAAATGTAAGTTTCTAGTCTAGAAAGGATGTTATACACTACAGAAATCCTTGAAATAGAGTTACTTCACAAGAAAACAGTGTTTCAACCCACTAGAATTCACTGAATAGTAGTATTCAAGTGTAAAACAGTTGAAAGACAAGTGTATATAGCTTCTCAAGTTCTGAGAAGAGTGTATAAAGTTGTTTCTACATGTGGTGAAGACCCACAAGTAGAAAAGAAGGCCCATTAGGGGAAACAGCTAGAAATCAGTAGTCATTCAGAGCAAATACTAATGAATATCACAGAATAGTGAGAGAACTAGGGTAAAAGACAACAAAATGTAAGTCTCTAGTCTAGAAAGGATGTTATACACTACCGAAATCCTTGAAATAGAGTTACTTCACAAGAAAACAGTGTTTCAACCCACTAGAATTCACTGAAAAGTAGTATTCAACTGTAAAACAGTTGAAAGACAAGTGTATATAGCTTCTCAAGTTCAGAGAAGAGTGTATAAAGTTGTTTCTCCATGTGGTGAAGACCCACAAGTAGAAAAGAAGGCCCATTATGGGAAACAGCTAGAAACCAGTAGTCATTCAGAGTAAATACCAATGAATATCACAGAATAGTGAGAGAACAAGTGTAAAAGACATCAAATGTAAGTCTTTAGTCTAGAAAGCATGTTGTACACTGCACAAATCCTTGAAATATAGTTAGTTCACATGAAACCAGTGTTTGAAACCACCAGAATTCACTGAAAAGTAGTATTCAACTGTAAAACAGTTAGAAGACAAGTGTATATAGCTTCTCAAGTTCAGAGAAGAGTGTATAAAGTTGTTTCTCCATGTGGTGAAGACCCACAAGTAGAAAAGAAGGCCCATTATGGGAAACAGCTAGAAATCAGTAGTCATTCAGCGGAAATACTAATGAATATCACAGAATAGTGAGAGAACAAGTGTAAAAGACATCAAAATGTAAGTCTCTAGTCTAGAAAGGATGTTATACACTACCGAAATCCTTGAAATAGAGTTAGTTCACAAGAAACCAGTGTTTCAAACCACCAGAATTCACTGAAAAGTAGTATTCAACTGTAAAACAGTTGGAAGACAAGTGTATATAGCTTCTCAAGTTCAGAGAAGAGTGTATAAAGTTGTTTCTACATGTGGTGAAGTCGCACAAGTAGAAAAGAAGGCCCATTATAGGAAACAGCTAGATATCAGTAGTCATTCATTGCAAATACTAATGAATATCATAGAATTGTGTGAGAACAAGTGTAGAAGACATCAAAATGTAAGTTTCTAGTCTAGAAAGGATGTTATACACTACAGAAATCCTTGAAATAGAGTTACTTCACAAGAAAACAGTGTTTCAACCCACTAGAATTCACTGAATAGTAGTATTCAACTGTAAAACAGTTGAAAGACAAGTGTATATAGCTTCTCAAGTTCAGAGAAGAGTGTATAAAGTTGTTTCTCCATGTGGTGAAGAACCACAAGTAGAAAAGAAGGCCCATTATGGGAAACAGCTAGAAATCAGTAGTCATTCAGAGCAAATACTAATGAATATCACAGAATAGTGAGAGAACTAGGGTAAAAGACAACAAAATGTAAGTCTCTAGGCTAGAAAGGATGTTATACACTACCGAAATCCTTGCAATAGAGTTACTTCACAAGAAACCAGTGTTTCAAACCACCAGAATTCACTGAAAAGTAGTATTTAACTGTAAAACAGTTGAAAGACAAGTTTATATAGCTTCGCAAGTCCAGAGAAGAGTGTATAAAGTTGTTTCTACATGTGTTGAAGTCCCACAAGTAGAAAAGAAGGCCCATTATAGGAAACAGCTAGAAATCAGTAGTCATTCATTGCAAATACTAATGAATATCATAGAATTGTGTGAGAACAAGTGTAGAAGACATCAAAATGTAGGTTTCTAGTCTAGAAAGGATGTTATACACTACAGAAATCCTTGAAATAGAGTTACTTCACAAGAAACCAGTGTTTCAAACCACCAGAATTCACTGAAAAGTAGTATTTAACTGTAAAACGGTTGAAAGACAAGTTTATATAGCTTCGCAACTCCAGAGAAGAGTGTATAAAGTTGTTTCTACATGTGTTGAAGTCCCACAAGTAGAAAAGAAGGCCAATTATAGGAAACAGCTAGAAATCAATAGTCATTCAGAGTAAATACCAATGAATATCACAGAATAGTGAGAGAACAAGTGTAATAGACATCAAATGTAAGTCTTTAGTCTAGAAAGGATGTTGTACAGTGCACAAATCCTTGAAATAGAGTTAGTTCACATGAAACCAGTGTTTGAAACCACCAGAATTCACTGAAAAGTAGTATTCAACTGTAAAACAGTTGGAAGACAAGTGTATATAGCTTCACAAGTTCAGAGAAGAGTGTATAAAGTTGTTTCTACATGTGGTGAAGTCGCACAAGTAGAAAAGAAGGCCCATTATAGGAAACAGCTAGAAATCAGTAGTCCTTCATTGCAAATACTAATGAATATCATAGAATTGTGTGAGAACAAGTGTAGAAGACATCAAAATGTAAGTTTCTAGTCTAGAAAGGATGTTATACACTATAGAAATCCTTGAAATAGAGTTACTTCACAAGAAAACAGTGTTTCAACCCACTAGAATTCACTGAATAGTAGTATTCAACTGTAAAACAGTTGAAAGACAAGTGTATATAGCTTCGCAAGTCCAGAGAAGAGTGTATAAAGTTGTTTCTACATGTGGTGAAGACCCACAAGTAGAAAAGAAGGCCCATTAGTGGAAACAGCTAGAAATCAGTAGTCATTCAGAGCAAATACTAATGAATATCACAGAATAGTGAGAGAACTAGGGTAAAAGACAACAAAATGTAAGTCTCTAGTCTAGAAAGGATGTTATACACTACCGAAATCCTTGAAATAGAGTTACTTCTCAAGAAAACAGTGTTTCAACCCACTAGAATTCACTGAAAAGTAGTATTCAACTGTAAAACAGTTGAAAGACAAGTGTATATAGCTTCTCAAGTTCAGAGAAGAGTGTATAAAGTTGTTTCTCCATGTGGTGAAGACCCACAAGTAGAAAAGAAGGCCCATTATGGGAAACAGCTAGAAATCAGTAGTCTTCAGCGGAAATACTAATGAATATCACAGAATAGTGAGAGAACAAGTGTAAAAGACATCAAAATGTAAGTCTCTAGTCTAGAAAGGATGTTATACACTACCGAAATCCTTGAAATAGAGTTAGTTCACAAGAAACCAGTGTTTCAAACCACCAGAATTCACTGAAAAGTAGTATTCAACTGTAAAACAGTTGGAAGACAAGTGTATATAGCTTCTCAAGTTCAGAGAAGAGTGTATAAAGTTGTTTCTACATGTGGTGAAGTCGCACAAGTAGAAAAGAAGGCCCATTATAGGAAATAGCTAGAAATCAGTAGTCATTCATTGCAAATACTAATGAATATCATAGAATTGTGTGAGAACAAGTGTAGAAGACATCAAAATGTAAGTTTCTAGTCAAGAAAGGATGTTATACACTACAGAAATCCTTGAAATAGATTTACTTCACAAGAAAACAGTGTTTCAACCCACTAGAATTCACTGAATAGTAGTATTCAACTGTAAAACAGTTGAAAGTCAAGTGTATATAGGTTCTCAAGTTCAGAGAAGAGTGTATAAAGTTGTTTCTCCATGTGGTGAAGAACCACAAGTAGAAAAGAAGGCCCATTATGGGAAACAGCTAGAAATCAGTAGTCATTCAGAGCAAATACTAATGAATATCACAGAATAGTGAGAGAACTAGGGTAAAAGACAACAAAATGTAAGTCTCTAGTCTAGAAAGGATGTTATACACTACCGAAATCCTTGCAATAGAGTTACTTCACAAGAAACCAGTGTTTCAAACCACCAGAATTCACTGAAAAGTAGTATTCAACTGTAAAACAGTTGAAAGACAAGTTTATATAGCTTCGCAAGTCCAGAGAAGAGTGTATAAAGTTGTTTCTACATGTGTTGAAGTCCCACAAGTAGAAAAGAAGGCCCATTATAGGAAACAGCTAGAAATCAGTAGTCATTCATTGCAAATACTAATGAATATCATAGAATTGTGTGAGAACAAGTGTAGAAGACATCAAAATGTAAGTTTCTAGTCTAGAAAGGATGTTATACACTACAGAAATCCTTGAAATAGAGTTACTTCACAAGAAACCAGTGTTTCAAACCACCAGAATTCACTGAAAAGTAGTATTTAACTGTAAAACGGTTGAAAGACAAGTTTATATAGCTTCGCAACTCCAGAGAAGAGTGTATAAAGTTGTTTCTACATGTGTTGAAGTCCCACAAGTAGAAAAGAAGGCCAATTATAGGAAACAGCTAGAAATCAATAGTCATTCAGAGTAAATACCAATGAATATCACAGAATAGTGAGAGAACAAGTGTAATAGACATCAAATGTAAGTCTTTAGTCTAGAAAGGATGTTGTACAGTGCACAAATCCTTGAAATAGAGTTAGTTCACATGAAACCAGTGTTTGAAACCACCAGAATTCACTGAAAAGTAGTATTCAACTGTAAAACAGTTGGAAGACAAGTGTATATAGCTTCACAAGTTCAGAGAAGAGTGTATAAAGTTGTTTCTACATGTGGTGAAGTCGCACAAGTAGAAAAGAAGGCCCATTATAGGAAACAGCTAGAAATCAGTAGTCCTTCATTGCAAATACTAATGAATATCATAGAATTGTGTGAGAACAAGTGTAGAAGACATCAAAATGTAAGTTTCTAGTCTAGAAAGGATGTTATACACTATAGAAATCCTTGAAATAGAGTTACTTCACAAGAAAACAGTGTTTCAACCCACTAGAATTCACTGAATAGTAGTATTCAACTGTAAAACAGTTGAAAGACAAGTGTATATAGCTTCGCAAGTCCAGAGAAGAGTGTATAAAGTTGTTTCTACATGTGGTGAAGACCCACAAGTAGAAAAGAAGGCCCATTAGGGGAAACAGCTAGAAATCAGTAGTCATTCAGAGCAAATACTAATGAATATCACAGAATAGTGAGAGAACTAGGGTAAAAGACAACAAAATGTAAGTCTCTAGTCTAGAAAGGATGTTATACACTACCGAAATCCTTGAAATAGAGTTACTTCTCAAGAAAACAGTGTTTCAACCCACTAGAATTCACTGAAAAGTAGTATTCAACTGTAAAACAGTTGAAAGACAAGTGTATATAGCTTCTCAAGTTCAGAGAAGAGTGTATAAAGTTGTTTCTCCATGTGGTGAAGACCCACAAGTAGAAGAGAAGGCCCATTATGGGAAACAGCTAGAAATCAGTAGTCATTCAGCGGAAATACTAATGAATATCACAGAATAGTGAGAGAACAAGTGTAAAAGACATCAAAATGTAAGTCTCTAGTCTAGAAAGGATGTTATACACTACCGAAATCCTTGAAATAGAGTTAGTTCACAAGAAACCAGTGTTTCAAACCACCAGAATTCACTGAAAAGTAGTATTCAACTGTAAAACAGTTGGAAGACAAGTGTATATAGCTTCTCAAGTTCAGAGAAGAGTGTATAAAGTTGTTTCTAAATGTGGTGAAGTCGCACAAGTAGAAAAGAAGGCCCATTATAGGAAACAGCTAGAAATCAGTAGTCATTCATTGCAAATACTAATGAATATCATAGAATTGTGTGAGAACAAGTGTAGAAGACATCAAAATGTAAGTTTCTAGTCAAGAAAGGATGTTATACACTACAGAAATCCTTGAAATAGATTTACTTCACAAGAAAACAGTGTTTCAACCCACTAGAATTCACTGAATAGTAGTATTCAACTGTAAAGCAGTTGAAAGTCAAGTGTATATAGGTTCTCAAGTTCAGAGAAGAGTGTATAAAGTTGTTTCTCCATGTGGTGAAGAACCACAAGTAGAAAAGAAGGCCCATTATGGGAAACAGCTAGAAATCAGTAGTCATTCAGAGCAAATACTAATGAATATCACAGAATAGTGAGAGAACTAGGGTAAAAGACAACAAAATGTAAGTCTCTAGTCTAGAAAGGATGTTATACACTACCGAAATCCTTGCAATAGAGTTACTTCACAAGAAACCAGTGTTTCAAACCACCAGAATTCACTGAAAAGTAGTATTTAACTGTAAAACAGTTGAAAGACAAGTTTATATAGCTTCGCAAGTCCAGAGAAGAGTGTATAAAGTTGTTTCTACATGGGTTGAAGTCCCACAAGTATAAAAGAAGGCCCATTATGGGAAACAGCTAGAAATCAGTAGTCATTCAGCGGAAATACTAATGAATATCACAGAATAGTGAGAGAACAAGTGTAAAAGACATCAAAATGTAAGTCTCTAGTCTAGAAAGGATGTTATACACTACCGAAATCCTTGAAATAGAGTTACTTCACAAGAAAACAGTGTTTCAAACCACCAGAATTCACTGAAAAGTACTATTCAACTGTAAAACAGTTGGAAGACAAGTGTATATAGCTTCTCAAGTTCAGAGAAGAGTGTATAAAGTTGTTTCTACATGTGGTGAAGTCGCACAAGTAGAAAAGAAGGCCCATTATAGGAAACAGCTAGAAATCAGTAGTCATTCATTGCAAATACTAATGAATATCATAGAATTGTGTGAGAACAAGTGTAGAAGACATCAAAATGTAAGTTTCTAGTCAAGAAAGGATGTTATACACTACAGAAATCCTTGAAATAGAGTTACTTCACAAGAAAACAGTGTTTCAACCCACTAGAATTCACTGAATAGTAGTATTCAACTGTAAAACAGTTGAAAGACAAGTGTATATAGCTTCTCAAGTTCAGAGAAGAGTGTATAAAGTTGTTTCTCCATGTGGTGAAGAACCACAAGTAGAAAAGAAGTCCCATTATGGGAAACAGCTAGAAATCAGTAGTCATTCAGAGCAAATACTAATGAATATCACAGAATAGTGAGAGAACTAGGGTAAAAGACAACAAAATGTAAGTCTCTAGTCTAGAAAGGATGTTATACACTACGAAATCCTTGCAATAGAGTTACTTCACAAGAAACCAGTGTTTCAAACCACCAGAATTCACTGAAAAGTAGTATTTAACTGTAAAACAGTTGAAAGACAAGTTTATATAGCTTCGCAAGTCCAGAGAAGAGTGTATAAAGTTGTTTCTACATGTGTTGAAGTCCCACAAGTAGAAAAGAAGGCCCATTATACGAAACAGCTAGAAATCAGTAGTCATTCATTGCAAATACTAATGAATATCATAGAATTGTGTGAGAACAAGTGTAGAAGACATCAAAATGTAAGTTTCTAGTCTAGAAAGGATGTTATACACTACAGAAATCCTTGAAATAGAGTTACTTCACAAGAAACCAGTGTTTCAAACCACCAGAATTCACTGAAAAGTAGTATTTAACTGTAAAACGGTTGAAAGACAAGTTTATATAGCTTCGCAACTCCAGAGAAGAGTGTATAAAGTTGTTTCTACATGTGTTGAAGTCCCACAAGTAGAAAAGAAGGCCAATTATAGGAAACAGCTAGAAATCAATAGTCATTCAGAGTAAATACCAATGAATATCACAGAATAGTGAGAGAACAAGTGTAATAGACATCAAATGTAAGTCTTTAGTCTAGAAAGGATGTTGTACAGTGCACAAATCCTTGAAATAGAGTTAGTTCACATGAAACCAGTGTTTGAAACCACCAGAATTCACTGAAAAGTAGTATTCAACTGTAAAACAGTTGGAAGACAAGTGTATATAGCTTCACAAGTTCAGAGAAGAGTGTATAAAGTTGTTTCTACATGTGTTGAAGTCCCACAAGTAGAAAAGAAGGCCCATTATAGGAAACAGCTAGAAATCAGTAGTCATTCAGAGTAAATACCAATGAATATCACAGAATAGTGAGAGAACAAGTGTAAAAGACATCAAATGTAAGTCTTTAGTCTGGAAAGGATGTTGTACACTACAGAAATCCTTGAAATAGAGTTACTTCACAAGAAATCAGTGTTTCAACCCACTAGAATTCACTGAAAAGTAGTATTCAACTGTAAAACAGTTGAAAGACAAGTGTATATAGCTTCTCAAGTTCAGAGAAGAGTGTATAAAGTTGTTTCTACATGTGGTGAAGACCCACTAGAAGAAAAGAAGGCCCATTATGGGAAACAGCTAGAAATCAGTAGTCATTCAGAGCAAATACTAATGAATATCACAGAACAGTGAGAGAACTAGGGTAAAAGACAACAAAATGTAAGTCTCTAGTCTAGAAAGGATGTTATACACTACCGAAATCCTTGAAATAGAGTTACTTCACAAGAAAACAGTGTTTCAAACCACCAGAATTCATTGAAAAGTAGCATTTAACTGTAAAACAGTTGAAAGACAAGTTTATATAGCTTCGCAAGTCCAGAGAAAAGTGTATAAAGTTGTTTCTACATGTGTTGAAGTCCCACAAGTAGAAAAGAAGGCCCATTATAGGAAACAGCTAGAAATCAGTAGTCATTCATTGCAAATACTAATGAATATCATAGAATTGTGTGAGAACAAGTGTAGAAGACATCAAAATGTAAGTTTCTAGTCAAGAAAGGATGTTATACACTACAGAAATCCTTGAAATAGAGTTACTTCACAAGAAAACAGTGTTTCAACCCACTAGAATTCACTGCAAAGTAGTATTCAACTGTAAAACAGTTGAAAGACAAGTGTATATAGCTTCTCAACTTCAGAGAAGAGTGTATAAAGTTGTTTCTACATGTGGTGAAGACCCACAAGTAGAAAAGAAGGCCCATTATGGGAAACAGCTAGAAATCAGTAGTCATTCAGAGTAAATACCAATGAATATCACAGAATAGTGAGAGAACAAGTGTAAAAGACATCAAAATGTAAGTTTCTAGTCTAGAAAGGATGTTATACACTACAGAAATCCTTGAAATAGAGTTTCTTCACAAGAAAACAGTGTTTCAACCCACTAGAATTCACTGAAAAGTAGTATTCAACTGTAAAACAGTTGGAAGACAAGTGTATATAGCTTCTCAAGTTCAGAGAAGAGTGTATAAAGTTGTTTCTACATGTGGTGAAGTCGCACAAGTAGAAAAGAAGGCCCATTATAGGAAACAGCTAGAAATCAGTAGTCATTCATTGCAAATACTAATGAATATCACAGAATAGTGGGAGAACAAGTGTAAAAGACATCAAAATGTAAGTCTGTAGTCTAGAAAGGATGTTGTACACTGCACAAATCCTTGAAATAGAGTTAGTTCACAAGAAACCAGTGTTTCAAACCACCAGAATTCACTGAAAAGTAGTATTTAACTGTAAAACAGTTGAAAGACAAGTTTATATAGCTTCGCAAGTCCAGAGAAGAGTGTATAAAGTTGTTTCTACATGTGTTGAAGTCCCACAAGTAGAAAAGAAGGCCCATTATAGGAAACAGCTAGAAATCAGTAGTCATTCATTGCAAATACTAATGAATATCATAGAATTGTGTGAGAACAAGTGTAGAAGACATCAAAATGTAAGTTTCTAGTCTAGAAATGATGTTATACACTACAGAAATCCTTGAAATAGAGTTACTTCACAAGAAACCAGTGTTTCAAACCACCAGAATTCACTGAAAAGTAGTATGTAACTGTAAAACGGTTGAAAGACAAGTTTATATAGCTTCGCAAGTCCAGGGAAGAGTGTATAAAGTTGTTTCTACATGTGTTGAAGTCCCACAAGTAGAAAAGAAGGCCAATTATAGGAAACAGCTAGAAATCAGTAGTCATTCAGAGTAAATACCAATGAATATCACAGAATAGTGAGAGAACAAGTGTAAAAGACATCAAATGTAAGTCTTTAGTCTAGAAAGGATGTTGTACACTGCACAAATCCTTGAAATAGAGTTAGTTCACATGAAACCAGTGTTTGAAACCACCAGAATTCACTGAAAAGTAGTATTCAACTGTAAAACAGTTGGAAAACAAGTGTATATAGCTTCACAAGTTCAGAGAAGAGTGTATAAAGTTGTTTCTACATGTGGTGAAGACCCACAAGTAGAAAAGAAGGCCCATTATGGGAAACAGCTAGAAATCAGTAGTCATTCAGAGCAAATACTAATGAATATCACAGAATAGTGAGAGAACTAGGGTAAAAGACAACAAAATGTAAGTCTCTAGTCTAGAAAGGATGTTATACACTACCGAAATCCTTGAAATAGAGTTACTTCACAAGAAACCAGTGTTTCAAACCACCAGAATTCACTGAAAAGTAGTATTTAACTGTAAAACAGTTGAAAGACAAGTTTATATAGCTTCGCAAGTCCAGAGAAGAGTGTATAAAGTTGATGCTACATGTGGTGAAGTCGCACAAGTAGAAAAGAAGGCCCATTATAGGAAACAGCTAGAAATCAGTAGTCATTCATTGCAAATACTAATGAATATCATAGAATTGTGTGAGAACTAGTGTAGAAGACATCAAAATGTAAGTTTCTATTCTAGAAAGGATGTTATACACTACAGAAATCCTTGAAGTAGAGTTACTTCACAAGAAAACAGTGTTTCAACCCACTAGAATTCACTGAATAGTAGTATTCAACTGTAAAACAGTTGAAAGACAAGTGTATATAGCTTCTCAAGTTCAGAGAAGAGTGTATAAAGTTGTTTCTACATGTGGTGAAGACCCACAAGTAGAAAAGAAGGCCCATTATGGGAAACAGCTAGAAATCAGTAGTCATTCAGCGCAAATACTAATGAATATCACAGAATAGTGAGAGAACAAGTGTAAAAGACATCAAAATGTAAGTCTCTAGTCTAGAAAGGATGTTATACACTACCGAAATCCTTGAAATAGAGTTACTTCACAAGAAACCAGTGTTTCAAACCACCAGAATTCACTGAAAAGTATAATTTAAGTGTAAAACGGTTGAAAGACAAGTTTATATAGCTTCGCAAGTCCAGAGAAGAGTGTATAAAGTTGTTTCTACATGTGTTGAAGTCCCCCAAGTAGAAAAGAAGGCCAATTATAGGAAACAGCTAGAAATCAGTAGTCATTCAGAGTAAATACCAATGAACATCACAGAATAGTGAGAGAACAAGTGTAAAAGACATCAAATGTAAGTCTTTAGTCTAGAAAGGATGTTGTACACTGCACAAATCCTTGAAATAGAGTTACTTCACATGAAACCAGTGTTTGAAACCACCAGAATTCACTGAAAAGTAGTATTCAACTGTAAAACAGTTGGAAGACAAGTGTATATAGCTTCACAAGTTCAGAGAAGAGTGTATAAAGTTGTTTCTACATGTGGTGAAGTCGAACAAGTAGAAAAGAAGGCCCATTATAGGAAACAGCTAGAAATCAGTAGTCATTCATTGCAAATACTAATGAATATCATAGAATTGTGTGAGAACAAGTGTAGAAGACATCAAAATGTAAGTTTCTAGTCTAGAAAGGATGTTATACACTACAGAAATCCTTGAAATAGAGTTACTTCACAAGAAAACAGTGTTTCAACCCACTAGAATTCACTGAATAGTAGTATTCAACTGTAAAACAGTTGAAAGACAAGTGTATATAGCTTCTCAAGTTCAGAGAAGAGTGTATAAAGTTGTTTCTACATGTGGTGAAGACCCACAAGTAGAAAAGAAGGCCCATTATGGGAAACAGCTAGAAATCAGTAGTCATTCAGAGCAAATACTAATGAATATCACAGAATAGTGAGAGAACTAGGGTAAAAGACAACAAAATGTAAGTCTTTAGTTTGGAAAGGATGTTATACACTACCGAAATCCTTGAAATAGAGTTACTTCACAAGAAAACAGTGTTTCAACCCACTAGAATTCACTGAAAAGTAGTATTCAACTGTAAAACAGTTGAAAGACAAGTGTATATAGCTTCTCAAGTTCAGAGAAGAGTGTATAAAGTTGTTTCTACATGTGGTGAAGACCCACTAGAAGAAAAGAAGGCCCATTATGGGAAACAGCTAGAAATCAGTAGTCATTCAGAGTAAATACCAATGAATATCACAGAATAGTGAGAGAACAAGTGTAAAAGACATCAAATGTAAGTCTTTAGTCTAGAAAGGATGTTGTACACTGCACAAATCCTTGAAATAGAGTTAGTTCACATGAAACCAGTGTTTGAAACCACCAGAATTCACTGAAAAGTAGTATTCAACTGTAAAACAGTTGGAAGACAAGTGTATATAGCTTCACAAGTTCAGAGAAGAGTGTATAAAGTTGTTTCTACATGTGGTGAAGACCCACAAGTAGAAAAGAAGGCCCATTATGGGAAACAGCTAGAAATCAGTAGTCATTCAGAGCAAATACTAATGAATATCACAGAATAGTGAGAGAACTAGGGTGAAAGACAACAAAATGTAAGTCTCTAGTCTAGAAAGGATGTTATACACTACCGAAATCCTTGAAATAGAGTTACTTCACAAGAAACCAGTGTTTCAAACCACCAGAATTCACTGAAAAGTAGTATTTAACTGTAAAACAGTTGAAAGACAAGTTTATATAGCTTCGCAAGTCCAGAGAAGAGTGTATAAAGTTGATGCTACATGTGGTGAAGTCGCACAAGTAGAAAAGAAGGCCCATTATAGGAAACAGCTAGAAATCAGTAGTCATTCATTGCAAATACTAATGAATATCATAGAATTGTGTGAGAACAAGTGTAGAAGACATCAAAATGTAAGTTTCTATTCTAGAAAGGATGTTATACACTACAGAAATCCTTGAAATAGAGTTACTTCACAAGAAAACAGTGTTTCAACCCACTAGAATTCACTGAATAGTAGTATTCAACTGTAAAACAGTTGAAAGACAAGTGTATATAGCTTCTCAAGTTCAGAGAAGAGTGTATAAAGTTGTTTCTACATGTGGTGAAGACCCACAAGTAGAAAAGAAGGCCCATTATGGGAAACAGCTAGAAATCAGTAGTCATTCAGCGCAAATACTAATGAATATCACAGAATAGTGAGAGAACAAGTGTAAAAGACATCAAAATGTAAGTCTCTAGTCTAGAAAGGATGTTATACACTACCGAAATCCTTGAAATAGAGTTACTTCACAAGAAACCAGTGTTTCAAACCACCAGAATTCACTGAAAAGTATAATTTAACTGTAAAACGGTTGAAAGACAAGTTTATATAGCTTCGCAAGTCCAGAGAAGAGTGTATAAAGTTGTTTCTACATGTGTTGAAGTCCCACAAGTAGAAAAGAAGGCCAATTATAGGAAACAGCTAGAAATCAGTAGTCATTCAGAGTAAATACCAATGAATATCACAGAATAGTGAGAGAACAAGTGTAAAAGACATCAAATGTAAGTCTTTAGTCTGGAAAGGATGTTGTACACTACAGAAATCCTTGAAATAGAGTTACTTCACAAGAAAACAGTGTTTCAACCCACTAGAATTCACTGAAAAGTAGTATTCAACTGTAAAACAGTTGAAAGACAAGTGTATATAGCTTCTCAAGTTCAGAGAAGAGTGTATAAAGTTGTTTCTACATGTGGTGAAGACCCACTAGAAGAAAAGAAGGCCCATTATGGGAAACAGCTAGAAATCAGTAGTCATTCAGAGCAAATACTAATGAATATCACAGAACAGTGAGAGAACTAGGGTAAAAGACAACAAAATGTAAGTCTCTAGTCTAGAAAGGATGTTATACACTACCGAAATCCTTGAAATAGAGTTACTTCACAAGAAAACAGTGTTTCAAACCACCAGAATTCATTGAAAAGTAGCATTTAACTGTAAAACAGTTGAAAGACAAGTTTATATACCTTCGCAAGTCCAGAGAAGAGTGTATAAAGTTGTTTCTACATGTGTTGAAGTCCCACAAGTAGAAAAGAAGGCCCATTATAGGAAACAGCTAGAAATCAGTAGTCATTCATTGCAAATACTAATGAATATCATAGAATTGTGTGAGAACAAGTGTAGAAGACATCAAAATGTAAGTTTCTAGTCTAGAAAGGATGTTATACACTACAGAAATCCTTGAAATAGAGTTACTTCACAAGAAACCAGTGTTTCAAACCACCAGAATTCACTGAAAAGTAGTATTTAACTGTAAAACAGTTGAAAGACAAGTTTATATAGCTTCGCAAGTCCAGAGAAGAGTGTATAAAGTTGATGCTACATGTGGTGAAGTCGCACAAGTAGAAAAGAAGGCCCATTATAGGAAACAGCTAGAAATCAGTAGTCATTCATTGCAAATACTAATGAATATCATAGAATTGTGTGAGAACAAGTGTAGAAGACATCAAAATGTAAGTTTCTATTCTAGAAAGGATGTTATACACTACAGAAATCCTTGAAATAGAGTTACTTCACAAGAAAACAGTGTTTCAACCCACTAGAACTCACTGAATAGTAGTATTCAACTGTAAAACAGTTGAAAGACAAGTGTATATAGCTTCTCAAGTTCAGAGAAGAGTGTATAAAGTTGTTTCTACATGTGGTGAAGACCCACAAGTAGAAAAGAAGGCCCATTATGGGAAACAGCTAGAAATCAGTAGTCATTCAGCGCAAATACTAATGAATATCACAGAATAGTGAGAGAACAAGTGTAAAAGACATCAAAATGTAAGTCTCTAGTCTAGAAAGGATGTTATACACTACCGAAATCCTTGAAATAGAGTTACTTCACAAGAAACCAGTGTTTCAAACCACCAGAATTCACTGAAAAGTAGTATTTAACTGTAAAACAGTTGAAAGACAAGTTTATATAGCTTCGCAAGTCCAGAGAAGAGTGTATAAAGTTGATGCTACATGTGGTGAAGTCGCACAAGTAGAAAAGAAGGCCCATTATAGGAAACAGCTAGAAATCAGTAGTCATTCATTGCAAATACTAATGAATATCATAGAATTGTGTGAGAACAAGTGTAGAAGACATCAAAATGTAAGTTTCTATTCTAGAAAGGATGTTATACACTACAGAAATCCTTGAAATAGAGTTACTTCACAAGAAAACAGTGTTTCAACCCACTAGAATTCACTGAATAGTAGTATTCAACTGTAAAACAGTTGAAAGACAAGTGTATATAGCTTCTCAAGTTCAGAGAAGAGTGTATAAAGTTGTTTCTACATGTGGTGAAGACCCACAAGTAGAAAAGAAGGCCCATTATGGGAAACAGCTAGAAATCAGTAGTCATTCAGCGCAAATACTAATGAATATCACAGAATAGTGAGAGAACAAGTGTAAAAGACATCAAAATGTAAGTCTCTAGTCTAGAAAGGATGTTATACACTACCGAAATCCTTGAAATAAAGTTACTTCACAAGAAACCAGTGTTTCAAACCACCAGAATTCACTGAAAAGTAGTATTTAACTGTAAAACGGTTGAAAGACAAGTTTATATAGCTTCGCAACTCCAGAGAAGAGTGTATAAAGTTGTTTCTACATGTGTTGAAGTCCCACAAGTAGAAAAGAAGGCCAATTATAGGAAACAGCTAGAAATCAATAGTCATTCAGAGTAAATACCAATGAATATCACAGAATAGTGAGAGAACAAGTGTAATAGACATCAAATGTAAGTCTTTAGTCTAGAAAGGATGTTGTACAGTGCACAAATCCTTGAAATAGAGTTAGTTCACATGAAACCAGTGTTTGAAACCACCAGAATTCACTGAAAAGTAGTATTCAACTGTAAAACAGTTGGAAGACAAGTGTATATAGCTTCACAAGTTCAGAGAAGAGTGTATAAAGTTGTTTCTACATGTGGTGAAGTCGCACAAGTAGAAAAGAAGGCCCATTATAGGAAACAGCTAGAAATCAGTAGTCCTTCATTGCAAATACTAATGAATATCATAGAATTGTGTGAGAACAAGTGTAGAAGACATCAAAATGTAAGTTTCTAGTCTAGAAAGGATGTTATACACTATAGAAATCCTTGAAATAGAGTTACTTCACAAGAAAACAGTGTTTCAACCCACTAGAATTCACTGAATAGTAGTATTCAACTGTAAAACAGTTGAAAGACAAGTGTATATAGCTTCGCAAGTCCAGAGAAGAGTGTATAAAGTTGTTTCTACATGTGGTGAAGACCCACAAGTAGAAAAGAAGGCCCATTAGGGGAAACAGCTAGAAATCAGTAGTCATTCAGAGCAAATACTAATGAATATCACAGAATAGTGAGAGAACTAGGGTAAAAGACAACAAAATGTAAGTCTCTAGTCTAGAAAGGATGTTATACACTACCGAAATCCTTGAAATAGAGTTACTTCTCAAGAAAACAGTGTTTCAACCCACTAGAATTCACTGAAAAGTAGTATTCAACTGTAAAACAGTTGAAAGACAAGTGTATATAGCTTCTCAAGTTCAGAGAAGAGTGTATAAAGTTGTTTCTCCATGTGGTGAAGACCCACAAGTAGAAAAGAAGGCCCATTATGGGAAACAGCTAGAAATCAGTAGTCATTCAGCGGAAATACTAATGAATATCACAGAATAGTGAGAGAACAAGTGTAAAAGACATCAAAATGTAAGTCTCTAGTCTAGAAAGGATGTTATACACTACCGAAATCCTTGAAATAGAGTTAGTTCACAAGAAACCAGTGTTTCAAACCACCAGAATTCACTGAAAAGTAGTATTCAACTGTAAAACAGTTGGAAGACAAGTGTATATAGCTTCTCAAGTTCAGAGAAGAGTGTATAAAGTTGTTTCTACATGTGGTGAAGTCGCACAAGTAGAAAAGAATGCCCATTATAGGAAACAGCTAGAAATCAGTAGTCATTCATTGCAAATACTAATGAATATCATGGAATTGTGTGAGAACAAGTGTAGAAGACATCAAAATGTAAGTTTCTAGTCAAGAAAGGATGTTATACACTACAGAAATCCTTGAAATAGATTTACTTCACAAGAAAACAGTGTTTCAACCCACTAGAATTCACTGAATAGTAGTATTCAACTGTAAAACAGTTGAAAGTCAAGTGTATATAGGTTCTCAAGTTCAGAGAAGAGTGTATAAAGTTGTTTCTCCATGTGGTGAAGAACCACAAGTAGAAAAGAAGGCCCATTATGGGAAACAGCTAGAAATCAGTAGTCATTCAGAGCAAATACTAATGAATATCACAGAATAGTGAGAGAACTAGGGTAAAAGACAACAAAATGTAAGTCTCTAGTCTAGAAAGGATGTTATACACTACCGAAATCCTTGCAATAGAGTTACTTCACAAGAAACCAGTGTTTCAAACCACCAGAATTCACTGAAAAGTAGTATTTAACTGTAAAACAGTTGAAAGACAAGTTTATATAGCTTCGCAAGTCCAGAGAAGAGTGTATAAAGTTGTTTCTACATGTGTTGAAGTCCCACAAGTAGAAAAGAAGGCCCATTATAGGAAACAGCTAGAAATCAGTAGTCATTCATTGCAAATACTAATGAATATCATAGAATTGTGTGAGAACAAGTGTAGAAGACATCAAAATGTAAGTTTCTAGTCTAGAAAGGATGTTATACACTACAGAAATCCTTGAAATAGAGTTACTTCACAAGAAACCAGTGTTTCAAACCACCAGAATTCACTGAAAAGTAGTATTTAACTGTAAAACGGTTGAAAGACAAGTTTATATAGCTTCGCAACTCCAGAGAAGAGTGTATAAAGTTGTTTCTACTTGTGTTGAAGTCCCACAAGTAGAAAAGAAGGCCAATTATAGGAAACAGCTAGAAATCAATAGTCATTCAGAGTAAATACCAATGAATATCACAGAATAGTGAGAGAACAAGTGTAATAGACATCAAATGTAAGTCTTTAGTCTAGAAAGGATGTTGTACAGTGCACAAATCCTTGAAATAGAGTTAGTTCACATGAAACCAGTGTTTGAAACCACCAGAATTCACTGAAAAGTAGTATTCAACTGTAAAACAGTTGGAAGACAAGTGTATATAGCTTCACAAGTTCAGAGAAGAGTGTATAAAGTTGTTTCTACATGTGTTGAAGTCCCACAAGTAGAAAAGAAGGCCCATTATAGGAAACAGCTAGAAATCAGTAGTCATTCAGAGTAAATACCAATGAATATCACAGAATAGTGAGAGAACAAGTGTAAAAGACATCAAATGTAAGTCTTTAGTCTAGAAAGCATGTTGTACACTGCACAAATCCTTGAAATAGAGTTAGTTCACATGAAACCAGTGTTTGAAACCACCAGAATTCACTGAAAAGTAGTATTCAACTGTAAAACAGTTGGAAGACAAGTGTATATAGCTTCACAAGTTCAGAGAAGAGTGTATAAAGTTGTTTCTACATGTGGTGAAGTCGCACAAGTAGAAAAGAAGGCCCATTATAGGAAACAGCTAGAAATCAGTAGTCCTTCATTGCAAATACTAATGAATATCATAGAATTGTGTGAGAACAAGTGTAGAAGACATCAAAATGTAAGTTTCTAGTCTAGAAAGGATGTTATACACTACAGAAATCCTTGAAATAGAGTTACTTCACAAGAAAACAGTGTTTCAACCCACTAGAATTCACTGAATAGTAGTATTCAACTGTAAAACAGTTGAAAGACAAGTGTATATAGCTTCTCAAGTTCAGAGAAGAGTGTATAAAGTTGTTTCTACATGTGGTGAAGACCCACAAGTAGAAAAGAAGGCCCATTAGGGGAAACAGCTAGAAATCAGTAGTCATTCAGAGCAAATACTAATGAATATCACAGAATAGTGAGAGAACTAGGGTAAAAGACAACAAAATGTAAGTCTCTAGTCTAGAAAGGATGTTATACACTACCGAAATCCTTGAAATAGAGTTAGTTCACAAGAAACCAGTGTTTCAAACCACCAGAATTCACTGAAAAGTAGTATTCAACTGTAAAACAGTTGGAAGACAAGTGTATATAGCTTCTCAAGTTCAGAGAAGAGTGTATAAAGTTGTTTCTACATGTGGTGAAGTCGCACAAGTAGAAAAGAAGGCCCATTATAGGAAACAGCTAGAAATCAGTAGTCATTCATTGCAAATACTAATGAATATCATAAAATTGTGTGAGAACAAGTGTAGAAGACATCAAAATGTAAGTTTCTAGTCAAGAAAGGATGTTATACACTACAGAAATCCTTGAAATAGATTTACTTCACAAGAAAACAGTGTTTCAACCCACTAGAATTCACTGAATAGTAGTATTCAACTGTAAAACAGTTGAAAGTCAAGTGTATGTAGGTTCTCAAGTTCAGAGAAGAGTGTATAAAGTTGTTTCTCCATGTGGTGAAGAACCACAAGTAGAAAAGAAGGCCCATTATGGGAAACAGCTAGAAATCAGTAGTCATTCAGAGCAAATACTAATGAATATCACAGAATAGTGAGAGAACTAGGGTAAAAGACAACAAAATGTAAGTCTCTAGTCTAGAAAGGATGTTATACACTACCGAAATCCTTGCAATAGAGTTACTTCACAAGAAACCAGTGTTTCAAACCACCAGAATTCACTGAAAAGTAGTATTTAACTGTAAAACAGTTGAAAGACAAGTTTATATAGCTTCGCAAGTCCAGAGAAGAGTGTATAAAGTTGTTTCTACATGGGTTGAAGTCCCACAAGTATAAAAGAAGGCCCATTATGGGAAACAGCTAGAAATCAGTAGTCATTCAGCGGAAATACTAATGAATATCACAGAATAGTGAGAGAACAAGTGTAAAAGACATCAAAATGTAAGTCTCTAGTCTAGAAAGGATGTTATACACTACCAAAATCCTTGAAATAGAGTTACTTCACAAGAAAACAGTGTTTCAAACCACCAGAATTCACTGAAAAGTAGTATTCAACTGTAAAACAGTTGGAAGACAAGTGTATATAGCTTCTCAAGTTCAGAGAAGAGTGTATAAAGTTGTTTCTACATGTGTTGAAGTCCCACAAGTAGAAAAGAAGGCCCATTATAGGAAACAGCTAGAAATCAGTAGTCATTCATTGCAAATACTAATGAATATCATAGAATTGTGTGAGAACAAGTGTAGAAGACATCAAAATGTAAGTTTCTAGTCTAGAAATGATGTTATACACTACAGAAATCCTTGAAATAGAGTTACTTCACAAGAAAACAGTGTTTCAACCCACTAGAATTCACTGAATAGTAGTATTCAACTGTAAAACAGTTGAAAGACAAGTGTATATAGCTTCTCAAGTTCAGAGAAGAGTGTATAAAGTTGTTTCTACATGTGGTGAAGACCCACAAGTAGAAAAGAAGGCCCATTATGGGAAACAGCTAGAAATCAGTAGTCATTCAGCGCAAATACTAATGAATATCACAGAATAGTGAGAGAACAAGTGTAAAAGACATCAAAATGTAAGTCTCTAGTCTAGAAAGGATGTTATACACTACCGAAATCCATGAAATAGAGTTACTTCACAAGAAACCAGTGTTTCAAACCACCAGAATTCACTGAAAAGTATAATTTAACTGTAAAACGGTTGAAAGACAAGTTTATATAGCTTCGCAAGTCCAGAGAAGAGTGTATAAAGTTGTTTCTACATGTGTTGAAGTCCCACAAGTAGAAAAGAAGGCCAATTATAGGAAACAGCTAGAAATCAGTAGTCATTCAGAGTAAATACCAATGAATATCACAGAATAGTGAGAGAACAAGTGTAAAAGACATCAAATGTAAGTCTTTAGTCTGGAAAGGATGTTGTACACTACAGAAATCCTTGAAATAGAGTTACTTCACAAGAAAACAGTGTTTCAACCCACTAGAATTCACTGAAAAGTAGTATTCAACTGTAAAACAGTTGAAAGACAAGTGTATATAGCTTCTCAAGTTCAGAGAAGAGTCTATAAAGTTGTTTCTACATGTGGTGAAGACCCACTAGAAGAAAAGAAGGCCCATTATGGGAAACAGCTAGAAATCAGTAGTCATTCAGAGCAAATACTAATGAATATCACAGAACAGTGAGAGAACTAGGGTAAAAGACAACAAAATGTAAGTCTCTAGTCTAGAAAGGATGTTATACACTACCGAAATCCTTGATATAGAGTTACTTCACAAGAAAACAGTGTTTCAAACCACCAGAATTCATTGAAAAGTAGCATTTAACTGTAAAACAGTTGAAAGACAAGTTTATATAGCTTCGCAAGTCCAGAGAAGAGTGTATAAAGTTGTTTCTACATGTGTTGAAGTCCCACAAGTAGAAAAGAAGGCCCATTATAGGAAACAGCTAGAAATCAGTAGTCATTCATTGCAAATACTAATGAATATCATAGAATTGTGTGAGAACAAGTGTAGAAGACATCAAAATGTAAGTTTCTAGTCTAGAAAGGATGTTATACACTACAGAAATCCTTGAAATAGAGTTACTTCACAAGAAAACAGTGTTTCAACCCACTAGAATTCACTGAAAAGTAGTATTCAACTGTAAAACAGTTGAAAGACAAGTGTATATAGCTTCTCAACTTCAGAGAAGAGTGTATAAAGTTGTTTCTACATGTGGTGAAGACCCACAAGTAGAAAAGAAGGCCCATTATGGGAAACAGCTAGAAATCAGTAGTCATTCAGAGTAAATACCAATGAATATCACAGAATAGTGAGAGAACAAGTGTAAAAGACATCAAAATGTAAGTTTCTAGTCTAGAAAGGATGTTATACACTACAGAAATCCTTGAAATAGAGTTACTTCACAAGAAAACAGTGTTTCAACCCACTAGAATTCACTGAAAAGTAGTATTCAACTGTAAAACAGTTGGAAGACAAGTGTATATAGCTTCTCAAGTTCAGAGAAGAGTGTATAAAGTTGTTTCTACATGTGGTGAAGTCGCACAAGTAGAAAAGAAGGCCCATTATAGGAAACAGCTAGAAATCAGTAGTCATTCATTGCAAATACTAATGAATATCACAGAATAGTGGGAGAACAAGTGTAAAAGACATCAAAATGTAAGTCTCTAGTCTAGAAAGGATGTTGTACACTGCACAAATCCTTGAAATAGAGTTAGTTCACAAGAAACCAGTGTTTCAAACCACCAGAATTCACTGAAAAGTAGTATTTAACTGTAAAACAGTTGAAAGACAAGTTTATATAGCTTCGCAAGTCCAGAGAAGAGTGTATAAAGTTGTTTCTACATGTGTTGAAGTCCCACAAGTAGAAAAGAAGGCCCATTATAGGAAACAGCTAGAAATCAGTAGTCATTCATTGCAAATACTAATGAATATCATAGAATTGTGTGAGAACAAGTGTAGAAGACATCAAAATGTAAGTTTCTAGTCTAGAAATGATGTTATACACTACAGAAATCCTTGAAATAGAGTTACTTCACAAGAAACCAGTGTTTCAAACCACCAGAATTCACTGAAAAGTAGTATGTAACTGTAAAACGGTTGAGAGACAAGTTTATATAGCTTCGCAAGTCCAGAGAAGAGTGTATAAAGTTGTTTCTACATGTGTTGAAGTCCCACAAGTAGAAAAGAAGGCCAATTATAGGAAACAGCTAGAAATCAGTAGTCATTCAGAGTAAATACCAATGAATATCACAGAATAGTGAGAGAACAAGTGTAAAAGACATCAAATGTAAGTCTTTAGTCTAGAAAGGATGTTGTACACTGCACAAATCCTTGAAATAGAGTTAGTTCACATGAAACCAGTGTTTGAAACCACCAGAATTCACTGAAAAGTAGTATTCAACTGTAAAACAGTTGGAAGACAAGTGTATATAGCTTCACAAGTTCAGAGAAGAGTGTATAAAGTTGTTTCTACATGTGGTGAAGACCCACAAGTAGAAAAGAAGGCCCATTATGGGAAACAGGTAGAAATCAGTAGTCATTCAGAGCAAATACTAATGAATATCACAGAATAGTGAGAGAACTAGGGTAAAAGACAACAAAATGTAAGTCTCTAGTCTAGAAAGGATGTTATACACTACCGAAATCCTTGAAATAGAGTTACTTCACAAGAAACCAGTGTTTCAAACCACCAGAATTCACTGAAAAGTAGTATTTAACTGTAAAACAGTTGAAAGACAAGTTTATATAGCTTCGCAAGTCCAGAGAAGAGTGTATAAAGTTGATGCTACATGTGGTGAAGTCGCACAAGTAGAAAAGAAGGCCCATTATAGGAAACAGCTAGAAATCAGTAGTCATTCATTGCAAATACTAATGAATATCATAGAATTGTGTGAGAACAAGTGTAGAAGACATCAAAATGTAAGTTTCTATTCTAGAAAGGATGTTATACACTACAGAAATCCTTGAAATAGAGTTACTTCACAAGAAAACAGTGTTTCAACCCACTAGAATTCACTGAATAGTAGTATTCAACTGTAAAACAGTTGAAAGACAAGTGTATATAGCTTCTCAAGTTCAGAGAAGAGTGTATAAAGTTGTTTCTACATGTGGTGAAGACCCACAAGTAGAAAAGAAGGCCCATTATGGGAAACAGCTAGAAATCAGTAGTCATTCAGCGCAAATACTAATGAATATCACAGAATAGTGAGAGAACAAGTGTAAAAGACATCAAAATGTAAGTCTCTAGTCTAGAAAGGATGTTATACACTACCGAAATCCTTGAAATAGAGTTACTTCACAAGAAACCAGTGTTTCAAACCACCAGAATTCACTGAAAAGTATAATTTAAGTGTAAAACGGTTGAAAGACAAGTTTATATAGCTTCGCAAGTCCAGAGAAGAGTGTATAAAGTTGTTTCTACATGTGTTGAAGTCCCACAAGTAGAAAAGAAGGCCAATTATAGGAAACAGCTAGAAATCAGTAGTCATTCAGAGTAAATACCAATGAACATCACAGAATAGTGAGAGAACAAGTGTAAAAGACATCAAATGTAAGTCTTTAGTCTAGAAAGGATGTTGTACACTGCACAAATCCTTGAAATAGAGTTAGTTCTCATGAAACCAGTGTTTGAAACCACCAGAATTCACTGAAAAGTAGTATTCAACTGTAAAACAGTTCGAAGACAAGTGTATATAGCTTCACAAGTTCAGAGAAGAGTGTATAAAGTTGTTTCTACATGTGGTGAAGACCCACAAGTAGAAAAGAAGGCCCATTATGGGAAACAGCTAGAAATCAGTAGTCATTCAGAGCAAATACTAATGAATATCACAGAATAGTGAGAGAACAAGTGTAAAAGACATCAAAATGTAAGTCTCTAGTCTAGAAAGGATGTTATACACTACAGAAATCCTTGAAATAGAGTTAGTTCACAAGAAACCAGTGTTTCAAACCACCAGAATTCACTGAAAAGTAGTATTTAACTGTAAAACAGTTGAAAGACAAGTTTATATAGCTCCGCAAGTCCAGAGAAGAGTGTATAAAGTTGTTTCTACATGTGTTGAAGTCCCACAAGTAGAAAAGAAGGCCCATTATAGGAAACAGCTAGAAATCAGTAGTCATTCATTGCAAATACTAATGAATATCATAGAATTGTGAGAACAAGTGTAGAAGACATCAAAATGTAAGTTTCTAGTCTAGAAATGATGTTATACACTACAGAAATCCTTGAAATAGAGTTACTTCACAAGAAACCAGTGTTTCAAACCACCAGAATTCACTGAAAAGTAGTATGTAACTGTAAAACGGTTGAAAGACAAGTTTATATAGCTTCGCAAGTCCAGAGAAGAGTGTATAAAGTTGTTTCTACATGTGTTGAAGTCCCACAAGTAGAAAAGAAGGCCAATTATAGGAAACAGCTAGAAATCAGTAGTCATTCAGAGTAAATACCAATGAATATCACAGAATAGTGAGAGAACAAGTGTAAAAGACATCAAATGTAAGTCTTTAGTCTAGAAAGGATGTTGTACACTGCACAAATCCTAGAAATAGAGTTAGTTCACATGAAACCAGTGTTTGAAACCACCAGAATTCACTGAAAAGTAGTATTCAACTGTAAAACAGTTGGAAGACAAGTGTATATAGCTTCACAAGTTCAGAGAAGAGTGTATAAAGTTGTTTCTACATGTGGTGAAGACCCACAAGTAGAAAAGAAGGCCCATTATGGGAAACAGCTAGAAATCAGTAGTCATTCAGAGCAAATACTAATGAATATCACAGAATAGTGAGAGAACTAGGGTAAAAGACAACAAAATGTAAGTCTCTAGTCTAGAAAGGATGTTATACACTACCGAAATCCTTGAAATAGAGTTACTTCACAAGAAACCAGTGTTTCAAACCACCAGAATTCACTGAAAAGTAGTATTTAACTGTAAAACAGTTGAAAGACAAGTTTATATAGCTTCGCAAGTCCAGAGAAGAGTGTATAAAGTTGATGCTACATGTGGTGAAGTCGCACAAGTAGAAAAGAAGGCCCATTATAGGAAACAGCTAGAAATCAGTAGTCATTCATTGCAAATACTAATGAATATCATAGAATTGTGTGAGAACAAGTGTAGAAGACATCAAAATGTAAGTTTCTATTCTAGAAAGGATGTTATACACTACAGAAATCCTTGAAATAGAGTTACTTCACAAGAAAACAGTGTTTCAACCCACTAGAATTCACTGAATAGTAGTATTCAACTGTAAAACAGTTGAAAGACAAGTGTATATAGCTTCTCAAGTTCAGAGAAGAGTGTATAAAGTTGTTTCTACATGTGGTGAAGACCCACAAGTAGAAAAGAAGGCCCATTATGGGAAACAGCTAGAAATCAGTAGTCATTCAGCGCAAATACTAATGAATATCACAGAATAGTGAGAGAACAAGTGTAAAAGACATCAAAATGTAAGTCTCTAGTCTAGAAAGGATGTTATACACTACCGAAATCCTTGAAATAGAGTTACTTCACAAGAAACCAGTGTTTCAAACCACCAGAATTCACTGAAAAGTATAATTTAAGTGTAAAACGGTTGAAAGACAAGTTTATATAGCTTCGCAAGTCCAGAGAAGAGTGTATAAAGTTGTTTCTACATGTGTTGAAGTCCCACAAGTAGAAAAGAAGGCCAATTATAGGAAACAGCTAGAAATCAGTAGTCATTCAGAGTAAATACCAATGAACATCACAGAATAGTGAGAGAACAAGTGTAAAAGACATCAAATGTAAGTCTTTAGTCTAGAAAGGATGTTGTACACTGCACAAATCCTTGAAATAGAGTTACTTCACATGAAACCAGTGTTTGAAACCACCAGAATTCACTGAAAAGTAGTATTCAACTGTAAAACAGTTGGAAGACAAGTGTATATAGCTTCACAAGTTCAGAGAAGAGTGTATAAAGTTGTTTCTACATGTGGTGAAGTCGAACAAGTAGAAAAGAAGGCCCATTATAGGAAACAGCTAGAAATCAGTAGTCATTCATTGCAAATACTAATGAATATCATAGAATTGTGTGAGAACAAGTGTAGAAGACATCAAAATGTAAGTTTCTAGTCTAGAAAGGATGTTATACACTACAGAAATCCTTGAAATAGAGTTACTTCACAAGAAAACAGTGTTTCAACCCACTAGAATTCACTGAATAGTAGTATTCAACTGTAAAACAGTTGAAAGACAAGTGTATATAGCTTCTCAAGTTCAGAGAAGAGTGTATAAAGTTGTTTCTACATGTGGTGAAGACCCACAAGTAGAAAAGAAGGCCCATTATGGGAAACAGCTAGAAATCAGTAGTCATTCAGAGCAAATACTAATGAATATCACAGAATAGTGAGAGAACTGCGGTAAAAGACAACAAAATGTAAGTCTTTAGTCTGGAAAGGATGTTATACAATACCGAAATCCTTGAAATAGAGTTACTTCACAAGAAAACAGTGTTTCAACCCACTAGAATTCACTGAAAAGTAGTATTCAACTGTAAAACAGTTGAAAGACAAGTGTATATAGCTTCTCAAGTTCAGAGAAGAGTGTATAAAGTTGTTTCTACATGTGGTGAAGACCCACTAGAAGAAAAGAAGGCCCATTATGGGAAACAGCTAGAAATCAGTAGTCATTCAGAGTAAATACCAATGAATATCACAGAATAGTGAGAGAACAAGTGTAAAAGACATCAAATGTAAGTCTTTAGTCTAGAAAGGATGTTGTACACTGCACAAATCCTTGAAATAGAGTTAGTTCACATGAAACCAGTGTTTGAAACCACCAGAATTCACTGAAAAGTAGTATTCAACTGTAAAACAGTTGGAAGACAAGTGTATATAGCTTCACAAGTTCAGAGAAGAGTGTATAAAGTTGTTTCTACATGTGGTGAAGACCCACAAGTAGAAAAGAAGGCCCATTATGGGAAACAGCTAGAAATCAGTAGTCATTCAGAGCAAATACTAATGAATATCACAGAATAGTGAGAGAACTAGGGTAAAAGACAACAAAATGTAAGTCTCTAGTCTAGAAAGGATGTTATACACTACCGAAATCCTTGAAATAGAGTTACTTCACAAGAAACCAGTGTTTCAAACCACCAGAATTCACTGAAAAGTAGTATTTAACTGTAAAACAGTTGAAAGACAAGTTTATATAGCTTCGCAAGTCCAGAGAAGAGTGTATAAAGTTGATGCTACATGTGGTGAAGTCGCACAAGTAGAAAAGAAGGCCCATTATAGGAAACAGCTAGAAATCAGTAGTCATTCATTGCAAATACTAATGAATATCATAGAATTGTGTGAGAACAAGTGTAGAAGACATCAAAATGTAAGTTTCTATTCTAGAAAGGATGTTATACACTACAGAAATCCTTGAAATAGAGTTACTTCACAAGAAAACAGTGTTTCAACCCACTAGAATTCACTGAATAGTAGTATTCAACTGTAAAACAGTTGAAAGACAAGTGTATATAGCTTCTCAAGTTCAGAGAAGAGTGTATAAAGTTGTTTCTACATGTGGTGAAGACCCACAAGTAGAAAAGAAGGCCCATTATGGGAAACAGCTAGAAATCAGTAGTCATTCAGCGCAAATACTAATGAATATCACAGAATAGTGAGAGAACAAGTGTAAAAGACATCAAAATGTAAGTCTCTAGTCTAGAAAGGATGTTATACACTACCGAAATCCTTGAAATAGAGTTACTTCACAAGAAACCAGTGTTTCAAACCACCAGAATTCACTGAAAAGTATAATTTAACTGTAAAACGGTTGAAAGACAAGTTTATATAGCTTCGCAAGTCCAGAGAAGAGTGTATAAAGTTGTTTCTACATGTGTTGAAGTCCCACAAGTAGAAAAGAAGGCCAATTATAGGAAACAGCTAGAAATCAGTAGTCATTCAGAGTAAATACCAATGAATATCACAGAATAGTGAGAGAACAAGTGTAAAAGACATCAAATGTAAGTCTTTAGTCTGGAAAGGATGTTGTACACTACAGAAATCCTTGAAATAGAGTTACTTCACAAGAAAACAGTGTTTCAACCCACTAGAATTCACTGAAAAGTAGTATTCAACTGTAAAACAGTTGAAAGACAAGTGTATATAGCTTCTCAAGTTCAGAGAAGAGTGTATAAAGTTGTTTCTACATGTGGTGAAGACCCACTAGAAGAAAAGAAGGCCCATTATGGGAAACAGCTAGAAATCAGTAGTCATTCAGAGCAAATACTAATGAATATCACAGAACAGTGAGAGAACTAGGGTAAAAGACAACAAAATGTAAGTCTCTAGTCTAGAAAGGATGTTATACACTACCGAAATCCTCGAAATAGAGTTACTTCACAAGAAAACAGTGTTTCAAACCACCAGAATTCATTGAAAAGTAGCATTTAACTGTAAAACAGTTGAAAGACAAGTTTATATACCTTCGCAAGTCCAGAGAAGAGTGTATAAAGTTGTTTCTACATGTGTTGAAGTCCCACAAGTAGAAAAGAAGGCCCATTATAGGAAACAGCTAGAAATCAGTAGTCATTCATTGCAAATACTAATGAATATCATAGAATTGTGTGAGAACAAGTGTAGAAGACATCAAAATGTAAGTTTCTATTCTAGAAAGGATGTTATACACTACAGAAATCCTTGAAATAGAGTTACTTCACAAGAAAACAGTGTTTCAACCCACTAGAACTCACTGAATAGTAGTATTCAACTGTAAAACAGTTGAAAGACAAGTGTATATAGCTTCTCAAGTTCAGAGAAGAGTGTATAAAGTTGTTTCTACATGTGGTGAAGACCCACAAGTAGAAAAGAAGGCCCATTATGGGAAACAGCTAGAAATCAGTAGTCATTCAGCGCAAATACTAATGAATATCACAGAATAGTGAGAGAACAAGTGCAAAAGACATCAAAATGTAAGTCTCTAGTCTAGAAAGGATGTTATACACTACCGAAATCCTTGAAATAGAGTTACTTCACAAGAAACCAGTGTTTCAAACCACCAGAATTCACTGAAAAGTATAATTTAACTGTAAAACGGTTGAAAGACAAGTTTATATAGCTTCGCAAGTCCAGAGAAGAGTGTATAAAGTTGTTTCTACATGTGTTGAAGTCCCACAAGTAGAAAAGAAGGCCAATTATAGGAAACAGCTAGAAATCAGTAGTCATTCAGAGTAAATACCAATGAATATCACAGAATAGTGAGAGAACAAGTGTAAAAGACATCAAATGTAAGTCTTTAGTCTGGAAAGGATGTTGTACACTACAGAAATCCTTGAAATAGAGTTACTTCACAAGAAAACAGTGTTTCAACCCACTAGAATTCACTGAAAAGTAGTATTCAACTGTAAAACAGTTGAAAGACAAGTGTATATAGCTTCTCAAGTTCAGAGAAGAGTGTATAAAGTTGTTTCTACATGTGGTGAAGACCCACTAGAAGAAAAGAAGGCCCATTATGGGAAACAGCTAGAAATCAGTAGTCATTCAGAGCAAATACTAATGAATATCACAGAACAGTGAGAGAACTAGGGTAAAAGACAACAAAATGTAAGTCTCTAGTCTAGAAAGGATGTTATACACTACCGAAATCCTTGAAATAGAGTTACTTCACAAGAAAACAGTGTTTCAAACCACCAGAATTCATTGAAAAGTAGCATTTAACTGTAAAACAGTTGAAAGACAAGTTTATATACCTTCGCAAGTCCAGAGAAGAGTGTATAAAGTTGTTTCTACATGTGTTGAAGTCCCACAAGTAGAAAAGAAGGCCCATTATAGGAAACAGCTAGAAATCAGTAGTCATTCATTGCAAATACTAATGAATATCATAGAATTGTGTGAGAACAAGTGTAGAAGACATCAAAATGTAAGTTTCTATTCTAGAAAGGATGTTATACACTACAGAAATCCTTGAAATAGAGTTACTTCACAAGAAAACAGTGTTTCAACCCACTAGAACTCACTGAATAGTAGTATTCAACTGTAAAACAGTTGAAAGACAAGTGTATATAGCTTCTCAAGTTCAGAGAAGAGTGTATAAAGTTGTTTCTACATGTGGTGAAGACCCACAAGTAGAAAAGAAGGCCCATTATGGGAAACAGCTAGAAATCAGTAGTCATTCAGCGCAAATACTAATGAATATCACAGAATAGTGAGAGAACAAGTGTAAAAGACATCAAAATGTAAGTCTCTAGTCTAGAAAGGATGTTATACACTACCGAAATCCTTGAAATAGAGTTACTTCACAAGAAACCAGTGTTTCAAACCACCAGAATTCACTGAAAAGTAGTATTTAACTGTAAAACAGTTGAAAGACAAGTTTATATAGCTTCGCAAGTCCAGAGAAGAGTGTATAAAGTTGATGCTACATGTGGTGAAGTCGCACAAGTAGAAAAGAAGGCCCATTATAGGAAACAGCTAGAAATCAGTAGTCATTCATTGCAAATACTAATGAATATCATAGAATTGTGTGAGAACAAGTGTAGAAGACATCAAAATGTAAGTTTCTATTCTAGAAAGGATGTTATACACTACAGAAATCCTTGAAATAGAGTTACTTCACAAGAAAACAGTGTTTCAACCCACTAGAATTCACTGAATAGTAGTATTCAACTGTAAAACAGTTGAAAGACAAGTGTATATAGCTTCTCAAGTTCAGAGAAGAGTGTATAAAGTTGTTTCTACATGTGGTGAAGACCCACTAGAAGAAAAGAAGGCCCATTATGGGAAACAGCTAGAAATCAGTAGTCATTCAGAGCAAATACTAATGAATATCACAGAACAGTGAGAGAACTAGGGTAAAAGACAACAAAATGTAAGTCTCTAGTCTAGAAAGGATGTTATACACTACCGAAATCCTTGAAATAGAGTTACTTCACAAGAAAACAGTGTTTCAAACCACCAGAATTCATTGAAAAGTAGCATTTAACTGTAAAACAGTTGAAAGACAAGTTTATATAGCTTCGCAAGTCCAGAGAAGAGTGTATAAAGTTGATGCTACATGTGGTGAAGTCGCACAAGTAGAAAAGAAGGCCCATTATAGGAAACAGCTAGAAATCAGTAGTCATTCATTGCAAATACTAATGAATATCATAGAATTGTGTGAGAACAAGTGTAGAAGACATCAAAATGTAAGTTTCTATTCTAGAAAGGATGTTATACACTACAGAAATCCTTGAAATAGAGTTACTTCACAAGAAAACAGTGTTTCAACCCACTAGAATTCACTGAATAGTAGTATTCAACTGTAAAACAGTTGAAAGACAAGTGTATATAGCTTCTCAAGTTCAGAGAAGAGTGTATAAAGTTGTTTCTACATGTGGTGAAGACCCACAAGTAGAAAAGAAGGCCCATTATGGGAAACAGCTAGAAATCAGTAGTCATTCAGCGCAAATACTAATGAATATCACAGAATAGTGAGAGAACAAGTGTAAAAGACATCAAAATGTAAGTCTCTAGTCTAGAAAGGATGTTATACACTACCGAAATCCTTGAAATAGAGTTACTTCACAAGAAACCAGTGTTTCAAACCACCAGAATTCACTGAAAAGTATAATTTAAGTGTAAAACGGTTGAAAGACAAGTTTATATAGCTTCGCAAGTCCAGAGAAGAGTGTATAAAGTTGTTTCTACATGTGTTGAACTCCCACAAGTAGAAAAGAAGGCCCATTATAGGAAACAGCTAGAAATCAGTAGTCATTCATTGCAAATACTAATGAATATCATAGAATTGTGTGAGAACAAGTGTAGAAGACATCAAAATGTAAGTTTCTATTCTAGAAAGGATGTTATACACTACAGAAATCCTTGAAATAGAGTTACTTCACAAGAAAACAGTGTTTCAACCCACTAGAACTCACTGAATAGTAGTATTCAACTGTAAAACAGTTGAAAGACAAGTGTATATAGCTTCTCAAGTTCAGAGAAGAGTGTATAAAGTTGTTTCTACATGTGGTGAAGACCCACAAGTAGAAAAGAAGGCCCATTATGGGAAACAGCTAGAAATCAGTAGTCATTCAGCGCAAATACTAATGAATATCACAGAATAGTGAGAGAACAAGTGTAAAAGACATCAAAATGTAAGTCTCTAGTCTAGAAAGGATGTTATACACTACCGAAATCCTTGAAATAGAGTTACTTCACAAGAAACCAGTGTTTCAAACCACCAGAATTCACTGAAAAGTAGTATTTAACTGTAAAACAGTTGAAAGACAAGTTTATATAGCTTCGCAAGTCCAGAGAAGAGTGTATAAAGTTGATGCTACATGTGGTGAAGTCGCACAAGTAGAAAAGAAGGCCCATTATAGGAAACAGCTAGAAATCAGTAGTCATTCATTGCAAATACTAATGAATATCATAGAATTGTGTGAGAACAAGTGTAGAAGACATCAAAATGTAAGTTTCTATTCTAGAAAGGATGTTATACACTACAGAAATCCTTGAAATAGAGTTACTTCACAAGAAAACAGTGTTTCAACCCACTAGAATTCACTGAATAGTAGTATTCAACTGTAAAACAGTTGAAAGACAAGTGTATATAGCTTCTCAAGTTCAGAGAAGAGTGTATAAAGTTGTTTCTACATGTGGTGAAGACCCACAAGTAGAAAAGAAGGCCCATTATGGGAAACAGCTAGAAATCAGTAGTCATTCAGCGCAAATACTAATGAATATCACAGAATAGTGAGAGAACAAGTGTAAAAGACATCAAAATGTAAGTCTCTAGTCTAGAAAGGATGTTATACACTACCGAAATCCTTGAAATAGAGTTACTTCACAAGAAACCAGTGTTTCAAACCACCAGAATTCACTGAAAAGTATAATTTAAGTGTAAAACGGTTGAAAGACAAGTTTATATAGCTTCGCAAGTCCAGAGAAGAGTGTATAAAGTTGTTTCTACATGTGTTGAAGTCCCACAAGTAGAAAAGAAGGCCAATTATAGGAAACAGCTAGAAATCAGTAGTCATTCAGAGTAAATACCAATGAACATCACAGAATAGTGAGAGAACAAGTGTAAAAGACATCAAATGTAAGTCTTTAGTCTAGAAAGGATGTTGTACACTGCACAAATCCTTGAAATAGAGTTAGTTCACATGAAACCAGTGTTTGAAACCACCAGAATTCACTGAAAAGTAGTATTCAACTGTAAAACAGTTGGAAGACAAGTGTATATAGCTTCACAAGTTCAGAGAAGAGTGTATAAAGTTGTTTCTACATGTGGTGAAGTCGAACAAGTAGAAAAGAAGGCCCATTATGGGAAACGGCTAGAAATCAGTAGTCATTCATTGCAAATACTAATGAATATCATAGAATTGTGTGAGAACAAGTGTAGAAGACATCAAAATGTAAGTTTCTAGTCTAGAAAGGATGTTATACACTACAGAAATCCTTGAAATAGAGTTACTTCACAAGAAAACAGTGTTTCAACCCACTAGAATTCACTGAATAGTAGTATTCAACTGTAAAACAGTTGAAAGACAAGTGTATATAGCTTCTCAAGTTCAGAGAAGAGTGTATAAAGTTGTTTCTACATGTGGTGAAGACCCACAAGTAGAAAAGAAGGCCCATTATGGGAAACAGCTAGAAATCAGTAGTCATTCAGAGCAAATACTAATGAATATCACAGAATAGTGAGAGAACTGGGGTAAAAGACAACAAAATGTAAGTCTTTAGTCTGGAAAGGATGTTATACAATACCGAAATCCTTGAAATAGAGTTACTTCACAAGAAAACAGTGTTTCAACCCACTAGAATTCACTGAAAAGTAGTATTCAACTGTAAAACAGTTGAAAGACAAGTGTATATAGCTTCTCAAGTTCAGAGAAGAGTGTATAAAGTTGTTTCTACATGTGGTGAAGACCCACTAGAAGAAAAGAAGGCCCATTATGGGAAACAGCTAGAAAACAGTAGTCATTCAGAGCAAATACTAATGAATATCACAGAACAGTGAGAGAACTAGGGTAAAAGACAACAAAATGTAAGTCTCTAGTCTAGAAAGGATGTTATACACTACCGAAATCCTTGAAATAGAGTTACTTCACAAGAAAACAGTGTTTCAAACCACCAGAATTCATTGAAAAGTAGCATTTAACTGTAAAACAGTTGAAAGACAAGTTTATATAGCTTCGCAAGTCCAGAGAAGAGTGTATAAAGTTGTTTCTACATGTGTTGAAGTCCCACAAGTAGAAAAGAAGGCCCATTATAGGAAACAGCTAGAAATCAGTAGTCATTCAGTGCAAATACTAATGAATATCATAGAATTGTGTGAGAACAAGTGTAGAAGACATCAAAATGTAAGTTTCTAGTCTAGAAAGGATGTTATACACTACAGAAATCCTTGAAATAGAGTTACTTCACAAGAAACCAGTGTTTCAAACCACCAGAATTCACTGAAAAGTAGTATTTAACTGTAAAACAGTTGAAAGACAAGTTTATATAGCTTCGCAAGTCCAGAGAAGAGTGTATAAAGTTGATGCTACATGTGGTGAAGTCGCACAAGTAGAAAAGAAGGCCCATTATAGGAAACAGCTAGAAATCAGTAGTCATTCATTGCAAATACTAATGAATATCATAGAATTGTGTGAGAACAAGTGTAGAAGACATCAAAATGTAAGTTTCTATTCTAGAAAGGATGTTATACACTACAGAAATCCTTGAAATAGAGTTACTTCACAAGAAAACAGTGTTTCAACCCACTAGAATTCACTGAATAGTAGTATTCAACTGTAAAACAGTTGAAAGACAAGTGTATATAGCTTCTCAAGTTCAGAGAAGAGTGTATAAAGTTGTTTCTACATGTGGTGAAGACCCACAAGTAGAAAAGAAGGCCCATTATGGGAAACAGCTAGAAATCAGTAGTCATTCAGCGCAAATACTAATGAATATCACAGAATAGTGAGAGAACAAGTGTAAAAGACATCAAAATGTAAGTCTCTAGTCTAGAAAGGATGTTGTACACTACCGAAATCCTTGAAATAGAGTTACTTCACAAGAAACCAGTGTTTCAAACCACCAGAATTCACTGAAAAGTATAATTTAAGTGTAAAACGGTTGAAAGACAAGTTTATATAGCTTCGCAAGTCCAGAGAAGAGTGTATAAAGTTGTTTCTACATGTGTTGAAGTCCCACAAGTAGAAAAGAAGGCCAATTATAGGAAACAGCTAGAAATCAGTAGTCATTCAGAGTAAATACCAATGAACATCACAGAATAGTGAGAGAACAAGTGTAAAAGACATCAAATGTAAGTCTTTAGTCTAGAAAGGATGTTGTACACTGCACAAATCCTTGAAATAGAGTTAGTTCACATGAAACCAGTGTTTGAAACCACCAGAATTCACTGAAAAGTAGTATTCAACTGTAAAACAGTTGGAAGACAAGTGTATATAGCTTCACAAGTTCAGAGAAGAGTGTATAAAGTTGTTTCTACATGTGGTGAAGTCGAACAAGTAGAAAAGAAGGCCCATTATAGGAAACAGCTAGAAATCAGTAGTCATTCATTGCAAATACTAATGAATATCATAGAATTGTGTGAGAACAAGTGTAGAAGACATCAAAATGTAAGTTTCTAGTCTAGAAAGGATGTTATACACTACAGAAATCCTTGAAATAGAGTTACTTCACAAGAAAACAGTGTTTCAACCCACTAGAATTCACTGAATAGTAGTATTCAACTGTAAAACAGTTGAAAGACAAGTGTATATAGCTTCTCAAGTTCAGAGAAGAGTGTATAAAGTTGTTTCTACATGTGGTGAAGACCCACAAGTAGAAAAGAAGGCCCATTATGGGAAACAGCTAGAAATCAGTAGTCATTCAGAGCAAATACTAATGAATATCACAGAATAGTGAGAGAACTAGGGTAAAAGACAACAAAATGTAAGTCTTTAGTCTGGAAAGGATGTTATACAATACCGAAATCCTTGAAATAGAGTTACTTCACAAGAAAACAGTGTTTCAACCCACTAGAATTCACTGAATAGTAGTATTCAACTGTAAAACAGTTGAAAGACAAGTGTATATAGCTTCTCAAGTTCAGAGAAGAGTGTATAAAGTTGTTTCTACATGTGGTGAAGACCCACAAGTAGAAAAGAAGGCCCATTATGGGAAACAGCTAGAAATCAGTAGTCATTCAGCGCAAATACTAATGAATATCACAGAATAGTGAGAGAACAAGTGTAAAAGACATCAAAATGTAAGTCTCTAGTCTAGAAAGGATGTTATACACTACCGAAATCCTTGAAATAGAGTTACTTCACAAGAAACCAGTGTTTCAAACCACCAGAATTCACTGAAAAGTATAATTTAAGTGTAAAACGGTTGAAAGACAAGTTTATATAGCTTCGCAAGTCCAGAGAAGAGTGTATAAAGTTGTTTCTACATGTGTTGAAGTCCCACAAGTAGAAAAGAAGGCCAATTATAGGAAACAGCTAGAAATCAGTAGTCATTCAGAGTAAATACCAATGAACATCACAGAATAGTGAGAGAACAAGTGTAAAAGACATCAAATGTAAGTCTTTAGTCTAGAAAGGATGTTGTACACTGCACAAATCCTTGAAATAGAGTTAGTTCACATGAAACCAGTGTTTGAAACCACCAGAATTCACTGAAAAGTAGTATTCAACTGTAAAACAGTTGGAAGACAAGTGTATATAGCTTCACAAGTTCAGAGAAGAGTGTATAAAGTTGTTTCTACATGTGGTGAAGTCGAACAAGTAGAAAAGAAGGCCCATTATGGGAAACGGCTAGAAATCAGTAGTCATTCATTGCAAATACTAATGAATATCATAGAATTGTGTGAGAACAAGTGTAGAAGACATCAAAATGTAAGTTTCTAGTCTAGAAAGGATGTTATACACTACAGAAATCCTTGAAATAGAGTTACTTCACAAGAAAACAGTGTTTCAACCCACTAGAATTCACTGAATAGTAGTATTCAACTGTAAAACAGTTGAAAGACAAGTGTATATAGCTTCTCAAGTTCAGAGAAGAGTGTATAAAGTTGTTTCTACATGTGGTGAAGACCCACAAGTAGAAAAGAAGGCCCATTATGGGAAACAGCTAGAAATCAGTAGTCATTCAGAGCAAATACTAATGAATATCACAGAATAGTGAGAGAACTGGGGTAAAAGACAACAAAATGTAAGTCTTTAGTCTGGAAAGGATGTTATACAATACCGAAATCCTTGAAATAGAGTTACTTCACAAGAAAACAGTGTTTCAACCCACTAGAATTCACTGAAAAGTAGTATTCAACTGTAAAACAGTTGAAAGACAAGTGTATATAGCTTCTCAAGTTCAGAGAAGAGTGTATAAAGTTGTTTCTACATGTGGTGAAGACCCACTAGAAGAAAAGAAGGCCCATTATGGGAAACAGCTAGAAAACAGTAGTCATTCAGAGCAAATACTAATGAATATCACAGAACAGTGAGAGAACTAGGGTAAAAGACAACAAAATGTAAGTCTCTAGTCTAGAAAGGATGTTATACACTACCGAAATCCTTGAAATAGAGTTACTTCACAAGAAAACAGTGTTTCAAACCACCAGAATTCATTGAAAAGTAGCATTTAACTGTAAAACAGTTGAAAGACAAGTTTATATAGCTTCGCAAGTCCAGAGAAGAGTGTATAAAGTTGTTTCTACATGTGTTGAAGTCCCACAAGTAGAAAAGAAGGCCCATTATAGGAAACAGCTAGAAATCAGTAGTCATTCAGTGCAAATACTAATGAATATCATAGAATTGTGTGAGAACAAGTGTAGAAGACATCAAAATGTAAGTTTCTAGTCTAGAAAGGATGTTATACACTACAGAAATCCTTGAAATAGAGTTACTTCACAAGAAACCAGTGTTTCAAACCACCAGAATTCACTGAAAAGTAGTATTTAACTGTAAAACAGTTGAAAGACAAGTTTATATAGCTTCGCAAGTCCAGAGAAGAGTGTATAAAGTTGATGCTACATGTGGTGAAGTCGCACAAGTAGAAAAGAAGGCCCATTATAGGAAACAGCTAGAAATCAGTAGTCATTCATTGCAAATACTAATGAATATCATAGAATTGTGTGAGAACAAGTGTAGAAGACATCAAAATGTAAGTTTCTATTCTAGAAAGGATGTTATACACTACAGAAATCCTTGAAATAGAGTTACTTCACAAGAAAACAGTGTTTCAACCCACTAGAATTCACTGAATAGTAGTATTCAACTGTAAAACAGTTGAAAGACAAGTGTATATAGCTTCTCAAGTTCAGAGAAGAGTGTATAAAGTTGTTTCTACATGTGGTGAAGACCCACAAGTAGAAAAGAAGGCCCATTATGGGAAACAGCTAGAAATCAGTAGTCATTCAGCGCAAATACTAATGAATATCACAGAATAGTGAGAGAACAAGTGTAAAAGACATCAAAATGTAAGTCTCTAGTCTAGAAAGGATGTTGTACACTACCGAAATCCTTGAAATAGAGTTACTTCACAAGAAACCAGTGTTTCAAACCACCAGAATTCACTGAAAAGTATAATTTAAGTGTAAAACGGTTGAAAGACAAGTTTATATAGCTTCGCAAGTCCAGAGAAGAGTGTATAAAGTTGTTTCTACATGTGTTGAAGTCCCACAAGTAGAAAAGAAGGCCAATTATAGGAAACAGCTAGAAATCAGTAGTCATTCAGAGTAAATACCAATGAACATCACAGAATAGTGAGAGAACAAGTGTAAAAGACATCAAATGTAAGTCTTTAGTCTAGAAAGGATGTTGTACACTGCACAAATCCTTGAAATAGAGTTAGTTCACATGAAACCAGTGTTTGAAACCACCAGAATTCACTGAAAAGTAGTATTCAACTGTAAAACAGTTGGAAGACAAGTGTATATAGCTTCACAAGTTCAGAGAAGAGTGTATAAAGTTGTTTCTACATGTGGTGAAGTCGAACAAGTAGAAAAGAAGGCCCATTATAGGAAACAGCTAGAAATCAGTAGTCATTCATTGCAAATACTAATGAATATCATAGAATTGTGTGAGAACAAGTGTAGAAGACATCAAAATGTAAGTTTCTAGTCTAGAAAGGATGTTATACACTACAGAAATCCTTGAAATAGAGTTACTTCACAAGAAAACAGTGTTTCAACCCACTAGAATTCACTGAATAGTAGTATTCAACTGTAAAACAGTTGAAAGACAAGTGTATATAGCTTCTCAAGTTCAGAGAAGAGTGTATAAAGTTGTTTCTACATGTGGTGAAGACCCACAAGTAGAAAAGAAGGCCCATTATGGGAAACAGCTAGAAATCAGTAGTCATTCAGAGCAAATACTAATGAATATCACAGAATAGTGAGAGAACTAGGGTAAAAGACAACAAAATGTAAGTCTTTAGTCTGGAAAGGATGTTATACAATACCGAAATCCTTGAAATAGAGTTACTTCACAAGAAAACAGTGTTTCAACCCACTAGAATTCACTGAAAAGTAGTATTCAACTGTAAAACAGTTGAAAGACAAGTGTATATAGCTTCTCAAGTTCAGAGAAGAGTGTATAAAGTTGTTTCTACATGTGGTGAAGACCCACTAGAAGAAAAGAAGGCCCATTATGGGAAACAGCTAGAAATCAGTAGTCATTCAGAGCAAATACTAATGAATATCACAGAACAGTGAGAGAACTAGGGTAAAAGACAACAAAATGTAAGTCTCTAGTCTAGAAAGGAAGTTATACACTACCGAAATCCTTGAAATAGAGTTACTTCACAAGAAAACAGTGTTTCAAACCACCAGAATTCATTGAAAAGTAGCATTTAACTGTAAAACAGTTGAAAGACAAGTTTATATACCTTCGCAAGTCCAGAGAAGAGTGTATAAAGTTGTTTCTACATGTGTTGAAGTCCCACAAGTAGAAAAAAAGGCCCATTATAGGAAACAGCTAGAAATCAGTAGTCATTCATTGCAAATACTAATGAATATCATAGAATTGTGTGAGAACAAGTGTAGAAGACATCAAAATGTAAGTTTCTAGTCTAGAAAGGATGTTATACACTACCGAAATCCTTGAAATAGAGTTACTTCACAAGAAACCAGTGTTTCAAACCACCAGAATTCACTGAAAAGTAGTATTTAACTGTAAAACAGTTGAAAGACAAGTTTATATAGCTTCGCAAGTCCAGAGAAGAGTGTATAAAGTTGATGCTACATGTGGTGAAGTCGCACAAGTAGAAAAGAAGGCCCATTATAGGAAACAGCTAGAAATCAGTAGTCATTCATTGCAAATACTAATGAATATCATAGAATTGTGTGAGAACAAGTGTAGAAGACATCAAAATGTAAGTTTCTATTCTAGAAAGGATGTTATACACTACAGAAATCCTTGAAATAGAGTTACTTCACAAGAAAACAGTGTTTCAACCCACTAGAATTCACTGAATAGTAGTATTCAACTGTAAAACAGTTGAAAGACAAGTGTATATAGCTTCTCAAGTTCAGAGAAGAGTGTATAAAGTTGTTTCTACATGTGGTGAAGACCCACAAGTAGAAAAGAAGGCCCATTATGGGAAACAGCTAGAAATCAGTAGTCATTCAGCGCAAATACTAATGAATATCACAGAATAGTGAGAGAACAAGTGTAAAAGACATCAAAATGTAAGTCTCTAGTCTAGAAAGGATGTTATACACTACAGAAATCCTTGAAATAGAGTTACTTCACAAGAAACCAGTGTTTCAAACCACCAGAATTCACTGAAAAGTATAATTTAAGTGTAAAACGGTTGAAAGACAAGTTTATATAGCTTCGCAAGTCCAGAGAAGAGTGTATAAAGTTGTTTCTACATGTGTTGAAGTCCCACAAGTAGAAAAGAAGGCCAATTATAGGAAACAGCTAGAAATCAGTAGTCATTCAGAGTAAATACCAATGAACATCACAGAATAGTGAGAGAACAAGTGTAAAAGACATCAAATGTAAGTCTTTAGTCTAGAAAGGATGTTGTACACTGCACAAATCCTTGAAATAGAGTTAGTTCACATGAAACCAGTGTTTGAAACCACCAGAATTCACTGAAAAGTAGTATTCAACTGTAAAACAGTTGGAAGACAAGTGTATATAGCTTCACAAGTTCAGAGAAGAGTGTATAAAGTTGTTTCTACATGTGGTGAAGTCGAACAAGTAGAAAAGAAGGCCCATTATAGGAAACAGCTAGAAATCAGTAGTCATTCATTGCAAATACTAATGAATATCATAGAATTGTGTGAGAACAAGTGTAGAAGACATCAAAATGTAAGTTTCTATTCTAGAAAGGATGTTATACACTACAGAAATCCTTGAAATAGAGTTACTTCACAAGAAAACAGTGTTTCAACCCACTAGAACTCACTGAATAGTAGTATTCAACTGTAAAACAGTTGAAAGACAAGTGTATATAGCTTCTCAAGTTCACAGAAGAGTGTATAAAGTTGTTTCTACATGTGGTGAAGACCCACAAGTAGAAAAGAAGGCCCATTATGGGAAACAGCTAGAAATCAGTAGTCATTCAGCGCAAATACTAATGAATATCACAGAATAGTGAGAGAACAAGTGTAAAAGACCTCAAAATGTAAGTCTCTAGTCTAGAAAGGATGTTATACACTACCGAAATCCTTGAAATAGAGTTACTTCACAAGAAACCAGTGTTTCAAACCACCAGAATTCACTGAAAAGTAGTATTTAACTGTAAAACAGTTGAAAGACAAGTTTATATAGCTTCGCAAGTCCAGAGAAGAGTGTATAAAGTTGATGCTACATGTGGTGAAGTCGCACAAGTAGAAAAGAAGGCCCATTATAGGAAACAGCTAGAAATCAGTAGTCATTCATTGCAAATACTAATGAATATCATAGAATTGTGTGAGAACAAGTGTAGAAGACATCAAAATGTAAGTTTCTATTCTAGAAAGGATGTTATACACTACAGAAATCCTTGAAATAGAGTTACTTCACAAGAAAACAGTGTTTCAACCCACTAGAATTCACTGAATAGTAGTATTCAACTGTAAAACAGTTGAAAGACAAGTGTATATAGCTTCTCAAGTTCAGAGAAGAGTGTATAAAGTTGTTTCTACATGTGGTGAAGACCCACAAGTAGAAAAGAAGGCCCATTATGGGAAACAGCTAGAAATCAGTAGTCATTCAGCGCAAATACTAATGAATATCACAGAATAGTGAGAGAACAAGTGTAAAAGACATCAAAATGTAAGTCTCTAGTCTAGAAAGGATGTTATACACTACCGAAATCCTTGAAATAGAGTTACTTCACAAGAAACCAGTGTTTCAAACCACCAGAATTCACTGAAAAGTATAATTTAAGTGTAAAACGGTTGAAAGACAAGTTTATATAGCTTCGCAAGTCCAGAGAAGAGTGTATAAAGTTGTTTCTACATGTGTTGAAGTCCCACAAGTAGAAAAGAAGGCCAATTATAGGAAACAGCTAGAAATCAGTAGTCATTCAGAGTAAATACCAATGAACATCACAGAATAGTGAGAGAACAAGTGTAAAAGACATCAAATGTAAGTCTTTAGTCTAGAAAGGATGTTGTACACTGCACAAATCCTTGAAATAGAGTTAGTTCACATGAAACCAGTGTTTGAAACCACCAGAATTCACTGAAAAGTAGTATTCAACTGTAAAACAGTTGGAAGACAAGTGTATATAGCTTCACAAGTTCAGAGAAGAGTGTATAAAGTTGTTTCTACATGTGGTGAAGTCGAACAAGTAGAAAAGAAGGCCCATTATAGGAAACAGCTAGAAATCAGTAGTCATTCATTGCAAATACTAATGAATATCATAGAATTGTGTGAGAACAAGTGTAGAAGACATCAAAATGTAAGTTTCTAGTCTAGAAAGGATGTTATACACTACAGAAATCCTTGAAATAGAGTTACTTCACAAGAAAACAGTGTTTCAACCCACTAGAATTCACTGAATAGTAGTATTCAACTGTAAAACAGTTGAAAGACAAGTGTATATAGCTTCTCAAGTTCAGAGAAGAGTGTATAAAGTTGTTTCTACATGTGGTGAAGACCCACAAGTAGAAAAGAAGGCCCATTATGGGAAACAGCTAGAAATCAGTAGTCATTCAGAGCAAATACTAATGAATATCACAGAATAGTGAGAGAACTAGGGTAAAAGACAACAAAATGTAAGTCTTTAGTCTGGAAAGGATGTTATACAATACCGAAATCCTTGAAATAGAGTTACTTCACAAGAAAACAGTGTTTCAACCCACTAGAATTCACTGAAAAGTAGTATTCAACTGTAAAACAGTTGAAAGACAAGTGTATATAGCTTCTCAAGTTCAGAGAAGAGTGTATAAAGTTGTTTCTACATGTGGTGAAGACCCACTAGAAGAAAAGAAGGCCCATTATGGGAAACAGCTAGAAATCAGTAGTCATTCAGAGCAAATACTAATGAATATCACAGAACAGTGAGAGAACTAGGGTAAAAGACAACAAAATGTAAGTCTCTAGTCTAGAAAGGATGTTATACACTACCGAAATCCTTGAAATAGAGTTACTTCACAAGAAAACAGTGTTTCAAACCACCAGAATTCATTGAAAAGTAGCATTTAACTGTAAAACAGTTGAAAGACAAGTTTATATACCTTCGCAAGTCCAGAGAAGAGTGTATAAAGTTGTTTCTACATGTGTTGAAGTCCCACAAGTAGAAAAGAAGGCCCATTATAGGAAACAGCTAGAAATCAGTAGTCATTCATTGCAAATACTAATGAATATCATAGAATTGTGTGAGAACAAGTGTAGAAGACATCAAAATGTAAGTTTCTAGTCTAGAAAGGATGTTATACACTACAGAAATCCTTGAAATAGAGTTACTTCACAGGAAACCAGTGTTTCAAACCACCAGAATTCACTGAAAAGTAGTATTTAACTGTAAAACAGTTGAAAGACAAGTTTATATAGCTTCGCAAGTCCAGAGAAGAGTGTATAAAGTTGATGCTACATGTGGTGAAGTCGCACAAGTAGAAAAGAAGGCCCATTATAGGAAACAGCTAGAAATCAGTAGTCATTCATTGCAAATACTAATGAATATCATAGAATTGTGTGAGAACAAGTGTAGAAGACATCAAAATGTAAGTTTCTATTCTAGAAAGGATGTTATACACTACAGAAATCCTTGAAATAGAGTTACTTCACAAGAAAACAGTGTTTCAACCCACTAGAACTCACTGAATAGTAGTATTCAACTGTAAAACAGTTGAAAGACAAGTGTATATAGCTTCTCAAGTTCACAGAAGAGTGTATGAACTTGTTTCTACATGTGGTGAAGACCCACAAGTAGAAAAGAAGGCCCATTATGGGAAACAGCTAGAAATCAGTAGTCATTCAGCGCAAATACTAATGAATATCACAGAATAGTGAGAGAACAAGTGTAAAAGACATCAAAATGTAAGTCTCTAGTCTAGAAAGGATGTTATACACTACCGAAATCCTTGAAATAGAGTTACTTCACAAGAAACCAGTGTTTCAAACCACCAGAATTCACTGAAAAGTATAATTTAAGTGTAAAACGGTTGAAAGACAAGTTTATATAGCTTCGCAAGTCCAGAGAAGAGTGTATAAAGTTGTTTCTACATGTGTTGAAGTCCCACAAGTAGAAAAGAAGGCCAATTATAGGAAACAGCTAGAAATCAGTAGTCATTCAGAGTAAATACCAATGAACATCACAGAATAGTGAGAGAACAAGTGTAAAAGACATCAAATGTAAGTCTTTAGTCTAGAAAGGATGTTGTACACTGCACAAATCCTTGAAATAGAGTTAGTTCACATGAAACCAGTGTTTGAAACCACCAGAATTCACTGAAAAGTAGTATTCAACTGTAAAACAGTTGGAAGACAAGTGTATATAGCTTCACAAGTTCAGAGAAGAGTGTATAAAGTTGTTTCTACATGTGGTGAAGTCGAACAAGTAGAAAAGAAGGCCCATTATAGGAAACAGCTAGAAATCAGTAGTCATTCATTGCAAATACTAATGAATATCATAGAATTGTGTGAGAACAAGTGTAGAAGACATCAAAATGTAAGTTTCTAGTCTAGAAAGGATGTTATACACTACAGAAATCCTTGAAATAGAGTTACTTCACAAGAAAACAGTGTTTCAACCCACTAGAATTCACTGAATAGTAGTATTCAACTGTAAAACAGTTGAAAGACAAGTGTATATAGCTTCTCAAGTTCAGAGAAGAGTGTATAAAGTTGTTTCTACATGTGGTGAAGACCCACAAGTAGAAAAGAAGGCCCATTATGGTAAACAGCTAGAAATCAGTAGTCATTCAGAGCAAATACTAATGAATATCACAGAATAGTGAGAGAACTAGGGTAAAAGACAACAAAATGTAAGTCTTTAGTCTGGAAAGGATGTTATACACTACCGAAATCCTTGAAATAGAGTTACTTCACAAGAAAACAGTGTTTCAAACCACCAGAATTCATTGAAAAGTAGCATTTAACTGTAAAACAGTTGAAAGACAAGTTTATATAGCTTCGCAAGTCCAGAGAAGAGTGTATAAAGTTGTTTCTACATGTGTTGAAGTCCCACAAGTAGAAAAGAAGGCCCATTATAGGAAACAGCTAGAAATCAGTAGTCATTCAGTGCAAATACTAATGAATATCATAGAATTGTGTGAGAACAAGTGTAGAAGACATCAAAATGTAAGTTTCTAGTCTAGAAAGGATGTTATACACTACAGAAATCCTTGAAATAGAGTAACTTCACAAGAAACCAGTGTTTCAAACCACCAGAATTCACTGAAAAGTAGTATTTAACTGTAAAACAGTTGAAAGACAAGTTTATATAGCTTCGCAAGTCCAGAGAAGAGTGTATAAAGTTGATGCTACATGTGGTGAAGTTGCACAAGTAGAAAAGAAGGCCCATTATAGGAAACAGCTAGAAATCAGTAGTCATTCATTGCAAATACTAATGAATATCATAGAATTGTGTGAGAACAAGTGTAGAAGACATCAAAATGTAAGTTTCTATTCTAGAAAGGATGTTATACACTACAGAAATCCTTGAAATAGAGTTACTTCACAAGAAAACAGTGTTTCAACCCACTAGAATTCACTGAATAGTAGTATTCAACTGTAAAACAGTTGAAAGACAAGTGTATATAGCTTCTCAAGTTCAGAGAAGAGTGTATAAAGTTGTTTCTACATGTGGTGAAGACCCACAAGTAGAAAAGAAGGCCCATTATGGGAAACAGCTAGAAATCAGTAGTCATTCAGCGCAAATACTAATGAATATCACAGAATAGTGAGAGAACAAGTGTAAAAGACATCAAAATGTAAATCTCTAGTCTAGAAAGGATGTTATACACTACCGAAATCCTTGAAATAGAGTTACTTCACAAGAAACCAGTGTTTCAAACCACCAGAATTCACTGAAAAGTATAATTTAAGTGTAAAACGGTTGAAAGACAAGTTTATATAGCTTCGCAAGTCCAGAGAAGAGTGTATAAAGTTGTTTCTACATGTGTTGAAGTCCCACAAGTAGAAAAGAAGGCCAATTATAGGAAACAGCTAGAAATCAGTAGTCATTCAGAGTAAATACCAATGAACATCACAGAATAGTGAGAGAACAAGTGTAAAAGACATCAAATGTAAGTCTTTAGTCTAGAAAGGATGTTGTACACTGCACAAATCCTTGAAATAGAGTTAGTTCACATGAAACCAGTGTTTGAAACCACCAGAATTCACTGAAAAGTAGTATTCAACTGTAAAACAGTTGGAAGACAAGTGTATATAGCTTCACAAGTTCAGAGAAGAGTGTATAAAGTTGTTTCTACATGTGGTGAAGTCGAACAAGTAGAAAAGAAGGCCCATTATAGGAAACAGCTAGAAATCAGTAGTCATTCATTGCAAATACTAATGAATATCATAGAATTGTGTGAGAACAAGTGTAGAAGACATCAAAATGTAAGTTTCTAGTCTAGAAAGGATGTTATACACTACAGAAATCCTTGAAATAGAGTTACTTCACAAGAAAACAGTGTTTCAACCCACTAGAATTCACTGAATAGTAGTATTCAACTGTAAAACAGTTGAAAGACAAGTGTATATAGCTTCTCAAGTTCAGAGAAGAGTGTATAAAGTTGTTTCTACATGTGGTGAAGACCCACAAGTAGAAAAGAAGGCCCATTATGGGAAACAGCTAGAAATCAGTAGTCATTCAGAGCAAATACTAATGAATATCACAGAATAGTGAGAGAACTAGGGTAAAAGACAACAAAATGTAAGTCTTTAGTCTGGAAAGGATGTTATACAATACCGAAATCCTTGAAATAGAGTTACTTCACAAGAAAACAGTGTTTCAACCCACTAGAATTCACTGAAAAGTAGTATTCAACTGTAAAACAGTTGAAAGACAAGTGTATATAGCTTCTCAAGTTCAGAGAAGAGTGTATAAAGTTGTTTCTACATGTGGTGAAGACCCACTAGAAGAAAAGAAGGCCCATTATGGGAAACAGCTAGAAATCAGTAGTCATTCATTGCAAATACTAATGAATATCATAGAATTGTGTGAGAACAAGTGTAGAAGACATCAAAATGTAAGTTTCTAGTCTAGAAAGGATGTTATACACTACAGAAATCCTTGAAATAGAGTTACTTCACAAGAAACCAGTGTTTCAAACCACCAGAATTCACTGAAAAGTAGTATTTAACTGTAAAACAGTTGAAAGACAAGTTTATATAGCTTCGCAAGTCCAGAGAAGAGTGTATAAAGTTGATGCTACATGTGGTGAAGTCGCACAAGTAGAAAAGAAGGCCCATTATAGGAAACAGCTAGAAATCAGTAGTCATTCATTGCAAATACTAATGAATATCATAGAATTGTGTGAGAACAAGTGTAGAAGACATCAAAATGTAAGTTTCTATTCTAGAAAGGATGTTATACACTACAGAAATCCTTGAAATAGAGTTACTTCACAAGAAAACAGTGTTTCAACCCACTAGAATTCACTGAATAGTAGTATTCAACTGTAAAACAGTTGAAAGACAAGTGTATATAGCTTCTCAAGTTCAGAGAAGAGTGTATAAAGTTGTTTCTACATGTGGTGAAGACCCACAAGTAGAAAAGAAGGCCCATTATGGGAAACAGCTAGAAATCAGTACTCATTCAGCGCAAATACTAATGAATATCACAGAATAGTGAGAGAACAAGTGTAAAAGACATCAAAATGTAAGTCTCTAGTCTAGAAAGGATGTTATACACTACCGAAATCCTTGAACTAGAGTTACTTCACAAGAAACCAGTGTTTCAAACCACCAGAATTCACTGAAAAGTAGTATTTAACTGTAAAACAGTTGAAAGACAAGTTTATATAGCTTCGCAAGTCCAGAGAAGAGTGTATAAAGTTGATGCTACATGTGGTGAAGTCGCACAAGTAGAAAAGAAGGCCCATTATAGGAAACAGCTAGAAATCAGTAGTCATTCATTGCAAATACTAATGAATATCATAGAATTGTGTGAGAACAAGTGTAGAAGACATCAAAATGTAAGTTTCTATTCTAGAAAGGATGTTATACACTACAGAAATCCTTGAAATAGAGTTACTTCACAAGAAAACAGTGTTTCAACCCACTAGAATTCACTGAATAGTAGTATTCAACTGTAAAACAGTTGAAAGACAAGTGTATATAGCTTCTCAAGTTCAGAGAAGAGTGTATAAAGTTGTTTCTACATGTGGTGAAGACCCACAAGTAGAAAAGAAGGCCCATTATGGGAAACAGCTAGAAATCAGTAGTCATTCAGCGCAAATACTAATGAATATCACAGAATAGTGAGAGAACAAGTGTAAAAGACATCAAAATGTAAGTTTCTAGTCTAGAAAGGATGTTATACACTACCGAAATCCTTGAAATAGAGTTACTTCACAAGAAACCAGTGTTTCAAACCACCAGAATTCACTGAAAAGTATAATTTAAGTGTAAAACGGTTGAAAGACAAGTTTATATAGCTTCGCAAGTCCAGAGAAGAGTGTATAAAGTTGTTTCTACATGTGTTGAAGTCCCACAAGTAGAAAAGAAGGCCAATTATAGGAAACAGCTAGAAATCAGTAGTCATTCAGAGTAAATACCAATGAACATCACAGAATAGTGAGAGAACAAGTGTAAAAGACATCAAATGTAAGTCTTTAGTCTAGAAAGGATGTTGTACACTGCACAAATCCTTGAAATAGAGTTAGTTCACATGAAACCAGTGTTTGAAACCACCAGAATTCACTGAAAAGTAGTATTCAACTGTAAAACATTTGGAAGACAAGTGTATATAGCTTCACAAGTTCAGAGAAGAGTGTATAAAGTTGTTTCTACATGTGGTGAAGTCGAACAAGTAGAAAAGAAGGCCCATTATAGGAAACAGCTAGAAATCAGTAGTCATTCATTGCAAATACTAATGAATATCATAGAATTGTGTGAGAACAAGTGTAGAAGACATCAAAATGTAAGTTTCTAGTCTAGAAAGGATGTTATACACTACAGAAATCCTTGAAATAGAGTTACTTCACAAGAAAACAGTGTTTCAACCCACTAGAATTCACTGAATAGTAGTATTCAACTGTAAAACAGTTGAAAGACAAGTGTATATAGCTTCTCAAGTTCAGAGAAGAGTGTATAAAGTTGTTTCTACATGTGGTGAAGACCCACAAGTAGAAAAGAAGGCCCATTATGGGAAACAGCTAGAAATCAGTAGTCATTCAGAGCAAATACTAATGAATATCACAGAATAGTGAGAGAACTAGGGTAAAAGACAACAAAATGTAAGTCTTTAGTCTGGAAAGGATGTTATACAATACCGAAATCCTTGAAATAGAGTTACTTCACAAGAAAACAGTGTTTCAACCCACTAGAATTCACTGAAAAGTAGTATTCAACTGTAAAACAGTTGAAAGACAAGTGTATATAGCTTCTCAAGTTCAGAGAAGAGTGTATAAAGTTGTTTCTACATGTGGTGAAGACCCACTAGAAGAAAAGAAGGCCCATTATGGGAAACAGCTAGAAATCAGTAGTCATTCATTGCAAATACTAATGAATATCACAGAACAGTGAGAGAACTAGGGTAAAAGACAACAAAATGTAAGTCTCTAGTCTAGAAAGGATGTTATACACTACCGAAATCCTTGAAATAGAGTTACTTCACAAGAAAACAGTGTTTCAAACCACCAGAATTCATTGAAAAGTAGCATTTAACTGTAAAACAGTTGAAAGACAAGTTTATATAGCTTCGCAAGTCCAGAGAAGAGTGTATAAAGTTGTTTCTACATGTGTTGAAGTCCCACAAGTAGAAAAGAAGGCCCATTATAGGAAACAGCTAGAAATCAGTAGTCATTCAGTGCAAATACTAATGAATATCATAGAATTGTGTGAGAACAAGTGTAGAAGACATCAAAATGTAAGTTTCTAGTCTAGAAAGGATGTTATACACTACAGAAATCCTTGAAATAGAGTTACTTCACAAGAAACCAGTGTTTCAAACCACCAGAATTCACTGAAAAGTAGTATTTAACTGTAAAACAGTTGAAAGACAAGTTTATATAGCTTCGCAAGTCCAGAGAAGAGTGTATAAAGTTGATGCTACATGTGGTGAAGTCACACAAGTAGAAAAGAAGGCCCATTATAGGAAACAGCTAGAAATCAGTAGTCATTCATTGCAAATACTAATGAATATCATAGAATTGTGTGAGAACAAGTGTAGAAGACATCAAAATGTAAGTTTCTATTCTAGAAAGGATGTTATACACTACAGAAATCCTTGAAATAGAGTTACTTCACAAGAAAACAGTGTTTCAACCCACTAGAATTCACTGAATAGTACTATTCAACTGTAAAACAGTTGAAAGACAAGTGTATATAGCTTCTCAAGTTCAGAGAAGAGTGTATAAAGTTGTTTCTACATGTGGTGAAGACCCACAAGTAGAAAAGAAGGCCCATTATGGGAAACAGCTAGAAATCAGTAGTCATTCAGCGCAAATACTAATGAATATCACAGAATAGTGAGAGAACAAGTGTAAAAGACATCAAAATGTAAGTCTCTAGTCTAGAAAGGATGTTATACACTACCGAAATCCTTGAAATAGAGTTACTTCACAAGAAACCAGTGTTTCAAACCACCAGAATTCACTGAAAAGTAGTATTTAACTGTAAAACAGTTGAAAGACAAGTTTATATAGCTTCGCAAGTCCAGAGAAGAGTGTATAAAGTTGATGCTACATGTGGTGAAGTCGCACAAGTAGAAAAGAAGGCCCATTATAGGAAACAGCTAGAAATCAGTAGTCATTCATTGCAAATACTAATGAATATCATAGAATTGTGTGAGAACAAGTGTAGAAGACATCAAAATGTAAGTTTCTATTCTAGAAAGGATGTTATACACTACAGAAATCCTTGAAATAGAGTTACTTCACAAGAAAACAGTGTTTCAACCCACTAGAATTCACTGAATAGTAGTATTCAACTGTAAAACAGTTGAAAGACAAGTGTATATAGCTTCTCAAGTTCAGAGAAGAGTGTATAAAGTTGTTTCTACATGTGGTGAAGACCCACTAGAAGAAAAGAAGGCCCATTATGGGAAACAGCTAGAAATCAGTAGTCATTCATTGCAAATACTAATGAATATCATAGAATTGTGTGAGAACAAGTGTAGAAGACATCAAAATGTAAGTTTCTAGTCTAGAAAGGATGTTATACACTACAGAAATCCTTGAAATAGAGTTACTTCACAAGAAACCAGTGTTTCAAACCACCAGAATTCACTGAAAAGTAGTATTTAACTGTAAAACAGTTGAAAGACAAGTTTATATAGCTTCGCAAGTCCAGAGAAGAGTGTATAAAGTTGATGCTACATGTGGTGAAGTCGCACAAGTAGAAAAGAAGGCCCATTATAGGAAACAGCTAGAAATCAGTAGTCATTCATTGCAAATACTAATGAATATCATAGAATTGTGTGAGAACAAGTGTAGAAGACATCAAAATGTAAGTTTCTATTCTAGAAAGGATGTTATACACTACAGAAATCCTTGAAATAGAGTTACTTCACAAGAAAACAGTGTTTCAACCCACTAGAATTCACTGAATAGTAGTATTCAACTGTAAAACAGTTGAAAGACAAGTGTATATAGCTTCTCAAGTTCAGAGAAGAGTGTATAAAGTTGTTTCTACATGTGGTGAAGACCCACAAGTAGAAAAGAAGGCCCATTATGGGAAACAGCTAGAAATCAGTAGTCATTCAGCGCAAATACTAATGAATATCACAGAATAGTGAGAGAACAAGTGTAAAAGACATCAAAATGTAAGTCTCTAGTCTAGAAAGGATGTTATACACTACCGAAATCCTTGAAATAGAGTTACTTCACAAGAAACCAGTGTTTCAAACCACCAGAATTCACTGAAAAGTAGTATTTAACTGTAAAACAGTTGAAAGACAAGTTTATATAGCTTCGCAAGTCCAGAGAAGAGTGTATAAAGTTGATGCTACATGTGGTGAAGTCGCACAAGTAGAAAAGAAGGCCCATTATAGGAAACAGCTAGAAATCAGTAGTCATTCATTGCAAATACTAATGAATATCATAGAATTGTGTGAGAACAAGTGTAGAAGACATCAAAATGTAAGTTTCTATTCTAGAAAGGATGTTATACACTACAGAAATCCTTGAAATAGAGTTACTTCACAAGAAAACAGTGTTTCAACCCACTAGAATTCACTGAATAGTAGTATTCAACTGTAAAACAGTTGAAAGACAAGTGTATATAGCTTCTCAAGTTCAGAGAAGAGTGTATAAAGTTGTTTCTACATGTGGTGAAGACCCACAAGTAGAAAAGAAGGCCCATTATGGGAAACAGCTAGAAATCAGTAGTCATTCAGCGCAAATACTAATGAATATCACAGAATAGTGAGAGAACAAGTGTAAAAGACATCAAAATGTAAGTCTCTAGTCTAGAAAGGATGTTATACACTACCGAAATCCTTGAAATAGAGTTACTTCACAAGAAACCAGTGTTTCAAACCACCAGAATTCACTGAAAAGTATAATTTAAGTGTAAAACGGTTGAAAGACAAGTTTATATAGCTTCGCAAGTCCAGAGAAGAGTGTATAAAGTTGTTTCTACATGTGTTGAAGTCCCACAAGTAGAAAAGAAGGCCAATTATAGGAAACAGCTAGAAATCAGTAGTCATTCAGAGTAAATACCAATCAACATCACAGAATAGTGAGAGAACAAGTGTAAAAGACATCAAATGTAAGTCTTTAGTCTAGAAAGGATGTTGTACACTGCACAAATCCTTGAAATAGAGTTAGTTCACATGAAACCAGTGTTTGAAACCACCAGAATTCACTGAAAAGTAGTATTCAACTGTAAAACAGTTGGAAGACAAGTGTATATAGCTTCACAAGTTCAGAGAAGAGTGTATAAAGTTGTTTCTACATGTGGTGAAGTCGAACAAGTAGAAAAGAAGGCCCATTATAGGAAACAGCTAGAAATCAGTAGTCATTCATTGCAAATACTAATGAATATCATAGAATTGTGTGAGAACAAGTGTAGAAGACATCAAAATGTAAGTTTCTAGTCTAGAAAGGATGTTATACACTACAGAAATCCTTGAAATAGAGTTACTTCACAAGAAAACAGTGTTTCAACCCACTAGAATTCACTGAATAGTAGTATTCAACTGTAAAACAGTTGAAAGACAAGTGTATATAGCTTCTGAAGTTCAGAGAAGAGTGTATAAAGTTGTTTCTACATGTGGTGAAGACCCACAAGTAGAAAAGAAGGCCCATTATGGGAAACAGCTAGAAATCAGTAGTCATTCAGAGCAAATACTAATGAATATCACAGAATAGTGAGAGAACTAGGGTAAAAGACAACAAAATGTAAGTCTTTAGTCTGGAAAGGATGTTATACAATACCGAAATCCTTGAAATAGAGTTACTTCACAAGAAAACAGTGTTTCAACCCACTAGAATTCACTGAAAAGTAGTATTCAACTGTAAAACAGTTGAAAGACAAGTGTATATAGCTTCTCAAGTTCAGAGAAGAGTGTATAAAGTTGTTTCTACATGTGGTGAAGACCCACTAGAAGAAAAGAAGGCCCATTATGGGAAACAGCTAGAAATCAGTAGTCATTCATTGCAAATACTAATGAATATCACAGAACAGTGAGAGAACTAGGGTAAAAGACAACAAAATGTAAGTCTCTAGTCTAGAAAGGATGTTATACACTACCGAAATCCTTGAAATAGAGTTACTTCACAAGAAAACAGTGTTTCAAACCACCAGAATTCATTGAAAAGTAGCATTTAACTGTAAAACAGTTGAAAGACAAGTTTATATAGCTTCGCAAGTCCAGAGAAGAGTGTATAAAGTTGTTTCTACATGTGTTGAAGTCCCACAAGTAGAAAAGAAGGCCCATTATAGGAAACAGCTAGAAATCAGTAGTCATTCAGAGTAAATACCAATGAACATCACAGAATAGTGAGAGAACAAGTGTAAAAGACATCAAATGTAAGTCTTTAGTCTAGAAAGGATGTTGTACACTGCACAAATCCTTGAAATAGAGTTAGTTCACATGAAACCAGTGTTTGAAACCACCAGAATTCACTGAAAAGTAGTATTCAACTGTAAAACAGTTGGAAGACAAGTGTATATAGCTTCACAAGTTCAGAGAAGAGTGTATAAAGTTGTTTCTACATGTGGTGAAGTCGAACAAGTAGAAAAGAAGGCCCATTATAGGAAACAGCTAGAAATCAGTAGTCATTCATTGCAAATACTAATGAATATCATAGAATTGTGTGAGAACAAGTGTAGAAGACATCAAAATGTAAGTTTCTAGTCTAGAAAGGATGTTATACACTACAGAAATCCTTGAAATAGAGTTACTTCACAAGAAAACAGTGTTTCAACCCACTAGAATTCACTGAATAGTAGTATTCAACTGTAAAACAGTTGAAAGACAAGTGTATATAGCTTCTCAAGTTCAGAGAAGAGTGTATAAAGTTGTTTCTACATGTGGTGAAGACCCACAAGTAGAAAAGAAGGCCCATTATGGGAAACAGCTAGAAATCAGTAGTCATTCAGAGCAAATACTAATGAATATAACAGAATAGTGAGAGAACTAGGGTAAAAGACAACAAAATGTAAGTCTTTAGTCTGGAAAGTATGTTATACAATACCGAAATCCTTGAAATAGAGTTACTTCACAAGAAAACAGTGTTTCAACCCACTAGAATTCACTGAAAAGTAGTATTCAACTGTAAAACAGTTGAAAGACAAGTGTATATAGCTTCTCAAGTTCAGAGAAGAGTGTATAAAGTTGTTTCTACATGTGGTGAAGACCCACTAGAAGAAAAGAAGGCCCATTATGGGAAACAGCTAGAAATCAGTAGTCATTCAGAGCAAATACTAATGAATATCACAGAACAGTGAGAGAACTAGGGTAAAAGACAACAAAATGTAAGTCTCTAGTCTAGAAAGGATGTTATACACTACCGAAATCCTTGAAATAGAGTTACTTCACAAGAAAACAGTGTTTCAAACCACCAGAATTCATTGAAAAGTAGCATTTAACTGTAAAACAGTTGAAAGACAAGTTTATATAGCTTCGCAAGTCCAGAGAAGAGTGTATAAAGTTGTTTCTACATGTGTTGAAGTCCCACAAGTAGAAAAGAAGGCCCATTATAGGAAACAGCTAGAAATCAGTAGTCATTCAGTGCAAATACTAATGAATATCATAGAATTGTGTGAGAACAAGTGTAGAAGACATCAAAATGTAAGTTTCTAGTCTAGAAAGGATGTTATACACTACAGAAATCCTTGAAATAGAGTTACTTCACAAGAAACCAGTGTTTCAAACCACCAGAATTCACTGAAAAGTAGTATTTAACTGTAAAACAGTTGAAAGACAAGTTTATATAGCTTCGCAAGTCCAGAGAAGAGTGTATAAAGTTGATGCTACATGTGGTGAAGTCACACAAGTAGAAAAGAAGGCCCATTATAGGAAACAGCTAGAAATCAGTAGTCATTCATTGCAAATACTAATGAATATCATAGAATTGTGTGAGAACAAGTGTAGAAGACATCAAAATGTAAGTTTCTATTCTAGAAAGGATGTTATACACTACAGAAATCCTTGAAATAGAGTTACTTCACAAGAAAACAGTGTTTCAACCCACTAGAATTCACTGAATAGTACTATTCAACTGTAAAACAGTTGAAAGACAAGTGTATATAGCTTCTCAAGTTCAGAGAAGAGTGTATAAAGTTGTTTCTACATGTGGTGAAGACCCACAAGTAGAAAAGAAGGCCCATTATGGGAAACAGCTAGAAATCAGTAGTCATTCAGAGCAAATACTAATGAATATCACAGAATAGTGAGAGAACTAGGGTAAAAGACAACAAAATGTAAGTCTTTAGTCTGGAAAGGATGTTATACAATACCGAAATCCTTGAAATAGAGTTACTTCACAAGAAAACAGTGTTTCAACCCACTAGAATTCACTGAAAAGTAGTATTCAACTGTAAAACAGTTGAAAGACAAGTGTATATAGCTTCTCAAGTTCAGAGAAGAGTGTATAAAGTTGTTTCTACATGTGGTGAAGACCCACTAGAAGAAAAGAAGGCCCATTATGGGAAACTGCTAGTAATCAGTAGTCATTCAGAGTAAATACCAATGAATATCACAGAATAGTGAGAGAACAAGTGTAAAAGACATCAAATGTAAGTCTTTAGTCTAGAAAGGATGTTGTACACTGCACAAATCCTTGAAATAGAGTTAGTTCACATGAAACCAGTGTTTGAAACCACCAGAATTCACTGAAAAGTAGTATTTAACTGTAAAACAGTTGAAAGACAAGTGTATATAGCTTCTCAAGTTCAGAGAAGAGTGTATAAAGTTGTTTCTACATGTGGTGAAGACCCACAAGTAGAAAAGAAGGCCCATTATGGGAAACAGCTAGAAATCAGTAGTCATTCAGCGCAAATACTAATGAATATCACAGAATAGTGAGAGAACAAGTGTAAAAGACATCAAAATGTAAGTCTCTAGTCTAGAAAGGATGTTATACACTACCGAAATCCTTGAAATAGAGTTACTTCACAAGAAACCAGTGTTTCAAACCACCAGAATTCACTGAAAAGTATAATTTAACTGTAAAACGGTTGAAAGACAAGTTTATATAGCTTCGCAAGTCCAGAGAAGAGTGTATAAAGTTGTTTCTACATGTGTTGAAGTCCCACAAGTAGAAAAGAAGGCCAATTATAGGAAACAGCTAGAAATCAGTAGTCATTCAGAGTAAATACCAATGAATATCACAGAATAGTGAGAGAACAAGTGTAAAAGACATCAAATGTAAGTCTTTAGTCTGGAAAGGATGTTGTACACTACAGAAATCCTTGAAATAGAGTTACTTCACAAGAAAACAGTGTTTCAACCCACTAGAATTCACTGAATAGTAGTATTCAACTGTAAAACAGTTGAAAGACAAGTGTATATAGCTTCTCAAGTTCAGAGAAGAGTGTATAAAGTTGTTTCTACATGTGGTGAAGACCCACAAGTAGAAAAGAAGGCCCATTATGGGAAACAGCTAGAAATCAGTAGTCATTCATTGCAAATACTAATGAATATCACAGAATAGTGAGAGAACAAGTGTAAAAGACATCAAAATGTAAGTCTCTAGTCTAGAAAGGATGTTGTACACTGCACAAATCCTTGAAATAGAGTTAGTTCACAAGAAACCAGTGTTTCAAACCACCAGAATTCACTGAAAAGTAGTATTTAACTGTAAAACAGTTGAATTACAAGTTTATATAGCTTCGCAAGTCCAGAGAAGAGTGTATAAAGTTGTTTCTACATGTGTTGAAGTCCCACAAGTAGAAAAGAAGGCCCATTATAGGAAACAGCTAGAAATCAGTAGTCATTCATTGCAAATACTAATGAATATCATAGAATTGTGAGAACAAGTGCAGAAGACATCAAAATGTAAGTTTCTAGTCTAGAAAGGATGTTATACACTACAGAAATCCTTGAAATAGAGTTACTTCACAAGAAACCAGTGTTTCAAACCACCAGAATTCACTGAAAAGTAGTATTTAACTGTAAAACAGTTGAAAGACAAGTGTATATAGCTTCTCAAGTTCAGAGAAGAGTGTATAAAGTTGTTTCTACATGTGGTGAAGACCCACAAGTAGAAAAGAAGGCCAATTATAGGAAACAGCTAGAAATCAGTAGTCATTCAGAGTAAATACCAATGAATATCACAGAATAGTGAGAGAACAAGTGTAAAAGACATCAAATGTAAGTCTTTAGTCTGGAAAGGATGTTGTACACTACAGAAATCCTTGAAATAGAGTTACTTCACAAGAAAACAGTGTTTCAACCCACTAGAATTCACTGAATAGTAGTATTCAACTGTAAAACAGTTGAAAGACAAGTGTATATAGCTTCTCAAGTTCAGAGAAGAGTGTATAAAGTTGTTTCTACATGTGGTGAAGACCCACAAGTAGAAAAGAAGGCCCATTATGGGAAACAGCTAGAAATCAGTAGTCATTCATTGCAAATACTAATGAATATCACAGAATAGTGAGAGAACAAGTGTAAAAGACATCAAAATGTAAGTCTCTAGTCTAGAAAGGATGTTGTACACTGCACAAATCCTTGAAATAGAGTTAGTTCACAAGAAACCAGTGTTTCAAACCACCAGAATTCACTGAAAAGTAGTATTTAACTGTAAAACAGTTGAATTACAAGTTTATATAGCTTCGCAAGTCCAGAGAAGAGTGTATAAAGTTGTTTCTACATGTGTTGAAGTCCCACAAGTAGAAAAGAAGGCCCATTATAGGAAACAGCTAGAAATCAGTAGTCATTCATTGCAAATACTAATGAATATCATAGAATTGTGAGAACAAGTGTAGAAGACATCAAAATGTAAGTTTCTAGTCTAGAAAGGATGTTATACACTACAGAAATCCTTGAAATAGAGTTACTTCACAAGAAACCAGTGTTTCAAACCACCAGAATTCACTGAAAAGTAGTATTTAACTGTAAAACAGTTGAAAGACAAGTGTATATAGCTTCTCAAGTTCAGAGAAGAGTGTATAAAGTTGTTTCTACATGTGGTGAAGACCCACAAGTAGAAAAGAAGGCCCATTATGGGAAACAGCTAGAAATCAGTAGTCATTCAGCGCAAATACTAATGAATATCACAGAATAGTGAGAGAACAAGTGTAAAAGACATCAAAATGTAAGTCTCTAGTCTAGAAAGGATGTTATACACTACCGAAATCCTTGAAATAGAGTTACTTCACAAGAAACCAGTGTTTCAAACCACCAGAATTCACTGAAAAGTATAATTTAACTGTAAAACGGTTGAAAGACAAGTTTATATAGCTTCGCAAGTCCAGAGAAGAGTGTATAAAGTTGTTTCTACATGTGTTGAAGTCCCACAAGTAGAAAAGAAGGCCAATTATAGGAAACAGCTAGAAATCAGTAGTCATTCAGAGTAAATACCAATGAATATCACAGAATAGTGAGAGAACAAGTGTAAAAGACATCAAATGTAAGTCTTTAGTCTGGAAAGGATGTTGTACACTACAGAAATCCTTGAAATAGAGTTACTTCACAAGAAAACAGTGTTTCAACCCACTAGAATTCACTGAAAAGTAGTATTCAACTGTAAAACAGTTGAAAGACAAGTGTATATAGATTCTCAAGTTCAGAGAAGAGTGTATAAAGTTGTTTCTACATGTGGTGAAGACCCACTAGAAGAAAAGAAGGCCCATTATGGGAAACAGCTAGAAATCAGTAGTCATTCAGAGCAAATACTAATGAATATCACAGAACAGTGAGAGAACTAGGGTAAAAGACAACAAAATGTAAGTCTCTAGTCTAGAAAGGATGTTATACACTACCGAAATCCTTGAAATAGAGTTACTTCACAAGAAAACAGTGTTTCAAACCACCAGAATTCATTGAAAAGTAGCATTTAACTGTAAAACAGTTGAAAGACAAGTTTATATAGCTTCGCAAGTCCAGAGAAGAGTGTATAAAGTTGATGCTACATGTGGTGAAGTCGCACAAGTAGAAAAGAAGACCCATTATAGGAAACAGCTAGAAATCAGTAGTCATTCATTGCAAATACTAATGAATATCATAGAATTGTGTGAGAACAAGTGTAGAAGACATCAAAATGTAAGTTTCTAGTCTAGAAAGGATGTTATACACTACAGAAATCCTTGAAATAGAGTTACTTCACAAGAAACCAGTGTTTCAAACCACCAGAATTCACTGAAAAGTAGTATTTAACTGTAAAACAGTTGAAAGACAAGTGTATATAGCTTCTCAAGTTCAGAGAAGAGTGTATAAAGTTGTTTCTACATGTGGTGAAGACCCACTAGAAGAAAAGAAGGCCCATTATGGGAAACAGCTAGTAATCAGTAGTCATTCAGAGTAAATACCAATGAATATCACAGAATAGTGAGAGAACAAGTGTAAAAGACATCAAATGTAAGTCTTTAGTCTAGAAAGGATGTTGTACACTGCACAAATCCTTGAAATAGAGTTAGTTCACATGAAACCAGTGTTTGAAACCACCAGAATTCACTGAAAAGTAGTATTCAACTGTAAAACAGTTGGAAGACAAGTGTATATAGCTTCACAAGTTCAGAGAAGAGTGTATAAAGTTGTTTCTACATGTGGTGAAGACCCACAAGTAGAAAAGAAGGCCCATTATGGGAAACAGCTAGAAATCAGTAGTCATTCAGAGCAAATACTAATGAATATCACAGAATAGTGAGAGAACTAGGGTAAAAGACAACAAAATGTAAGTCTCTAGTCTAGAAAGGATGTTATACACTACCGAAATCCTTGAAATAGAGTTACTTCACAAGAAACCAGTGTTTCAAACCACCAGAATTCACTGAAAAGTAATATTTAACTGTAAAACAGTTGAAAGACAAGTTTATATAGTTTCGCAAGTCCAGAGAAGAGTGTATAAAGTTGATGCTACATGTGGTGAAGTCGCACAAGTAGAAAAGAAGGCCCATTATAGGAAACAGCTAGAAATCAGTAGTCATTCATTGCAAATACTAATGAATATCATAGAATTGTGTGAGAACAAGTGTAGAAGACATCAAAATGTAAGTTTCTATTCTAGAAAGGATGTTTTACACTACAGAAATCCTTGAAATAGAGTTACTTCACAAGAAAACAGTGTTTCAACCCACTAGAATTCACTGAATAGTAGTATTCAACTGTAAAACAGTTGAAATACAAGTGTATATAGCTTCTCAAGTTCAGAGAAGAGTGTATAAAGTTATTTCTACATGTGGTGAAGACCCACAAGTAGAAAAGAAGGCCCATTATGGGAAACAGCTAGAAATCAGTAGTCATTCAGCGCAAATACTAATGAATATCACAGAATAGTGAGAGAACAAGTGTAAAAGACATCAAAATGTAAGTCTCTAGTCTAGAAAGGATGTTATACACTACCGAAATCCTTGAAATAGAGTTACTTCACAAGAAACCAGTGTTTCAAACCACCAGAATTCACTGAAAAGTATAATTTAACTGTAAAACGGTTGAAAGACAAGTTTATATAGCTTCGCAAGTCCAGAGAAGAGTGTATAAAGTTGTTTCTACATG